>NC_136497.1:32880600-32960600 GCF_053919585.1 Euprymna scolopes
TACTCAGAAAATAATATTCATGCCTCAAGGATAATTTATAGCGAATAATAGTTTTGTTTACATACATAAATAACGCGTACAGGCATCGGAAAATTTACATGTAAAATACTTTAACCACAACCCGACATTTTTTTGCATTTTTGCGCATGTGTACACGTAAAGCAGTAACAGTCTAAAACGCTATATATTTTGATTGCCTTTGTATTAATAAAAAATGAAATAATACGTAAATTTCACTAGCAGTTTGGAATTTGAAAAAAAACTATATATTTCTTTTTATTATTCACTTAGCGAAGACATGTCTGTATATCTTTTATTATTATTTGACCGATTTGATGAATAATTAATTATTACAAAGAAATATTCGCTGTTTATACAGTGTACGTACTGTGTTACATTTCAGATAGGATTTAGAAATTAAAGTAAACGTTTATGATATCTTTTTTGTTAAACGTCTAGACAAGGAATTACAAATAAATAAATAAATAATCAGATCCTCCTCTTATTATCACGCAACAAACACTAAAAAAAATTACTTGAAAATAAAAATAAAAAGTCGATTTAGCGTTTCTACATTTGAACAACACTGTGCGGAAACCGATGTTTTCCAGTCTCGCCCGATCCATGTTTTACGGGAATTCCCGAGAATTCGGGTCAAATTATGCAAGAGTACCAAAAATTCTTACGGTTCGAATGCATGCGTTTTTCTTTCTTCTTTGGGGAGGGGGGAGGAACGTTACATGGCATTTACGAAACATACCTATATATATATATATATATATATTTTATTCATTTATCAATTAGATGAACAACTATTGATACCAAACAAAAACTGCCAATTTTTTCGAATACATACGTTTTTACAATGTTTAATTTTTCTGATAAAGCTTTCTCACACGAGACATTATGCCAACACAAAATACATCTTTCTTTCGAAAAAAAATATCTAATCACATAAAATATCTATTATTCTCATATTCCCAAAAAATTGAGTCATAGAGAAACCTTTAATCAAATATGTTAGTGATCCCTGTTTTTTTTAAATATTTTTAAATGTTATTTAAAATATTTTAAATAACATGAGATATTTTCCATTTATCATAAAACTATCTTTTGCTTACAATAGAATAAGTAAGTTCCATGAATATGATTTTTATAACAAAAACAAGAGCAAAACATTTATTCACGTTCAAATCGTCGACTGATGAAAATCCGCCAAAATATTCAGATTGTCGTCTGCCACTCATTTCAATCCCAAAACCACTACGAGACTATTTCGACGCATGAAATTTGATACGAAAGCAATCATTGAAACATAAACAGACATTTTCTTTCTCATTATTTTTAAACGAAATTAAATAAAATTTAATGTTGTTCAAAAAATAACATTGTATTTATAAAGTTTCTTTCATCCCCGCCCCAGCATAGATACAAGTGTAAATCGACATTGCTTTCTCTTTAAATTAATATACCTGTTTTCTTGAGATAAGTTTTTTTCTCCAAATGATAACCTTTATTTACATAGCTTTTTCCTTTTACTTGAAATAATGCCCCTTTTTTCTATTTAACTGTTAGGTAAAAGTGCAAAATAGTTAACAAGCCCCCCTACTCATGTTAAGAATAGCTTTCTAAATAATAACGTTATTATTTCAGCATGGTTCGTACACTGCCCAAGTACCAAAAATTCTCTCTATCCAATAACAGGAACCAAACTCCCTAATCATCGTTATGTGACAATGCCAACAATGTATAAACAATGGTATTAGTATTTATGAAGTTGATTTTTAAGTAAGCAGAACTTAAAAAAATAATCAATATGAAAACAACTTATAAAAACATAATAAATACTTTTTTTTATTTTAAACAATATGAATCTTTTCCTTTTTTATTTCAAGCAATATATATTTTCCTTTTTATTTTAATCAATACAAAAATTCGTTATTATTTCAAACAGACCTTTTTGTATTTTTATTTTTAATTTTAACCAGTTAAACTAGAAGTTTGGTGCTCATGTAATTTTGGTACTGCGCTATTTAAAAATATTTTTCAGAGTAAATTTAAGTTGCACAATATCTTTGTTTTTATTAAATTGTAAGGCGGAAGAAGAAAATACTTACAAAAGAGTCCCTACGCCCCATGTTAAGAATGACTTTCGAAGCAATAACGTTATTTCAGCACGGTACATAAAATACATACCAACCAAACTTTTTATAATTTTTAACATTAAAATTTTAATTTGTTTTCACCTAAACAAGTTCTTTTAAAATGACTACTTTACACTGGGTTTCTGGTATGGTGAAAATGAATATTTAATGCATAAAATATTTTAATTTTCCGCAAATAATAGTTTTTCGAATATTAAACAATATAATTGTTATACCAAATGTGGTGCCCATAGATTTGAAAGAAAATACACGTGAAAATAAATAAATTTAAAAATAATTGAAAGACAATAGACGATAAAATTCTTAAAAGTCTCAAAATACGCTACATTGTATTAATTTGTATCGTTATTACTACACACGTGATTTAATAATAATCATGTCATTGAATTTTGAATTAAAAATAAAGCTTTTTACATTGGGTAAAATTATAAAAAGTTATATTCATAATGTTTAAACTTTAACTTAAAGGGTTTCATAGTTTCAAATGATACATGTTTTATATTTTTTTGCCTTAAAATTTTTCCATATATTATAACTATGAATATTTCTATTTATATTGTTTAATTTTTTTTTTGGTTATTCTGACAATTTAATATTTTTATTTATATTAATATTGTTTATTATTAAAAAAACTATTCTTATTTTTAAAATGATATAAAAATGTTTACATTGTTTTCATGGTAACATAACTGTTCAATTTTTATATGTTGTAAGAGTTACATTGGTCATAACATTCTTATCAATCCATTGATTGCGTTATTGATGAAGACCAGGCAGTAGAATTTCCTGTAGAATTCTAAATTCATTACAACTGCCTGGAATGCCACATCATAATCTGTTATTGAAGTAAGGAATCACAGTTATATTATTAAGAAATATCAATTTACTTTAATTGTGCAATGGCACTGGGTTAGAAACAAAATATTTGAAAACTAATGTTCTGGAAGCCATTATAATAACTAGGCATTTAAAGGGTGACGACTGTTAAATCCTCGGAATTCACTGATTCCTTCTGACATGCATTTTCAGTTCAAGCTTTTACAATTTCCAAGAAAATTATTTTTCCCTGGCTACAAATAAAGCTCAAGGATAAATCTTAAACGTTGTTGGACTTAGTCTTCTCTTCTCGTGGCCAGTTTTATGTTGGTTGCTCACGCATTAGAAGTCCTGAACACCTCTTCATTTACACACCTGTTAGAGGTCACACCAAAATGTTGTTTATGTAGAGGCTCTTCCAAATTAATACTAGAGGTTCATTTACCAGTTTTCCCGTATGCACTAGTGGAACCTGAATTATAAAAAAAATACATTTAACACTTTTCAGACATGCACTAAAATATAAAATAATTGTAATTCTTACATCATATTTTGAAAGAAGGACTATAGATAAAAGATTAAACAATAAAAACGATAATATCTACTGGTTGGACGTCTATAAAATAAAACACACTACTGCTTCCACCACATTGAGTTGATGGAAAAAGAAGCCATTATGGATTTATGTTTTGTTTCATTTATATTCACCATCATGTGTGGGGACAAAATATTCAAATATATCATATACAACCTGGCAACGACGGTTGCTTTAACTGGTATATATATATATATATATATATATATATATATATATATATATATATATATATATATATATATATATATATGTGTGTATAAGATACGATCTACCTTATTTATGGATCCAAATTCGACTTATTCATTTATTTATTTATGTATTTATTTTGTATTTTTTTGTTTTTATTTTACTGCATTAGTATTTTTATTTTATTATTAATTATTATTAACTTATTTCTTTTCTATTCAATTGCCCTTTTTCTTTATTTTATTTATTATATTAAATTAATTTATTTATCTTTTATTTATTGTAATTATGAATAAACTGTTGTATGTTTATCTTGATTATTTTCCAAGGGTTTTTCAAAAAAATGTTTTTAAAAAATCTCATAAGATCACCTGAAATTTCAACAGTTTAATTAAAAAAAATATAGTGTTTTTATGAACTTAATTTATCTTTAAATATTCGCCTTTTTTCGAAAAGATTTGTAGAAAATTGAAAGTCTATTTTTTAGTTATATTCTTGGGCATCCACTAGTATGATATTTTCCAGAATATGTTAGGCAATAAGAATAATTAACATGAAAATGTTAAAAAATATGTCAGAACTAAATAAAAAAGCACCAGAAAATGTTGTAATCTATGATACAAACATGGATGTCTACTAAATGGAAATTGCTTAGCAACCTTGATTGTATGCAAAGCAGTGACGTTTACAAAAGAAACCCCTAATTGTAGTAATTAATGTATTAGGCTGGCCGGAAATATTTCAAGTAATGTCTCAACTGTTACAAAAGCTGATTAAAAAATGTCCAAAGTAAAATCAATACATAACTTTCAGTATACTATAAAGACCTTATTAGAAAAAAAATCTCACACCAACCATACAATGGGATATCCTAAAGAAAACCAAGATATGTTCTTCACTTCCCGTGCTCATTTTTTCTTGCGGAAAAGAAATTTTATAAAGTTTGAAGACACAGACAAGTTACTCAATAAAATATTAGAAACCTCCATGAACGGTAGACATTATAAAGAACATTACCTTAGTAAACTTAATATTACGCCATAATTTAATTTAATTATAATTATATAATAAAAATAAATAAATAAATAAATACATAAATAACACAAAAATTAAATAACATATGTAAAAAATTAATATAAATCCTATCATAAATTTCTGTACTGTCTTTCCGTGGGCGTGTGTCTGCCTGGAGGTCACCCAGCCAGGCAATTTAGGTACCAAAATGAACCGTATGACCCATCGGATGTTTTAGTGGTATTTATATCCATGTTTGTTGTATGGAAATGCAAAATGAATGCAAAGAAATGCAAAGTAGTAGTGGTGATATGAGGTAAATTGGTGGGAGTAGCAGCAGAGACATAAATAGTACTGGTGATAGGAGTTAAATTGGTGGGAGTAGCATCAGCAGTCAACGATTTATATTGGTTGAAAATACCAGATTTTGTTTTTAATTTTTAAAACAAAATTACTTCTATTTTCTCCGTCTGATAAACAACAAAAAAGGGGATTTCTCTGATTTGACCAGGGTGGTCAGTTTATACCATCAGTCATTAAATAAAATAACACTTTTAACCATGTATCTCATATTTCTTTCGTTAATATTGGTTGAAAAATACAATATTTTTTGTTTACTTTTAAAAATAAATATTTCCATTTTCTCAGTCTGATTACACAAAAAGTGGAGCTTCTTTGATTTTCCGAGGGTGGTTAGTTTAAACCACCGGTCATTAAATGAAAAAAACTTTTACCCATGTATCTTACATTGTTTTCATTAATATTGGTTGAAAATATACACTATTTTTTTTACTTGTTAACACTAATTACTTCTATTTTCTCCGTCTAATTAAAAAAAAATGGACTCTCTCTGATTTGACCAGGGTTGGTCAGTTTATACCACCGGTCACTAAATAATATAAAATTATACTTTTACCCCTGTAACTCAGATATATATTCGTTAATATTGGTTGTAAAAAATACAATTTTTTTTTCTTTGTAAAACTAATTACTTCCATTTTCTCCGCCTGCTTACAAAAAAAGGGACTTTGTCTGATTCGACCTGGGCGGTCAGTTTCGACCACCCGTCATAAAATAAAATAAAACTTTTACCCATGTATCTCATTTTTTTTGTTATTATTGGTTGAAAATTCAATATATCTTTGTTAAAGTAGTTCAAGGAGACATCTCCTACAGGAGAACAAACGAAAAACTAAGTAATTGTAACTTTAATTTCGTAAATATTGGTTAAATACACTGTGCTTACTCGCTTTTCTTTCACAATATGCAGCCATCTGGCTGCAACGGGGCTACTTGTGAAATAAAATAAAGAAAATCCATATGTTATATATATATATATATATATATATATATATATATATATATATATATATATATATATATATATATATATATATATATGATTTTTTATTACCGTTTTATCTGTTTGGTTACATATATTTCGGATGTTGGACCATGTTTACGATTCAACAGCCTCGCCAGGTCTTACAGAAATGGTTGTTAGTATTTGGAAGAAATGTTTTAGAAGTCTTCTAAAACACTTCTTCCAAATACTAACAACCATTTCTGTAAGGCCTTGCGAGGCTGTTGAATCGTAAACATGGCCCAACATCCGAAACATATGTAACCAAACAGATAAAACGGTAATAAAAAATAAAACACATATTTGCTCTACAATAGTATTGAGCACTCTCTTCAGGTTTTTACTAATTACCAGTTTTACCAAATATATTTATATATGAATATACATTGAATAGGTGGGTCTGTATATATATTATATATATATATATATATGTGTGTGTTTGTGTCTGTACATGTTCTGTATTTATAGATATAAGCATGTATGCATGCATGTGTGTATGTGTACACATATTTATATATATTATATATATACAGTAACGTCCAGTACTAAGGCATAAAATTCTAAAACCAAATATTTGTATGAAATAATATGAAAATATAAAATCTTAACAACTGGTTGTCGTTCTCATCCAAAATAACATACCCTGCAAATAATTCAAATTTTCGTGTGTGTTTATGGATAACGACTAACAGTTGTCAAAAATTTAGATTTTCAAAGTTGTTGTTTCTAACAAATATTAGGTTTTAAAATTTTTACCCTTAATTTTAGACGCTACTTTATATGGGTACGAGACATATACCTAATGCACCCATTTACTTATATCCTAATTTGATTAACTCTACTATTAACAACTAGATAAGCCTAAAATACGAATTACCTACTTAGGTGACGTCAACCAAATTAATAAGATAAATATTTAAACTGATGCGTTTTCTCCTAACACATTTTTTGCTGTACTAGCTTTGCAGTCAATATATTGATTTAAATAGTTAACAATTCTTATTCCCTTACATATATTGGAAAATATCCAACTGGAGGATCCTCAACAATATAAATAATTATTCAACTTTGAAAAATATATATAAAGCATCAGAGAAAAAGCCATATTTTTGCCAGATAAATTAGGTTTTCAAAAACACTATATTTTATTTTTAGAAAACACTATGAAACTCTTAAGATTACAGGTTTATGAAGGTGAGGTTTTTTAAAAACATTCTTTGGAAACTAATCTAAATAAGTATACACCCATTTATTTATAAAAATAAATAACAATAAATACATTTACTATAGTAATTAAAATAAAATAAAAACGAAAGAATAGAAAAAATAAGTTAATATTAATTTTGAAAAATAATAAAAAATAAAAAAAATAATAATTGTTAAAATAAAATAAAACAAATAATAAATGCAAAATAAATACTTGAATTAATACAAATTTAAAACACAGTATATATGTTCATATATTGATATATATTTTATATATATATATATATATATATATATATATATATATATATATAAACAAATTAAGAGCTAAAATAACTACTATTTGGTACCCTTAAATATGTTGATTATTAAGGTCCAAATTAAAAAAAAACGCTTTGATATAACTGGAAAGTGCCTATTAAAAAAAAAGACCTTAAATCAAATTGTGGCCCATAAATAAGGCAACTCGTATCTTATATATATATATATATATATATATATATATATATATATATATATATATATATATATATATATATATATATATATATATATATATATATATATATTAAGGTAATGTTAAATTAAAATCAATGGAAATAATTTATTATAAAACCAAAATAAATAAAAAGATAAAAGTTGAACGAGTTTTATAGATTGACGATATGACCTTATTTAGTTGAATTTTACCATGGTCTGGACATTTTACAATGGCTTTACATAGTAAATATCGCTTTCTGGCATTCTCCTTGTAACGTGTAAACTGTATTCATACGTACTATCTCTTTCTTTCCTTTTCTCTTTTCCTTTTTCTCTCCCCCTTTAAAACCCCTCCTACATCTAGATTTAGCTTTTCCTTTCTTATGACTCTTTCTATTCTTTTATACACTTTCTCCAAAAAGTATTTTTCTGAACCCCCGTCTCGATTTTACAGCAGTTTCTGAAACACGATGTTAAATTTAAATTTAAATATAGGAACACATTTCCCATTCCTCATGTAAGACATGACATGTACATAATTTTCTCTCCTGCTAAATTGAAATTGCTCTTAACACTTTTTAATTTTTACATTTCTTGCCTGATGGGGTCAATAATGATAGAAACGGGCTTTCCATAGTAGAAAGTAGCACATAAAGAAAACAACAAATTTAAACACACACACACACACACATATATATGAATATATATATATATATACTTATATATATATATATATATATATATATCGACATATTACATGATGTTTGAGGACATTTTACAGACTGATTTAAATAAAGCTATTTATAATTTGTACATAATAGTATTTACTCTACATGCGTTGTTTAAATGGCTGTTTCAACTCTACAAGATAATATCCCATTTATTCTATTTTCGTTACCCTTTTTCTTGATAATATCTAATTATATTTTGCTTCTCCCCTACTCAGTCTGATTATTTTGATTTCAGGTTAGTAAACTCATTTTTAATCGGTTGCCAGGTTTTACAGTCCATTAAGTCCGTACCACCGTGCACACTCACTAAGTAAGTTTTTGAAAAATTAATTTTAAAATTAAGTGTTAAACAACATAATTATTAGAATAAGTAAAAACATAATAATCTAAAAATACAAAGCATAGTTTATTGGATTTTTAAACTTAATTTCTTTTTATTTCTTTCGGGTTTGCAACAGGTTTAGATTAATATCGGAGAATATATCCCTTGTGTATCCGCTAATTAGAGATGACGAACAACTTCAATTACTTGGTTTTGCTTTATAATTAAAATAAAATATTAAATATACGTATTCAACTTTTATACTGATTTCTTCACATGAATACATCGGCCAACTAATAGCTGTTTTAAAATTAATAAACACCGACAGCTATTTTAATACGAATCAGTTTACGTCCACTCTGCTGGCGTCGCTAACAATATTTATATAAACATATTACATAATCTAGATAAAATTGAAAGGACACCAAAGTTAAATGACATGTCAGAAACATAAAATCGCCAAACATCCATAATAAAACATCACTCTCAAATGATTAAAAAGTATTTTTTTGCAAAAATCTATGAATTTGCAGAGAAAATAAAATTTGAAAATCATTTGATAAATATTCAGAAACGTCACTCATAGATTGAGTTAACCGATATAACTGCAGAGAATTCAAATAGCAAAAGTCATAATTCAATTCTAGTAAAATCCAATTATTTTAAAATCCAAGAAAGAAAACTGTTAAAGTGAAACTAAACTGATTACTAGCAACACATTATTCCATTGTAGAGTGTTTCGAATAAATCGAAATCATAGAATATGTATATTTACGATAGTCTGTATTTTCCGAAAAAACGTTATCCGGTTTCTCAGATTAAACATAATTTGTAACGCAAAATATATAAAGTTAAACATTAGCAAACAAATTTATTTGCTGAATATTTTAATTCAATATTGATAACGACCATATTTCGCGAACACCAACAAAATTGTAACAACATATTAAACAAGTATGAAGATAATATTTTTATTGTCATAATCAGATAGACAATTAAGCCATGCCAAATATTTTTGCTATTTTTTTTTATATTGAAAATAAGAAAAACGAATCAAGCCATGACCGTCTATAAAACGAAGATGATTACTTAATGGAGAAAAAATGAAAGTAACACGCTATATTAATTAGACGGAAAACACATATATAATACAATTTGGGGAATCGTTTATAATATAATAATGATATGCTTATTACATTTGAATATATATATATATAAATATATATATATATATATATATACTATTTATAAAATTATTTATTGTTACAACGTTGAATATATTGAAGGTTATTCGTTCATAATTGTTTTATGGAAGTTCCGACCTTTTTATTTTTCTCTTCAGTAAAACAATTACACGCTTGCATAAATATTAAAAGTCTGAAATTGTGTTTATGCACTGAGTTTTTTGTATATATATATATGTATATATACATATATATATATATGTGTGTGTGTGTGTGTTCGTGTGTGTGTGTTTATGTATATGACTATTTTTAAAATATGTAAAAACAATGGTTTATTTGAACATATATAGTTGCTTTACTATGTTAAGTTATTAAAAAAATATTCACCCGTTGTTGTCATTGAAAATTGCATGTTTACTACTGTCAGTACTGTTCTGGACTTTATTTTAGTCTTATGAAGTAAAATGTCAGAAATATGTCTTGTTTATAAGGTTCTTTCCAAACGTCAAACCACCTATGTTGTACACCAAAAGTTAAAAGACTACGATGACAGGAGTTCTATAATAAAACGAGCAGTGTCTGTGTGCTGTAGCATTTTATGTTATACATACTCACCAAAATTTTCAATGGTAACGAATTCAATGGCACATCACTTCTTGTGATGCACGTCCATTACATGGGCTGTTTCTTAGAGGCTCACACGGCTAATATCTGCAACAGAGGGAATAAAGCAGTTTACGTCCCCACTGATCCATATATCTGATCTCTTGCTAACTTACCATTCTCAGTATCGGCTATTTATTGTTTTGCATAGGTTTAGGGTGTATTTGTTTGGAGTCACCGGAAAATATTTCGACAACTTATTACTTGATTATTGCTTGTCGAAAAAGTCTTGCATTGATCATATATTAAAGTTTATTTGAACACTTTACATGGTAATGTCCATCTCTTTTAATAGAAAGATTTTGAATTTACAAGGTTTCGAAGCTGGATTAGAAACCTTTAAATGCAGAAAAAGGTGCCCCGAGTACCTCTTCTCAGATGTGGCTGCATTACTTCATTATACTCTGTATTAGACTTTTATACACGTAGAAGGCTGCGTTTGGAGTAGGATATCGTCTGAAACGGTATTGTAAAGCCTCCCTTACACCTGCCACTAGGTGTGGCCTCTGACCATGTCGTAGTTGTAATAGTTGTGATCGTCCTTCTCCCGGGAGTTTTTTTACAAGATTCTTCTGCGTCGCAGGACTCGTTGTCGGCTCAAGATGCCGGCGCCCACTTTACTTAATGAGCTTTTCGTGCAGGCCAAAAGAAAACAAACGCAGAGTTTTCGAGTCTATAAAAGTTAATTCACGAAATGGACGTGTGTCTTACATACATACAATTGTTCAGTTCGATCTCGCTACACAAGAAAACAGTCCGAAATTATATTCTTCGTTCCCCGGGGTGGCGATGGTGAACCGAATTGGTGTTGGTGTCTTTCTCGGGTATTGTTCCCTTTCGAGATTCGGCTCCAAACTGCCTCTTTTTGGCCCGGGCGTTTGCTTATATATTGCGGGAAATGCTTGCCTGAGCTAAACCGCTAGACCACTCATCAATTAACACGTTATTCCGGGGAAGTCCCGATGTCTTTCACGGCTACTGATCTGTGATCACACCTGAATCTCATCTACACGCACACAGGGGTTGACCGTTTGATCTCATCTAACCTTACATCCAAAAACAAGGCGTCCTTGACCCGGGTTTCGCCAGTCCAATAACGAAATTATATTTCGTTGAAGCTTTAAAGCATCTCTTGTCATTTTTATGAAACAACAAAGTTATAGGTCTGTTTTACAAAACACAATAAAGTAATAAAGGTGAGCCGCCGCTGTCCAGACACCCAATATTGCTGAACAGAAATATCAACATAATTACCCGGCGTTACTCAGTGTTTAGGGGTCTAAATCTCCACCAATTGGATCTCTATCGCCACCTGGGGCGGTCACATAACAGTATAATGATTCGACCATTGTTCAAGCGGCTTTTTTTACAAGGTGGTCACCACTTATCAAGGGCCGGAAGCAACTCAGGGATAAGGGTTATTGTAAGTACAGTACATTAGTGTGGATATTTAGAGTGTCTACTTAAGGGAGGCGGTCCATCAGGAATTTGTTTACGTTGGACTTGAAGACCTCCAAGTTGTAGTCAGGAGGGAAGCAGGCAGACGGAACAGAGTTCCACAGGCGTGCAGTTCTAAGAAAGAAGCTTTGTTAATGGAATCTACGTTTGATGTAGGCATAGATAAAGAGTGGGGAAATTTTTGACAGTGGATTCAGCTAGACGGGTGTTTTTTGTAAAAGATTGGCGAGGGGGGACCAGAGATTTGAGTTCAGACGAGCACCTGCCATGGAAATAACGATAAAACAAAGATAGGCTTGCAACATTTCTTCTGTGGGATAGAGGTTGCCGGGAAGAGAAAAGGACATCCCCCACTAAGCCACGAAATCTATTTTGTACTCTGTCAAGACAGGATAGGATGTTTTTAGCAGCTCCTGCCCAGATATGGCAGCAGTATTCCATTTCAGATCAGGAGTAAAGGTCAAGCCCAAAAGCTTGTCAAAAGATCGGGCTTCTCCTAGACGAGAGCCATTCATTTCAATTGATGCCAGATGGGGATCACAGCGTTGATGATGTAAAGATAGGAGTTTGGTTTTAGATGCATTAAAGGTAACCAGCAACGTCTTCCCCCACTGAACCACGCGCTCGAGATCAGAGGAGAGAGAATCAGAGAGAGCTTTGTCATTTACAGCCTTTAATGTGTTGCTGTAGATGATCGTGTCATCAGCATCGATGTTAACGAATGATTTAAGTGTGTGTTTAGGGAGATCATTGATGTAGATCAGGAAGAGACTTGGGCCCAGGATGGACCCTTGAAGGACTCCAGCATTAATACTGCAGGCCTCCGATTTTTGTCCATCAACCACTACTCTTATGAGCCTATAAAAGATAAATGATTTAATGATAGAGAGAATATTTCCAGTTATACTGTAGCTGGAGATCTTGCGAAGTAGGCCTTTATGCCATACCTGGTCGAAGGCCTTTGACATATTAAGAGCAATTGCCATGCAAAGGAAGCCTTTTGTCAAGAGATTCACTAATCCAATGAGATATAAACGTTAGCACATCTTTGGTAGATCTTGCAAAACGGAAACCATATTGCGTGTCACTAAGAAGGTTATTACTGCTGAGGTGGTTGTCTATTTTTCTATGTAATATGGATTCCAGCAACTTACCCATGACACACAGGAGACTTATTGGTCTGTACTGAGAGGGAGATGACTTATCACCTGAGTTCTTAAATACAGAGCATACTGTTGAGGTTTTCCAGGGTGTTGGAAAGCACTTCCCCTTAAGGCAACTTTTAAACAGTTTCGTAGTAAGCAAGTTCTGGTTGACGTTTTTTAACACTATAATTGGGATGCCGTCAGGGCCAGTAGCTTTACTGGAATCAAGGTGCTTGATTATCTTGGCGACCTAATGCACAGATATTTGTATGTTACCTAGCGTGTTCTGATGAAATGTGTTATCACCCAGTATGTAAGTATTTTTATATTTACTGATAAACAAGAAAATATTATTACAATTCTTTCTTATATTACTCTTATTTTTGAATAGAATTTCAAGTATTCTCAGTGCGATATGGAGTAACTTGATTTATCTAAACCTGCTACTGACGTGTAATATAATTAAACACTGGAAATTATTAAGTAAAATTACAATTTATTTTGCTACTGAAAATACTTATATTTATAACAATTGAAATTACTACTTAGAATTATATGGATATTTGTATGAACAGGTGTTGAATAAACTATGAAAATCAATCGCACTTTCTCATTTTTCTCTTATAATTTGTATGTCTAAGTATATATACTATTAATTTTTACTAATTGTCTGATATTGACAAATACGTTAATATATTTTCCTTTAATTTTTTAACATAATTTTCTGGCAACAAAATAATGTATGAATATTAAACTGTATTCACCTATTTAAAAAGCAGACAACTCTGACCTATCATAATCATATACTTTCTAACATAATAATAATAATAATAATAATAATAATAATAATAATAATAATAATAATAATAATAATAATAATAATAATAATAATGTGAGATTTATATCTAAAGAAAACAATTTCGGCCACACACATAATAATAATAGTAGTAGTAGTAATAATAATAATAATAATAATAATAATAATAATAATAATAATAATAATAATTTATCACTTAATAACGTTTAAAAATGCAAACATGTTTAGTTTCACTGAGTTATGTAATATTTTATAAACATCCACAAACAGTTTAAGATACATATAATAAATTGAAGAAATTGGGTTAGTTCATATATATATATATATATATATATATATATATATATATATATATATATATATATATATATATATATATATATAAATGAATAAAATAAATGTTTACTTTTCTGCGCCATTTGCATTTTTAATAGATGTAATATAAATAGTCATTTCTTTCACTAATTAACTCTTATAGTTGTTCACAAATCTAGCGGATTATATTCTGCCTTTTCACAAGCAGAAACATATGATGGGATGTCCTAGCGAATCGATAACATTGATAGTAATTCTATATGTTATTTTAAAGAACACAGAATGAAACGTGCTGTAATTCACTAGCTAGACAAAAATCAAACATTGATTCGTCAAATGCAACAGTGTAACTCTCTGATTTCGAGTATCATACTTGCCTTTGCTTACATGTATAATAGTATAATAGATGGATAGTTCATTTTAGTTTAAGAAAATGTATATAAAAAACTATAGACGTATTATCGTCTCCTGGTTTACTGCGTGTCGCTGATATTTAATGCCTTCATTTCATTTGAGTGCCAATATTTTTCTCCATAGCAAAACAGGAAGTTCAATTAAATCTTGACCGGGAAAAGGTCAGACAGGATCAACATTGTCTCCGAAGAGAGAGCGAACAGAAAAAAATGATGAAATATTATTAATCGTATAAATATGGAAAAATATTAACGTGAATTTCTATCATTTCTTTGGTCGTTTATTTTCTCATTTATTCAATGCCGGTGTTGAGTTTCCATATGCCATACCTGATATGTCTCTCAAGAAAATCGACCTTTACCTATACAATATTATTAATCACCCAGTAATTTGCGATCACTGTCTCCGAGAAACATATTTTGTTTTTTTGTTTTTTAATACATCTAATCGTATACATTTTTTTTTGCGTTTCCTTTTTTTTCTTTCTTTTCGGTTATCTAGACTTCATTGTTTCTGTACTTGTGGTTATCGAACCTTCAGAATCCAATCATCTCGAATTCATTACTCCCATTCATTATGTGCCGTTACAAGACTGTTGTCTGCTAGAAAGTATGAGTAACGTCCTGGTGTTATGTTGGGTGTTAAGAATAAGGTATTTTCGTTTTTGTTGTTGATGGAAGGCAACAAAATGTTCTATTGTATTTATTTAATATATTTCTAAGTGTTTATTAAGCGTTAGTGTAATCGTCTTGAAAGGAGAAAAATATACAAAAGAACGATAATATATATATATATGTATTATTATTATTATTATTATTATTATTATTATTATTATTATTATTATTATTATTATTATTGGCTCATATGGGGCTTTCACACAAGTCAACAGATGATCTGATTGGAAACCGATCGTGTTCTCTGGAAGCTGAGTGACAACAAGTCTCCCACAACGTATTATTATTATTATTATTATTATTATTATTATTATTATTATTATTATTATTATTATTATTATTATTATTATTATTATTAATGAACGATATAATCCACGTCTGACGAAGCATTTTAAACGCTTATTCGACATCCTACGGGAATAATAACTATAGCACATTCCTGTTACATACCCTAAAACTAAAATTACAATAGTGTTTAATGCAAACTAATATTGAGCATGACTTACTTCTTTATTCATACCGGTTATTTCTTTATGTTATTCCGTTATATGATTGATTTTACTTTGCTCGTAAAGCAAGCCACTTGCTAAATAAACAATGATTTATCTATTATTGTTCTCTTTATTTAATATAGTTATGCACGATGCCTGCTCTGTTTTGGCGATAAGATGTCTTCGAATTTTTCATTTCTATTAATTTTACGGATTAATCCGTTGCGATTAAAATATGTACATCGACACACACCCACACACACATACACACACACCCACACACACACGCACACAGACACACACACATGCATATATATATATATATATATGAATATACATATACACACATGCATATATATATATATATATATATATATATATATATATATATATATATATATATATATATATATATACAGGCGGCCAAAAGAAAGTCCATACTTGTATTTTTTTCAAAAACTGCAAATGTAAGCTAAATTTAATGTAACCGTTTTAACACGCAATACCTCATTTGATTGGTCGTTTATTATCCTATGATTTTACATGTTTATATTTTACTTTTAATATAAATATACCTGTGTTCCCGTCAATGTAAAACAAATAGCTGCAAATTGAGGAGACAAAAGAAAAGTCCGCACAATGGAAAGGGGCATTAATGCAACAAAAATACAGCAGGAACAAGATGAACTGGTTATTATTTAGTAGCATAGCCCTTCTGCAATTTGACACATGAAATCTTTGGGGAATTCCGTGAATTAGACTGCAGCAATACTTCGGGGAAAGGACATCCCACTTTTCTTTAATTTGTGTCTAAAGTTATTTCAGGTTTGAAAGTTTATGATTACGTAGCTATTGCTTGTTTCCGATGGGATTGAGGTTTGGAGATTGATCAAGCCAATCTAAACACGTAATATAAACTTTTTCAGCAACGTCTTGACATTGCCAGCTGTGTGAATAGGAGCACAATTCTCTATGAAGATAGGATTATCATTGAAATTCCGACCAAAGTAGGGTAGAAACTACTCAGTCAACATATTAATGTACTTAGTCGAATCAATTCGACCTTGCAAGCGAACAATAGACCCTGTGCCATTTGCTACTAATACGGCCTCACACCAAAACTGAACCTCCTCCACCTTTCAGCGTTTAAACTGAACATATAAGATTAAATTATTCGTCTTTACCCCGACGAATGTACAGCCAACCATCAATGCCATTGGCTTGCGTCTTGCAACATATCCTCGTAAATTAAATTCTTTTAATCAGTTCTAGACAGTAGAAAGAGAGCACTTTTAATAAGATTGCACTGCTGTTGGATGTAGGGAGACGTTTCACATCTGTTTCTTAGGTTGCGGATATTGATAGCCGTGTCTTCCCTGCTAAAAGTAACTAGAGTACGTTTAGATTTAGAGAAATCACGAACACTGCTGGTGTTTTGGTGCTTTTGCACAGTCTTTCGTACCGTTTTCTCATCACATTTCCATTTGCGGCTGAGGACTCGATTGGATAAACCAGAAAGGTAGACAGCAATGAGCTTCTGACGATCACTAAGCGCAAGTCATATCCTATGGACTAAATGTTACGTTTTATAACCTGGGACAACAGCCATTATGATTAGAGATGCTTTTTCTGTCTGTTTGTAGATATTTACACTGTTTAGGGGCGATAATTTAAGCTGGTTTTAAGACAGATTGCTTCTACGGACTTTCTTTTTGTCTCCTCAATTTGAAGTAATTTTTAAATTGACGTGAACACTAGAATATTTTAATTAAGAGTGAAATATGAATAGGGAAAATTATAGAGGAATAAAAAGAGAATCAAATGAAGTATAGGTTGTTTAAACAGTTACATTAAATTTAGCTTACATTTGCAGTTTTAAAAAAAAATAAAGCGCGGGCATTCTTTTTGAAGGCACTATATATATATATATATATATATATATATATATATATATATATATATATATATATATATATATATTACTGTTTTATCTCGTTGGTTACATGATGGGGCTAGCAGATTAAGCAGATAAACCCACTCCTACGTGAATCTTCTACCCCCACAGACACAATCTTACGTATCTTAACCGTCAAAACTGAAATATTGTCAATACCCGTCTCCCTCCCCCCTTATTATCTTCTATCTCACTCCCCTTTTTTTTCGTATTTCTTCTAAAACACTTCTTCCTAATACTAACAACCACTTCTGTGAGGTCTGATGAGGTTGTTGGATCGTAAAAATGGTCCAATATCTGAAACTTATGTAACAAAACAGATATAATGGTAATAAAAAATACGACACATATTTGCTCTGCAATGGTATTGAACACTTTTTTTACTTATTACCAGTTTTACTATATATATATATATATATATATATACTAGCAACATCACCCGTCGTTGACTGGGTTCAAAAACAGCCTACAGAAAATGGCCACTGATTTATTAAAGTCGGATAGGTTATGAAAAGGAAGGGTTGTAAATTTGGGTTGAATTTGGGGGTATCAAAGCCAAAGCAAAATATGATAGAAGTAAAAATAAAATAGATAAACCCCATAATTTATTATACCATACCATTCACACTGAAGCACTTATCACAATATTCTGTGGATCTATATTATAAAACCTTGTTAAACTTTGTGACATATTTCCATTCTATGGAGGTCAGGCGCGAACGAACACCCCGTAATTTTATTATACCATATTTCTTCAAATTGAACCATTATTATCAAAGTATACTTACGCAGATATATATGAACAGCATTTATTAAAGTTTGTGCTCTTTCCATTCTATGGAGGCCAGGCGCGAACACAGTCCCCCCCAATGTTATTATTAAATTAAAACATACTTATCAAAGTATTCTTATGTACATCTATATCAAAAACACTAGTAAACGTTGTTTTTTTTATTTTTATTTTTTTTATTTCCAGACTTTGTGGACCAGGCGCGAACGGAGACCCCACAATTTTAATGAACCACCGTTCTGCCAGATCAAACATACCCATTCCTGTGTCTCGATGCATTTTCTGTCATTATATGTAATCAGTTTTTTTAAATAGTCAACCATATATGAGCCTATTCGTGACCACACACACACACACACACATACACACACATACATACGCACACATTTATATATATATATATATACATATATATATATAATTTAGCTTTATATGTATAAATATATATAATTGATTAAATGAATGAACGTGAATTCGTTTTTACACGCTTTTTAATGAGAAATAATAATATATTACACATACGCCTTAAAGTAAATACTACATATATTGAAGGTGAATTTGTATAGATCTGAACTTTAAAATCCCATCATGTCATCGTAAATATTGAATTACCACGTATATATTTATTTAAACCAAATATTATAACGATATTTTACAACTTATTTTTCTTTACTTTGTTTACATAATGCTCGTATTTTCTAATAATACAACCATTTCTATAATGTCTTATTTTAATATTTAAAAAAAAAAAACGGGGAATAATCACAAGTGCATTATTTTTATGTTGAAAGGGACAGCTTAACAATAACAAGGCCACGCACGATATTAGCCGCATTAAAAGGTGATTCAGTTTTAAAATAATTAATCACATTGACACTATATGAACACCATCGAATATTTCTGTACGATATAAAACAGGCACGTTTGTAAAAGCATGATACGTTTTTTTATATGAGTGTATAAAACAAATGACGTCTATTAAAAAAAGCACAAAGAGTTTGTAATTACCGAAAAATGTATATTCTCTAGTCGGGGAACTTTAAGAAGAGTGGTCAACCGGTTCCAAAGCACATGCCTTTTGCCCTACCGAGACATCGTTTTTTTTTTTTACTTGAGCACCTATACTGAAAAAAAAGATCTCTACACGTCACTGCATTTAGTATTAAGTAAATATTTCTACTTTATTTGATTTTGGTCATTTTAATAAAGTAGCTTTATTTTTAATAAATAAACGTATAGAGCATTTTGATATCATTTTCAATCGGCTTAGTTAAAATTACTTAACCTGTATTATCAACAACAGTTTTAATCTCTATAGAAAGAATTGCCATCTATAATAACATAATATTAGTTATTTGAGAATACATTACTAAACTTTTCTGTATACATCAACAGATTGATGCAGATGAAATTCACAAACCAACGCGATTTGACCGAAAGACGATAGGTCTTTTGTTTTAATAATGATGAAATATATGTATAAAACTAGTTAACCATCTGATTTATGTATGAAATATGCTCTTTTTGGCGTTTTGAATATGCTTAAATGATAGTTTTTGTGTATAGACTTTGAAACGATTGTGTTAGAGAAATGTATAAAAAATAAGATTGCTTTATTTGTATTTTGGGAAAAAGTTTAGGTTTCTAGACAAGTATAATTATTTACAGCAAAACTGATTCCATATATCACAAGTTTTTAGTGCAGCATGTCTGACACCTGCCTCAAGAGAGAATCATATAACCTCTCCCATCTTAAAATAATGGCAGTGCTTTATTTGTTTATTTACAAATAGCTGTGCATTATACATAACTTGTATTAGCTCGCGATATGACTGTTCTACGCCCAAGAACGGACACTATATATATATATATATATATATATATATATATATATATATATATATATTGTGCACAAAAAGTTGTTAGTTGAGACATATCATTGGTACCGTCGGTTTCAAGCCCGATAATACGGCCTGTTTAAGGTATCCTGATCAAGCTCTCTTCAGCCAATATTCGTCTATCTTATAACCGGAAGTGTGAAGTATATATACCTCGCTAATTCACGTTTAAATCTCCTTTTGCTAAATCCCCCCTTTTTTTCTTTTTTATCGGATGGTGTAATACCTAATTTTAAACTTTGAATTATTTAAATTTAAAATCTAATTTCGAAAAAACTTTTCTTATATAAATCGATTTTAATTCGAACCCAAATTAATTTTAAAATCTCTTTCCTTATGTATAAAAAACTTTAAAATCTGTATTGGTATCGGTTAAAAACTTAAAAATTCGTTTAATTATATCGAATTACGTTTAAAAATATCAAAAAAATACGTTTAAAGTTTTAAAAAATATTTTTAATTATATCGAATCACGTTTAAAAATTTCGAAATACGTTTAAAAATTATTTTTTATTTTTTTATTTCTTTAAAATCCAAATCTTTCAAGGTTTGGGGAAGTTAGTATTTATATATCCTAAGTGATTTCCCTAGTTTATTAATATTATTATATTTTTCTATAGTTTTAAATTCGAAATAGATTATAAATTATATTTATAAAATATAATTACATATTTTTTTATAAAATACATTAATTTAAAATCTATAATATAATTGCGATTAAAATCCAAGTTTACCGACTAATCATTTTTGTATTTACAATGTTTTTTCCTTATTACATATATATATATATATATATATATATATATATATATATATACATATATATATAAACATCTAGGTGTTGTTCTTTTCATTGATCCAATTTATTAGGAGCCCCTTCCTTCTATGTGTGCAACTTTTCAAAGCTTCACTCCTTACATTTCACCATTTTATTGTTGGGTCATGAATGGCCAGGAGGATGTAGTATTTCTCTGCGTTATAGAGTGAGCATTGACTTAATTCCGGGACGTATGCTGATTTGTGCTCTATTTTTCTCCATTTTATGGAAAAGGGTGTATTTTTTTCTTTAAGCTTCCACACGTTGGCAGCTAATGCTGTATTAATCCTTGTTTTAGCTCTAAAGGAGCGCATATGCGCGTAATATCTTTGTTTAAATTGGCCTTTTGTCATACCTATATATATATTTTCGGTATATTTGTGGATTGTTCCGTTATTGTGGACTCATAAACAAGGGATTCAGCTTTACAGTTACCCTCAAATGGACAGCTGTTTTTGGTCCTTCAAGAGCAGCCAGCGTTATCTATCTTTTTTGGTTCTTTGGATATTATCGACTTTATTGATGGAGCTGTCGAGTAACTAACTTTCACAGTGTTTCTATTAAAAAGTTCAAGTAGTCTATATGTTTTTGGAAAATGCTTGTCTAGAAGGCTAAGAAAAATGCCCTACTCTAATTTTAGTTTTCAATGAAAACGGAGGTAAGAACCAGATTATCTTCCGTTTCCTCTATCGTTTTTTATTTTCTCTATTATCCTGGGTTTGTTGAAATTTTATATTTTCTTTGAACCCACTTGGATGCAGTGCTTCATTATAATATGGTGCTGCTTTCTCGAACACTTCAGCGTTCGAAGAAAGCCGTGAAATCCTTTGGCTGATATTTGCTACCATATTATAAACACTGTGGGTGGTTGGCATGAACCCTTATTTATGTACATAATTTTTCATTTAGTTTGTGGAAGGGTTTGTGTATTTTCTTCTCGAGATCTAGAGTGGCATCTAAAAAATCTACTCTATCTAAATTTGTCTGTATTAATATTTTAAAGCCTAGTTCCTTAAAAAATCAGTTAGGTCTTTTCTAAGCCTGTCTAGTGCACATCCATTGTAGTCACGCGATAGGCAAAGTCCATCATCTCTATATAATCCAAAAAAGTCATCTGGGAATTTATATTTCATGGTCTCCAGTAGAAAAAGTCCAACCAGATCGCAGATATCCGCACTGTCATACATACCATCGCGACGTCAAAGGGGTCTTCGGAGTTTGATTTATTGACCCATGTTTTATCGTCAAAAAATAAAAGGGTCTGTCTAGCTTGCATGATTGTTTCCTTATCGACTCACTTATCTTTCTATATTTTGATGCGAAGATCAACGATTTTTCTTAGATTTCCTTAGTGATTGAAGGGTAAAAATCGACGATATCTAGTTGTGTAAACTTACATTTGTGTGGTTCAGTCATGTTTTTAAACCAGTCCAGTACCGCGCTAGTGTCTGACCACAAATTAGTGTCCGGGCAAGTGGCTGCCCTCAATAAAGTCAATAATATCCAAAGAAGCAAAAAAGATAGATAACGCAGGCTGCTCTTGCAGGGCCAAAAATAGCTGTCAATTTGAGGGAAATTGTAAAGCTGAATCCCTTGTTTATGAGTCCACAATAACGGAACAATCCACAAATATACCGGAAATATATATAGGTGTGACAAAAGGCCAATTTAAACAAAGATATTACGCGCATATGCGCTCCTTTAGAGCTAAAACAAGGATGAATAAGCATTAGCTGCCAACGTGTGGAAGTTTAAAGAAAAAAATACACCCTTTTCCATAAAATGGAGAAAAATAGAGCACAAATCAGCATACGTCCCGGAATTAAGTCAATGCTCACTCCGTAACGCAGAGAAATACTACATCCTCCTGGCCATTCATGAACCAAAAATAAAATGTTTAAATGTAAGGAGTGAAGCTTTGAAAAATTGCACACATAGAAGGAAGGGGCTTCTAATAAATTTGATCAATGAAAAGAACAACAATTAGATGTTGTTTATATATATATATATATATATATATATATATGTAATAAGGAAAAAACATTGTAAATACAAAAATGATTAGTCGGTAAACTTGGATTTTAATCGCAATTATATTATAGATTTTAAATTAATGTATTTTATAAAAAAATATGTAATTATATTTTATAAATATAATTTATAATCTATTTCGAATTTAAAACTATAGAAAAATATAATAATGTTAATAAACTAGGGAAATCACTTAGGATAGGTAAATACTCACTTCCCCAAACCTTGAAAGATTTGGATTTAAAAAAATAAAAAATAAATAATAATTTTTAAACGTATTTCGAAATTTTTAAACGTGATTCGATATAATTAAAAATATTTTTTAAAACTTTAAACGTATTTTTTGATATTTTTAAACGTAATTCGATATAATTAAACGAATTTTTAAGTTTTTAACCGATACCAATACAGATTTTTAAGGTTTTTATACATAAGGAAAGAGATTTTAAAATTAATTTGGGTTCAAATGTAAATCGATTTATATAAGAGAAGTTTTTTCGAAATTAGATGTTAAATTTAAATAATTCAAAGTTTAAAATTAGGTATTACATCATCCGATAAAAAGGGGGGGGTTAACAAAAGGAGATTTAAACGTGAATTAGCGAGGTATATATACTTTACACTTCCGGTTATAAGATAGAGGAATATTGGCTGAAGAGGGCTTGATGAGAATACCTTAAACGGGCTTTATTATCGGGCTTGAAACCGACGGTACCAATGATCTGTCTCAACTAACAACTTTCTGTACACAAAATATAAATACGCTCTTAAAATTTGGATTTTCCTTTTAATTGAGCACTCTGCTGAAATTATTTTTCCAAAAAAAACTAATCATATATATATATATATGTATATATATATATATATATATATATATATATATATATATATATATATATAATGATGGTGTTATGTGTAATAGTTATTCAGTGCATTTTTATTGTTTAGAGAGACATAGATATCAAAAGGCAGAGAATCAACAAATCAATGTAACAATACCTGGTTTTCTTCTGATTAATTTGGAATGAACATGTGAGAATCTTGTATTATTTTATTCATCCGATATCCGACCACCCAGAAGTTTATGAAAAATCTCAGCTTGACGGATAGTGTTTATATATTTAGGCGACATAATGTTGCCTGTATATTATATATTAAAAAAAAAATTAGGAATGCCATATAATATCAAAATTAATATTTTACTCAATTTATAACAACATTGTTGCTTACTTATTGAAATAATTATCTTCCTCATCTTGTAAATCGGATTAATGGAGGAATTTGATGACATTTTCTCTGAGAAAAACTTTTAAACACCCTGAAATATAATCCACTGATTCAAACCTATCTCATTATGATAACTAAATATTGACGCTTACGATCGCAGCGGTATGTTTATTTATTGATGACGTTTTAGTTTTTAAATCGACTTTCATTTACATTAAAACAAAAATTAAAAAAAAACTTTCAGTCGATTTCAGAAATAATTTTTGAGGGCTTCATTTTGATAACTTAACGTAATATTTATTTTTACTTCATTTTTATACTTAGTTTTTCTTATTTGTGCAACGAAAGAACATTCTGTGTGCATGTTTATTTAGGACCAGTTATTAAATAATGCTTTTAACGCAGAATATTTAATCGGTAAACCGAGTTCAAGTATTCGCCATCTTATGTTTCAAATACGCAACATTTTATCCTAAGAAATATTATGTTTTAAGTAAAGTAATTCAGCGACAGATTTTTTTTCATAAATTTTATCCATTTAATCTATGTGATGTTTCAGTGTTTTAAGGACGATAATAAACTATCAAGCGATTACCGACTCATCGAAATCTACATGAAGACCTAGCATCTTTCTTTGAATCTCTCTATTATCTTAATCCAAACATGATCCATAAGTGTATAGCAAGAGCACAATTTAAACATACAATGTAACAGATGTTTCACTATCGCACTGAAAAACAATAACAGGTCGAACCACTTGCATGTATACATCTACCCGTTCTTGGGCTGAGCAGTGTCATTAGTGATATCACCAGCTACTACACATTTAGCATAATCCAGAGCTTTTTCTAAATACACAAATCGAGCACTGTCTATTTTAATATAACGATTATTTTTAGCTGTAAAAACTTAGGTGATCCTGTCTTGAGGCTGGTGACATACATTGTGCGGTGAAAATCTTTACTACTTAAACGTCCCGAGCTGACCTAAAACTCTCATGTTTTTGGAGGCATACGGCTAAATTTATGAATGTAATCTCTTATAGTAATTCATTGGTTCCAACACTTCCCGTCTTATTCGGTTACCTTTTGTTTTCGCTATCATAATACGATTCAATTAAGGTCCAACACGATCTAAACAGAATATAAACATTTATTTAGAACTTATCTTTCCGATTCGGATTTGTTTAAGCTTAAACTCAAACTATCTTCTAAGTTTATGTTTATCAATGATATAGTCATCTAACGTTTCAGTTTTAGTCGTTTTTCTACAGGAAATGATCCGATGTAAATCGAGTGTTTGAATTGATTATGTTTGACCATAAGTAATTCAGATGTTTATCTGAAGATTTTACGAATTATATTATATACGCTTATATGACTAATATAATGATTTACTAATACATTTGGACACCGATGTGGTGTAATGTATACACCCGTGTTTTGAAATATTCACCTCAAATAGTCGCCTGTTTACTATTTTAGATATGTATTCTAGTAAGCGAGTGTGTCTTTAAAACATTTTACTACGCGGTTTAAGACAGGATATAGCTGCGAAAATATACATGGTATTCAGTAAGGTTTGAAAATCAATTGTTGGAATTGATGCGATTCGCTGTAATTCATGAGGAATTTGGCAGTTCATTCATAATTCACTTTCCCAGGAATGCTTTTTCTATCAGTATTTTAATTTATACACTGCATATTTTTTAAATTTTCGGTAATATTTAGATATGAATGATTCTTTTTCATCGTAATTTTGTAGGTGTGTTTGTAAGCACAAATCCAATTGGAATACTACACTAAGTATTATATAGAGGGACACTTGGGTATTATTCTGATTCATACAAGAAGAATATGTTAAAAGTTGGTTCGCGATTTATTAATCTTCTACTGAAAATATATCGCATAAATAATGGCAGTTATCTTAACAATAAATGGTATATTTGTTAAATTATTAATGAGAAAATTACAGTTTGTGAACACGATTTTTAACTAAAACTATCATATGAGAATGTACTTCTTCAATTATTTTAACCAAATAAGTGTGTTATTTTTGTTTTTCTTCTTTATTCCTCGATTGTATTTTTTGTTTCAGTCGAGGATCCGTCATCCACAATCAGTACAACAGAGATTGGGTCCTTGTCTGACCTAATTGACCTAAGGGAGCGTTTTGCTCCCATTCGGGAGGTTCCGACATCCCAGAGGCCTGAAGAAGGCCGGGTAGATATGCTTAGATTAATTAGTCGCAGAAGAAAGAAGAAAGACTTGAATTGAAATATATAAATATATTTTGTTTTATTATTTGAAAATCAGAGATATATTTGTTATTTGAAAAATAGACAACAGGAAATGTGAGAATGTTAGAATAATAGATTGCACTTGTTGGTCGTTAGAACTCAGTACCATGGGTTCTGAATGACAAGGTTTAACCTTTAAGGTATTTTGGAATGCAATTTTAATTTTTGACCCAGATTGCAAAGTAAGTGATATGGCTGAATTTCCCCTTTGATGTTTTCCCAGATGCGTGGCGTAATTTGATTGGCTTAGGGGATTCCACCCCGACACACACGCCCCACTATATAATGCTAATACCGATCCGAAATTTAGCAGATTCCCGATTGGTTTCAAGTGGCACAGAATTGCGTGGAATCTCGCCGTTCCCAACGGCTGACAACACACGCCCTCCTTTATCCGCCTGAGTGCCGTCTTCGAATAGAAGAGGGATTTGTAGACTTTGAAAAAACGTGCTAGGTACTGAACAATATATTGTAAAAAGGTTGTAAATATTTTGTGAATTTAATTTTCGTCGAATAGAAAATCAAGTGTTTGTTTTCTTTCTTGCCTGCGTGTGCTTTGCCATTCGTTTTCAGCATACCAGGAATCTGATGTGTCGGCCTCTCAGGGAACTAGACATCAGGAGCCGAATTTTTTTTTCCGAAGAAGACAATCAATGGTCCTTGCGTGACGTCCCAAGGTGGGCAACACTTTTTTCTTTTACTATAACTCTGTCGGTCTGGTGAATGAGTCTCGTCTCTTAGACTTATTTTCTCTTTCGCTAAGAAGGTAGAGCTTGTGGAAAACTTACCGGGGAACTCCGATGGGTCAGATATAGAATATTCGTGGGCCAGGTCACCGTAAGTCTAGGTCCTTAGTTTCTGAGCACTGCATCTGGCTTCGTATATTACCTCGTTACGAAAAGATAAACGAAATAACGAACAGCAAACTCGCTTTCTACTCTTAGTTTTTATATCGCATTTTCTGTTTCTGTTTTCTCTTGATCGCGTCAGCGTAATTACAATTGCGTTGACAACAAATAATGCGAACATCTATCAAGTATAACAACCTAAAATAAACGTTAACACCTTATTAGTGCATAAAGGTGGACGTTTAAAAAGATAAAGTTACTTATATTTGTGGAACCTCTGATTACGTAATAACATCTTCCTTTTCGACCTCTAAAGATAAATTATTTGCTTACCAAATTCCAAATTGGTAATGGTTCTACCAATTCTTTTTGACCATATTACTCCACTGTATACGCTATATATTAAAGCATGACACGCTAGTAAGAAGATAACGAACATATGTCGTATTATTTATAGTACTTTTTAGTTTGTGTATTCATCACATATTTGCTTAAGTGTGCATTTCTTTATTTCGTTATGCGTGATCTTATTCAGACATAGCAATATTATATTTTTATTTCCTATATTACTTGTAAATTTTTGTATGTTGCTGATTATTTTGGATTTTTGTTTTATATATATGTAATCCTAAGATTAGTTTAATTTTCATTATCTTATTCATATAATTTTCATTTACGTATTTCATCTCTAGAACAGTTACATCATATCTCAAAGTATGCTGCTTTGTTGATTCTTTCAGTACGTCATGGTATTTCGTTTGGTCCTTACCTGTTATATATCGTAAGTCTTTCTTAATTTCCTGTGTTCTTTCAGAAGTCCATTGTATTTATGCTGACTTTTTCATTTGCTGCAAGGAATAAGTTGCAAAAAAGAACCTTTTTATCTAATGTTATATAAATAAGTAGATGTAATTAATTACATGAATCAATCAGTTTGATAAGCACCCATTTTACATTAGTGTATTTCCTTAGAAGACGATGGTGACTAAGATTGGATACTTTTTATAACTTATATATTTCATATCATAATATAGTTCTAAATTTTAATTTACTAATACTGTTGATGTTATGGGTGCTTTTACTCCCGGTATTATTTTTTTTTTAACTTTAATTTGAACCTTTCTAAAAATGATTCCCTGCACTTTATGAAACGTAGGATTGTAGCTATATTCTAGAATAATGAAATATAACATTTATTTCGGAATTCTTAAAACACAACTAACATCAATGACAGTGTATCATATAAGTTATTCTGATCCTAATTGTTATATTAAGTGTATGTTATCCGCTGGATTTACTGGTCGTTTCCTATTTAAACATGAACAACATGATGCGTTCATAAACCAAAACTTTGTGAATATAGAAACAAGTACAATCTTATCCAAACCAGTCAAATCCTCAATCCTCATCTGATAATTCAGAAGAAATGGAAATGTGTGTGTTTCTGCTGCGTTTCCATTACGAACAATCAGCAATCTTTTAGGTTCAGCTAAGGCGTTGAATGTGTAATCTACATAATACATTGCTTGTTCCCTTCTTAATTAGTTTCCACGTTACGTTTCGACAAGCGCAAAATATATGTTCAAGGCCAAATTGCTGCAAAGGCGAAATTTGGCTATGAAAAACAGAATCAGAAAAACCTGAAAAACGTATATCTTAATAATCTCCATTTGATCTAGCTTCGTTTTCTAATAGGATTATAGGAATATACACTCATTGTTAATAAGATGTGAGAAAGAAACTCAGAATAATTGCGATCTGCAGCGGTTCCTTACAAGAAAAAGAAGTCAGTGACACGTTGGATAAGAAAACGTTCGAAAGAAAACGACGAAAAAGAACATTTTATTTTTAAAAAATCGCTGCAATGCGAGAGTAATTAAAGCTTGCTTTTTAGAATATATAGTTTTATTATTTGTATTGAACTATGTAGCACAATATTGCATTCTGTGTATATATTATTGCATATTAATACAAACCAATTTTGTCTGTTTTATATTTGAAATACAATTGGCACTACTTTCATAAGCATGCGCCTTAATCATATTTGGTATGCGTTATTAGGTTTTCTGGCAAGAAACCTATTTTTGTGCTACAAAGAGAAATATCATGTTTATCCGAACATATTTTCTGATGAAATATATTTCTCATGTAATGAAATTTCTAATGTCCCTGCTATTTATATATGATTGCTTGAACACAGGTTTCTATTTTTAGATACTCTCTTATTAAATTTATTTCCCGTATTAAATAATAAATAATAATTAAAATCTGGTGGAACTTTATCAAATGCTTCCCGCCATATCATCTCTTTTTACCCCTGTATAGCATCTATATTTCCGACATTAGTGAGAACTATATAAAAACAATATATTATAAGATTTCGATTCTGAAACTACCATCTTCGCAATTTTACAACATTGACTGTGTGAAGGATCCCTTCTATACGGTTAACTGAATACAATATGCACTTCTCAGTATAGCTAAGAAGAACCTGATAATATTGTTTACATTGTTATTGCGTACATGACAACGACAGTTCTTATAATCATTGTATCCTTACGGTGCACGTTCCATAGTCAGCGATAGTATCCATTAGTTTAATTATGCACTATCCTAAGCAAAATAAATACATTTGTTTGCTTATTTCTAAGTTAAATATAAAAATAATATCGCAATACATGCTTTAAAGCGTGCATCTTATTTTTCTGCCGATCATATTAACGCACCGCTAGGTTTATCAATAAATTGTAAACACAATGACAGTTATCATCGCCGCATTATTTTTCATAAGCTAGCCTTCGATACAGATATTTTTGATACGTGTAAATAATCGACGGTTTTCAGTGCCTATATTGTTATTTATTTAGTTATTTTTATATTAGAAGGCGTTGAGTATTCTTTATAAGATATTTTTTGTCATTTATTTTTTTTTCTCATCGTTGACTTTTTCTCGCCTATCATATGTGGTGCCATGTTTCTCGTTAACATTGCCAGCTCTCTTCTGTCTGGTTGATTTCGTCTACTTTGTCATCCGATATAGCGAGACGCCGCTAACAGAAATTAGATTTCGTTTGTGACAGCTCTTTGCGCAAGATGAAATGATATATACAAGAGTGAAATACGAAATAAACAGCGATTCTTTTTCAGCTGTCGCACGTTTTATTTTCGTTTTGTTATCTGCATCTAAGTATTAGAAGCAGATTCCCTGGGGTTCAAATGGTTACTCTCGATTTTAAGTGACCGGAGACATGCTACTCTAGTTTTCGATTATTCTGTGGTCAATGGTTCGATTTATCAAGCGTGAAACGGTGTAGAATGGAGTTTTTAATTGGGTCTAAGACATTTCGCTGTGTTCTCAGATTCTTACTGCATACGCTGTCAATATTATAACGGCAGTATCAACTAATTTATATTTGTTCGACTGATATCTGAATCATCTCTCAAGAACATATTTTGCCCAACGTTCTTTTCTAGCTATATCCGTCAGGGGTTGTCTTATGGCAGGCGCTGTGGCGTTTAGAAATCATATTTTTTTAAATATATTATCAACGAAACGAATTTTGGTACATTTACTACACTGAAAACAGGGGGTTCTTTGTTATTGCAATATATATACATATATATATATATATATATATATATATATATTGCAATAAGGAAGAACCCCCTGTTTTCAGTGTAGTGCATGCATACATGTATATATATATGCATGTGTATATATATATATATATATATATATATATAAGTATGAATATATGTGTGTATGTGTGTGTGTAGATAGAGATATCAGAAATTTGAGTTTATAAATTAAAACATATGTACACATTAAAGAGAGAATTATAATATACATACTAATGTTTATTAGACAATTCTAACCAGAAAATAATGTTAAGTATTCAAGAAAAAGCATAAAATCATCAGCATATAAAGAAAGTACAAATTTGCCAATAATCGTATACAACATTTCATTAGAAAGAAGCGATTCAGATAAAAAATTTTTCTATATTCCATGCAGTTTAACTGAATAACTCTTATGCAGAGAAGAAAATATTTCGCATAATACTATGTAAATATATTGTATACATTTGTTTCGATTAATAAAGATTGTGTATTCGAATTATTAAAATGTTTATTTTCTTATATATATATATATATATATATATATATATATATATATATATATATATATGTGTGTGTGTGTGTGTGTGCGTGTGTGCGTGTGTAAAACGGTTGGGTGTATGTATATACACATATATGTGTGTATATACATTTATTAATATATATATATATTTAAATATGTATATATATTTATAAATAAATAAATTAATATATATATATATATATATATATATATATATATATATATATATATATATATATATATATATTTCCAAATATGTATTGTTAAATAGCACGGAGTGTTTTTGCTTAATAATTGTAGCATTCAATTTTTCTAATTGTCTTTTCTGTTTATTGGTTGAATCTGTGTAATATTCGTCTGGGTTCATGTTTTGTTATTTTGTTTTGCAAGTACTCCTGACTGATTTTTCAACAGTCGTCTTCGGACAGTTTTGATTAAAGTTCGATTAAAAGCTGGATGCTTTTATATGCTTCGCTTTAAATTATATTTAACTTTCTAGAACAAGCGAGAGGCCTCTGGTGGTATACACACACATACACGCACATATATTGAGGTATACGTTTCAGAAGTGTTATTTACAATATCGTATAGATTTACAGTTTTTGGTTGTTATATTAATTACTTATAACTTTACATTACAATACATATATGTATATATATATATATATATATATACATATACATATATAAATATAGGTATGTATACAGATATACTGAATTGTAACGTACACACTCACTTCAGAATGTTACTACTATTTTCCAAGTTTACATACTTGGTTGATATTGATCAGGTTAGCAATCCTTAACCCATCAATATATTCTATCGTAACCAACTGCACTACAACTTTAAATGAGATGAAAAGGTACTAAGAGATATAATACATTCATATATATCGCTAGTCCATAATAAGATTTGATTTATCATTTACTATAAAAAATAACCACTGCTAATCTTATAATTAAAAAAAAACAACCCTCCCCAACAAAAACAATAAATGAAACAAATGTAGTTCATCAATTCATGTGTCCCTTGGGAGAATGTACCCCCAACACTAATAGCTAGATTAGACACAACACACGACTAATACATTGTACAGACGATTGGCTCTACACCTTGACGACACAAGCTCAATTTCCCAAACAACATGACTGCCAACATTCTCAGTTTAGAAATGTCCTAGTGGAAACTACAAAAACCCTCCACATTGATACAATCAGTAAAAGATTATTACAAATGTCGGAAGCACAATATCTATATAATACTAAAAGTCTATGGATCTTGTATGTTTGCAATCAGATTTCCGGTTTTCAACATCCGGTTGCGCATGCGTAAATAGCAACGTCTTCAATCCGTTATTCCAATTCCGGAATTTTTATATCGCTTTTAATACAAACAATTTCATTTAATTTGATCAAATAGTTATTTATATATACAAATAATACATAGATTCATAGATAATTATAATATATATTATAAAATCTATTTATCTATGAATCTATTAATAATATGAAATATTACCCTATACAATTTATGGAAAGAAAACACCTCTCACTTTCCCTCTAATATATTTCAACACTCCTACTCCCTCTGTTTTCGTTACGTACGCGAGAAATAGTTACGTGTATGTGTGAGAGACAGAAAAAGGGAGCGATGTAAAACTGGATAGAGTTATCCCCCTTAACTAATGCAGACCTTTTTACTAGAGGGCGTTATTACAAAAAAATTTCTTTTTCTTCTTCCCATGTTTTTTAAAGTCGTCTGCTTACATTTCCAAACGGAAAGCTGAATCGGTAAATGCACACATTTCTATTACATTAAATAGTGTTTTCCTTTACACAATGGGTACTGAATGTTTGCTTAAATTAAATGAAAAAAGTTACATTTTATTTTCATTTTCTATTTAAAAAGCCATTATTAACATGTGGAGAGTGTTTTTTTTATTATTCTGTACTTTCAACTAACAATTTCATTTAAAAGATGATATATCAAAATTTGAATTTAACTATAATAAGGATTATGATACCTGTTCAGTGCATAAGTATGACCAACCACTTATAATTCAGTAACTGTAATTTAAAAAAAAATAACAATTATAATAAACAGAACGACTCATAGAAATCTATCTATATTCTTTTTTCATTTTAATATACTTTCATAGAAATGCTTCTGTTATGTAAAAAAAAACTATTTTCTTTATGCCACAAGTGTCACGCTCATACATGAATTCCATAGCTAATATAACGTACTGACCCAACGGGTCACGGGTGGTCTAGTATAAAATATAAATGACCAGATTTATTATGTTAATTTTTAAAATAGTACCAAAATTCTGAAGTGTCTTGATACTGACCATTCAATATATGTATATATGTATACACATATATAATTTCATGTGTATATACATATATATATATATATATATATATATATATATATATATATATATATATATATATATATGTGTGTGTGTGTGGTAACTGTCACTTCTTGACAGAAGAATACTATATTTCCCTTGCTTTAAGGATGATTACTCAATTATTTTCATGTATTTTTGAATATATATATATATATATATATATATATATATATAATTATGTACACATATATACACTTATACACACACATATACATGTGGAGATGTGATCAAGAATGCATCAATTCCTATTTTCTGTGCGAACGAAGGTGGCTCTTCAGACCAGCCCTGCTTTTACACTGTCTGCTGCAAAGGTCACACTTAAACTGAGATTGAGGGATGCCAACTAGTGCTGCTCTACTCTGGACGCTCATATTACACTTTAGGCCTCCACTCTATTTACAAACCACAGAGCAAACAGAACATCTGTTCCCTTAATAGTTTACCCCATCAAAGAAATTTTTATCTCCATGTGAACGCTTGTGGCATGCCAGACCAGCTCCGCATAAAGTCAGTTTACCGCATAAATCACAGGTGTGGTTCTGCATGAAATCCTCCGACAGACCTGATATATCTGACAGATTTTTCTTCCGGATATTACGCTTCATTTTTGCATGGTCATATTTTTTATTCTCAAAACTATCACAGCCATGATAGACTAATGAGCGCCAAATTTGACGATCATTGGAAGCACTGTCCCAACTAAACACGTCAATACCAAGAGCTTTAAGATTATATTTGATGTTATCCTGAAAGCGTTTCCTCGGTTTATGTTGTGGGCGCTTTCCTTGTGTAATTTCACCATAGAACAGGCGCTTTGGCAATCTATCGTCGTCCATCCTTGTCAGATGTCCAGCTCACCTCATCTGTTTGAGTATAATCAACTTCTCGATACAAGGTACATCAGCACGCATGAGCACATCCACATCAGATATAAAAGTGCTCCACCTGATGCCCAGAATGTGTCTCAGGAATTTGTGGTGCACTCTCTCCATGACTTTTATGTGTCTACCATCAGTTTTCCAGGCTTCAGAAGCGTAAAGCAGGGGTAGTAAAATACAAGATTTATAGACACTGATCTTTGTATGAATAGTAATACCCCTGTCAGACCATACTCGCTTCTCTAAGCCACCAACAACCTTAGTGGCACGCTGTATCCTATAGTTGACCTCAGCATCCAGGGTTCCATCTCTGGCGAGAGTACTACCTACATACACCAATGTGTCAACCACGGCAAGTCTCTGATTGTTGACAAAAATATTCGGTTCCACATACAAACTACCAGGTGGAGGTGTGAACATGACCTTACGACTAATAGTAATCCCAAAAGATGCACAGGCCCCCGAAAGCAGATCCAAGATACCCTGCATATCCCTCACACCATGCGCCACGAGATCGGCGTCATCCGCATAAAGCAATTTACGAACCAGGTGCTGAAAGGTCCTTGTAGAAGCATGAAAACGACGAAGATCAAATACCCTACCCGTCGTTCTGAAACGCAAATAAACACCTAGATAACATTCCCTAAAGGCATACGATTACATAGTTGCAAAATAAATTGAAAAAAGTGTAGGTGCTAGGATATCACCCTGCTTCACACCATTGTCAATCGATATGGGTTCCGACAGGCATCCGTTGATGTTCAGTCGAGCCTTCATATTAGTGTGGAGCTCCCTGAGTAATCGTAGAAATTGAGGTGGGCATACCAACCTCCCCAGAATTATCCATAGGGCACTTCTGTTCACCGTATCAAAAACCTTAGTCAAATCAACAAACACCTGATAAAGCGGAACGCAGTGTTCAGTACATTTCTCCTGCAACTGCCGAGCAGAGAAGATCATATCCGTGGTTCCTCTGCCCGGACGAAAGCCACTTTGGCATTCTGGAATGACGGATAGACAAATATACTTCAACAATCTATTGAGTAGAACTCTGGAAAATACTTTGCCAACTGCTTTCAACAAGCTAATCCCACGATAACTTCCACAGTCGGTCCTGGGCGCCTTACCCTTGTACAGTGATATAAGAATTGCATCAACCCAATCCTGATGGACGGGAACACCCCTCCAGACATCAGTGATAAGATGAAGAATTTCATGAACAAGTCTATCACCCCCATGTAAGAGGACTTCCACAGGAATACCATCAAAGCCTGGAGCTTTACCAACGTTCACTTCCTTGATTGCATCTCTAATTTCATACTCAGATGGGAACACGGAGGTTTAATGGGTAAGCTTCTGTTGTGATAAAAATTCATTGATGACGTCCTCATCAATATTAGAGGGGTTGTCAAAGAGATCAGAATAATGCTCGGTACAACGAAGGAGAATCTTGTAAGGATCCTTTATAAAGGCAATTCCATCACTTGAGTAGGGGAGATGTAGATAGTGTTTGAGGACCAGAAGCTTTTTTAAGCAAATGGTACATACGTTTGAGGTCTTTACAATCAAAATCCATCTGGATTTGGTTGGCGAATTTAGCACACCACTGATTCTTCATTTGGCGGAGTCGCTTTTGGAGAATACCCTTGTTTGCTTTAATTGACTGTCGGAGGGATTCTCGACCGTCATGAGAGGCAGACAACATCTTATGGTGCAACTCATTTTTAGCACTTAAGAGTAGAGTAATTTCAGAATCATTATCATCAGACCAATCTTGATGTTTAGATTTTCGGAAGCCAAGAACATCCACACTAATTTCATAGACTGTATTTTTAAAATGCGCCCATGACCCATCAAAATCAGTAGAATAAACTACGGATCGAAGCTTTTCACATAAACTTGGATCAGCCAGCCTGAACACATCAACCCGCCTGGGAATCCCAACACCACCCAACCTACACTTCCTCCTTATATAGACCTTCAACTTCCCGCGTACCAAAAAAGTGATCTGTGCCACATTCAGCTCCACGCATAACACGCACACTACATACATCCCGCAAATCTGCTTTCATGGAAATAATGTAATCGATCAAGTGACCTTGTTTTGAACGAGGATGGGTCTAGGTAAACCTATGGACCTCTTTGTGAATGAAGAAAATGTTAATGATAGCAAGGTAAAACTGAGTGCATAGATGGAGAAGATGCAGACCATTACTGTTAACCCTATCAATACCAAACCGGCCGGGTGAGTCCCAGGTGTGATGATATTTGTCAAAGCTTGCATTTAGATCACCCATGAGTAAGATCTTCTCCGATAAAGGAATAGAGGAAATGGTACGACTGAGATCTCGGTAAAACGCCGTGATGGTGTCTTCATCATGACCCATGGTAGGGTCATACACAGATAAAATCGTCATATACCTACTGTGTGAAAGAGGGAAGCGCATCATCATAATTCTGTCACTTACACAAATTGGCTGTTCAATCATCTTTACCAAATTAGAACGCAATGCAAAGCCAATTCCATCCTCTCCTCTCAGCCCCGATGGTTTTCCTTTCAGAAAAAGGTGTATCCCGTGCCCACTTCCACCAATTGATCTTCAGCACTCAATCGCGTTTCAAACAATGCCGCAATGTCTATACTGTACCTAGCGAGCTCTCTTGCAACAATAGCTGTCCTACGCTCAGGTTTTTCATTATCCAGGACACCTAGCAAAGTCCTCACATTACACGTAGCAACAGTTAGGTTATTCCTCTCCTGATAAAATTTGAATTTTCCTGGTATCTTGTTTTTCTTCAACTTTATCTTGTTTCTTTTTTTTTTTTTTTTTTTACACAGTGATCACCACTTATCAAGGTCCGGAAGCCACTCAGGGATAAGGGTTATTGCAAGTACATCACGTTAGTGAGGAGATTTTATGAAGTGTTTAATTAGGGGGGCGGTTCATTAGGAATTTGTTAACATTAGACTTGAAGACATCCAAGTTGTAGTCCGGAGGGAAGCAGGCAGACGGAACAGAGTTCCACAGGCGTGCAGCTCTAAGAAAGAAGCTTTGCTCATGAAATCCGTGTTTTGATTTAGGCACAGATATAGAGTGGGGGAAATTTTTCACAGTGGATTCAGCTAGACGGGTGTTTTTCGTGAAAGATTGGCGAGGGGGGACCAGGGATTGGAGTTCAGACGAGCACCTGCCATGAAAATAACGATAAAACAAGGAGAGGCTCGCAACGTCTCTTCTGTGGGAGAGGGGTTGCAGGGTAGAGAAAAGGGCATCCCCCACTAAACCACGAAGTCTATTTTGTACTCTGTCAAGGCATGATAGGCTGTTTTTGGCAGCTCCTGCCCAGATATGGCAACAGTATTCCATCCTTGGCCGTACTTGGCTTTTATATAGATAGAGAATTGCATCAGTAGTGAGATATCTTCTGGAGCGGTAGAAGGATCCCACCATCTTTCCTGCGACCTTGGCAACAGACTTGAATGTACGTGTTCCATTTCAGATCAGGAGTAAAGGTCAAACCCAGTAGCTTGTCAAAACACGGGGCCTCACCCAGACGAGAGCCATCCATCACAATTGATACCAGCTGGGGATCAGAATGTTGATGATGTAAGGATAGGAGTTTGGTTTTAGATGCATTAAAGGTAACGAGCCACATCTTCCCCCACTGAACCACGCGCTCGAGATCAGAGGAGAGAGAATCCGAGAGAACTTCGTCATTTACAGCCTTTGATGTGTTGCCGTAGATGGTCGTGTCATCAGCATAGATGTCAACGAATGATTTAAGTATGTGTTTAGGGAGGCCATTGATGTAGATCAGGAAGAGAGTTGGGCCCAGGATTGACCCCTGAGGGACTCCAGCATTTATATTGCAGGCCTCCGATTTTTGTCCATCTACCACTACTCTTATGAGCCTATCGGAGAGAAATGATTTAATGATTGAGAAAACATTTCCAGTTATACCGTAGCTGGAAATCTTGTGAAGTAGACCCTTATGCCATACTTTGTCAAAGGCCTTTGATATGTCAAGAGCAATTGCCCTATAAAGGAAGCCTTTGTCAAGAGATTCACTAACCCTGTGGGATATAACCGTCAGCACATCTGCGGTAGATCTTGCAGAGCGGAAACCATATTGTGTGTCACTAAGAAGGTTGTTTCTGCTGAGGTGGTTGACTATTTCTCTATTTAATATTGATTCCAGTAACTTACTCATAACACAGAGAAGACTTATTGGTCTGTATTGAGAGGGAGATGACTTATCACCTGAATTCTTAAATACAGGGCAAACTGATGAGGTCTTCCAGGGGGTCGGAAAGCACTTCTCCTTAAGGCAGCGCTTAAATAGTTTCGTAAGTATGGGAGCAAGTTCTGGTTGAAGCTTTTTTAACACTATAATTGGGATGCCATCAGGGCCAGTTGCTTTACTGGAATCTAGGTTTTTTATTAGGTTGGCGACCTCATGCACGGATATTTGTATATTACCTAGCTTGTTCTGTGTTATAGGAGGAAATATGGGGAGTTGATGGCCTTCGTCGCATAGGGTAGAATTAGCTGCAAAGTTCTTTGCAAATAGTTTGGCCTTGTCTGACGCTGACGAGATTACCTCTGGTCCATTGATAATGGTTGGGATAGAACGCACACTTCTGTTCAGGATCCTATTTGTTATTTTCCAAAACTGGTGGGAACCAAGCGGCTGATCAGCTACCTTGGATTTAACAGACTGGGCATATAGCTCTCTTGCATTTTTTATTACTCTTTTACAGTGGTTGCTGGCAGTCCTGAAAGCAGCTTTAGTCTCAGTGCATCTATTACGTTGGTAGTTATGGAAAAAGTGATTTCTGTGCGCTATAGCTGCAGCACATTCTGGGGATAACCATGGCTGGCTGTTAGGTTTTTGTTGGAATTTTTTTGATGGTATAAATTGGTCTATGCCTACAATTAACCATTCAGTCAGATCTGATACTATAGAGGACACTTCCTTTTTAAACATGGAGTGCAGAGGTAAATCAGATATGAATGTACGGAAGCTATCCCAGTCAGCCATAGAGTATCGGTATACAGTACGGTGGAGGGGTACGTCTGATGGCTTCTTACATTTTGTTTTTATCTTAACTGATACGACGGAGTGGTCGGAGGATCCTAAAGGAGAATGAACGGTACATGAACATAGCTCAGGGGAAGTTGAAAGAAAAAGGTCTAAGAGGCTTGCATATTGATTGAGTGTATCGGCCACACGGGTGGGTTCGCGAACAATCTGAGTGAGGTCATAAGCAATGGCAAAATCATGACAAAACCTCCCCTCATCATCTGTCTTATTTGAATGGGTCAGCCATTCCACGTTATGGACGTTGAAGTCACCACAGATGTGGATGTTAGCCGAGGGATGTGAAGACAGTATGTGGTCTATTTTCTCAGATATGCTCTTAAAGATAGTAACTCCGCTGTTGTGGGGCCTATAGAGGGCAAATATAAATGCAGTGGTGTTAGCAAGTGCAACCCTGAAGCACATATAGGGTAAATTAGGATCTTCTCTCGAGATATCCCTGCCACATGGGAAGCCATCCTTAATGTAAGCACATATTCCATGCCCATGGCGATCTTGGGAGTCATATTTAGCTGTTAAATTGGAGTATCCATGCATTATGAACTCATCTAGGGAAGTGGTCGGCCCTATTCCAGTTTCACATAGAAATAATATGTCCGGTTTCGTCTCCTGTAATTGGGTTTCAACCTCTGGAAGGTTGGAACGTAGACCCCTGATATTGGAGAAGGAGACCTGGTAGTAGGGGTCTACGCTGGAAGATGGGGTTCTAGGTTTAATCGAGTTTTTATTCTGGAGATATTTCATGTTGAGGTTTGGGGATTTGTGGAATAGGTCGGCATACTTGGTTAGAGCAGTACAGAGAGGGAAATTAAGAGAGAAAAAGACAGGAAGATTTTTTTTTTTATTTGTAGCACACGAAAAGGTAAAGCCGTAACAATTACCCACTAGTATGGCATCGAGAGGCCCCACCAGAGACTACTGCATGGTTCAGATCCACTCACCAAATGGCAATACAGCAGTCCCAGTACTTTGCGCCTGCTGATAGGACAGCCTCCTTAGTGGTTAATCCAAGGTTCGGGTCCCTGACTATCAGGCGGATAACGTCAGCCCAGACAAAACGTTTACCTCTAGCACCCTTACTAGTGACATGGCAACAAGGACAGACAAAGACAGAAAAATATCCGACATCTCAGACTACTGGTCACCAAGTAGTACCGACCTTTAAGCAGCTTTTTCTTCACCCTTTGTCAGAAACATCACTCATTGAATGAGGACTGAATGACAAAATAGGAGAAGCGAGAGTTACTGGAGCTGCCGATAACACATCCACTGTATTATCTACTCTCCATAATATTCAAATATAGAGCAGCCGCCGACCACAGAAGCCCCCCAGCTAATAAAAGGGTAGACAATTTTTAGGTCACCTTTTCTAGACCCTTCCCAAATGCATGGGTGAGCAGTGTATCCCTAGAAAAGTCTGCTCAGCCGCCAGATAATCCAGCGAAGTTGCTTCCACCGTGTAAGCGATTTAGTCGACGATGTTAGATAAATCACTGCCCACCTATGTGCAGATTTGAAGCTATGCACTTCCAGCCCGATAAGCCTGTGCGCGTCGCCACTCACCTATCGCCATAGGACTTCTTTTTTTTTTCTTCGAAAGATATCTGCACATAAAGATCCCGACACAACATGCTTGTGCTACACATATTGTACCCTCTCTCACCCTACCACTGGCTGCACAGTGACTAACTGATATAGTGAGATGGCTGAACAGTGGACTAGTGTGCATGTTTTATTATAACGGAGTTTTAACCTCTCCGGCAGCTGGACATATACACACACATACACATAAGCAAGCAAACATGCATATGTATTTATGTATCCCTAGTTCTCACAAATGAGTATGCGGGTCACCTACTACCTAAGGGAGATGAAAGCCTCTGCCCTGCATAGTTATATGTCACCCTTGGGAAAGGTGTAGTACCTGTTAGCCTCCCTCTCAAGTTCTGGAGGGTTACTATATTGTGAGAACTAGGGATATATATATATATATATATATATATATATATATATATATATATATATATTGTAATGTAAAGGTATAAATGACTATAATAAAAAAACATAAACCTATATCATACTAGACTAGACTAGCTATGTAATTAATGTGTAAACGTGACGTGACTTGCTATGGAATTAATGTATGAACATGACATAAAGAAAACAGACGTTTGTGACATGACATAAACATTTCTATGAATGTGTATTAAAATGTAAAAAGAATATACATCGATTTCTATGAGTCGCTCTGTTTTATATTTGTTTATTTTTGAAAAAAAAAAAAAACTTACAGCCATTGAATTAAAAGTGTCTTGATATACTTAAAGGTACATGTGCACTGATCAGATAGCATAATACTTAAAATAAAATTCAAATTTGATATATCTTTTAATTTAAACACGAAAAAAACAATTTGGGCGCTGAAAACATACACAGTAAAACAATACGTTTTATTGTCGTGTTGATTATTTGTTTACATACGCATGCGCAACCAAAAGTCGTAAAACGGATGTTTGGTTACAACACCTGTTAAAAGGTAATTTGAGTTTTATATTTATATAGATTGTAATTCACACTTTTAAAACGGCTGTACATTTATTTAAAAACCGTATAAATATTTATATACTTTTTACACACAGGATGCTTCGCTAGTTCAAAAAATGTAAATATAATTTTAACTAAAGCATATAAAAGCATCCAGAATTAAACCAACAATAATTAAATTTGCCTGAAACGACTGTTGAAAACTCAGTCGAAAGTATTTAAAAGAACACTCAAAAGAAAGAAAAATAGACCAAGATTACTATTGGACTTTCTGACAGATTCAACCGAGAAACAAGAAAGCCAATTAAAAACGTGACAAACTACAAAGTAAGCTTATTAAGCATGAAAACTCCGTGCAATCTTACAATGCATGTCTGAGCGAAAACATGCGGCCTTAATGCGCAATGCACACACACACACCCACACCCACACACACCCACACACACACACATATATATATATATATATATATATATATATATATATATATATATATATATGACTCTTAAATGAAAACTGAAAGTATCTCCCCTAAATAGTAGAAACACTGACACAACTTCTATCTATTTGCATCTACTGAAAACTTGCCCAAATTCATATTTACTTAATTATACATACGGAATACGCCATGGCTTAAAATGTACCTCCAGTTACACACTGAGAGTACTGGACCTACACCTTAACCTTCGTAAATCAAAATATACAGTGACTGGGTAAAATTCTTAGCTCAATTCCTAATAACTACTCAAAATATAAGCTTATCCTGAACCTAAACAACATAAAGTTTAAATGAAAAACCTAAAGGTAAAAGTCTTAATCCACGCTAACGCTTTTCTAACAAACCTCCCAAAAAACTGCTTACACTGCATGCCCCTAAATCACTTTGAGGGGTGTAACTATTCATTAGATATATAACCTCTACAAACTAACCCTGTAACATTAACATACTTCCCCAACAGTACTGACGTGCAGAAGTTCAAGTGTAACGTGAACCGACATGCTGCCCAAATCCCTACATAGTACCCCAGTAGTTGTTTCCCCTGATAGTAGCCCCCTACACCAAAGTGGCAATTTGCCTTGTTTGGGGTGAAAATGTAATTAAAAAAAAAAAAACCTAACCACGCGGGGTTGCAGATATACCTTGGAAGATCTACTGGGTCCATCAGCTCTAGATATATCCAAGGTCTTCGAAAGGGTATGACATGAGGGTCTCCTCAGGAAAATTAAATCATACGGTATAACTGGCAGAATACTTAACATAATTAAATCCTTCTTAGATAAGAGAAAACTCCAGGTTGTCCTCGACGGTCGTACATCCAAACAATTTGATATAAATGCGGGAGTGCCTCAGGGTTCTATCCTTGGACCTCTATTGTTCCTAATATTTATTAATGACCTTCCCGACAAAACTGCCTCTGAGATGGGTATATATGAAAACAAATGAACACATAACTAAAAAAATGGCAAACACACTAGAGAATGACCTCCAATCTGTAGTGGAATGGGAACATAAATGGATGGTCACATTCAATGCTGCCAAGAATAAACTGGTTTTCTTCAATAATTACAAGAAACCTTCTCTGCCACCAATAGCAATGGCAAGTGTCTCCCTGTCTTAGAGTACATCTTTCAAACTCCTTGGCCTAACGTGCACAGGAAACATGAGTTGGAACCATTATATTGAAAACATTGTCAGGACCGCTGCGAAAAAGGTAGGCTCTCTCTACCGTGCTGGAAAACTACTGACACCTGAAAGTATCCTGTACCATGTAGCGAGTATTGTTGTCACATTTGGGCTGGTGCATCTGCTGCTAGTCTCTCGCTTCTACACAAGGTTCAAAAGAGAGTCGCAAACCTGATAGGCCCTGAACTGGCATCTAAGCTTCAGCCTCTATCCCATCGACGAAACGTTGCATCCCTCTGCCTGTTCTACAAGTATTTTAATGGTGAATACTTTAAGGAACTGTAGATATTTGTGCCTCCACGACGTAGACACACTCGACAAACCAGACAGGCAGCTAAATCCCACCCCAACACAGTAGATATCCCTAGAGGTAAAATATATTTCTACCCCAGTAGTTTCTTACCCAGAACCGCTGGACTCTGGAATTCCATTCCAGCTCCCTGCTTCCCTAACTGTACCGACATGCAGAAGTTCAAGTGTAACGTGAACCGACATCTTGCAGCACCAAATTCCAACATAGTGCCCCAGATGTTGTCTTCCCCTGATAGTAGCTCCCTACACCAAAGTGTCAATTTGCCTTGTTTGGGGTGAAAATGTATATATATATATATATATATATATATATATATATATATATATATATATATGTATATATATATATATATATATATATATATATATGTATATATATATATATATATATAAACTAAACTGGCTAAAAACCTACCGGCCAAAGAAAGAAGTAAACAATCGACTAACATCTACAAGGACAACCAGGACAAGAACACCCTTACACGATATACACAAACACAGAGATCGCATAACAAAGTAAGAAACGAAACATACACCATACACAAACACATCAACATAACAGATACAACTACACACAAAGAAGCAACCACAATATATCCACACCATACTCAAATTCCCAACAACAAACCCAGCCAAAACACACAGTAATAACACCTCAAGAACCCACGCCCTTAACAAACCAGACAACATACCACACAATACGACTCCACAAAAAATACCCTTATATATAAACTCCTAAGCAATACAAACCAAACTATTGCCACCCACATCAGCAAGCACAATCAAAAATCTACTTCTACAGATGCTATATCGCCAACACACACAACCAAAAATACCTTTACTAAACAAGCCTTACAAAAATATCCCTACAATGCAAAACAACTACCACATACATCACATAATTCAAAACAATGTCTACAACACTCACCCCTCATATTCCACACACAGAAGTAAACCCCCAAGGCACCTCCCTCATCAACAGGAACAATTAGAATATCCCATGCAACACCGATCCCAACAAAAAAAAACTACCCTACAACAAACTCCGGCAACACAACCCTATATAATAATACATATATCCTCAACAGCAACACAAATTCCAACGGAAACACATCTATCCAATACAAAAACCATAAAATGACAACTCATTCTATCATTTATCTCTCAACCCTTACAATAATGCACACACCACTTATTTTACAAGGATACATCACATAATCCTTAAACCCACAACCTCTCAAGACTAGGAAACAAAAAAAAACACCATTTATTTTTTTAGGAAACCCCAACGGAACAACAATTGTAGGTTAGAAAAAATTAGATCCCAACTCATCAATTTATCCACATACACCTTATCAAAGAACAAGACAGAATTACTGAAGCTGGGCCTCAAATTCTGTCCCACCCCTAAAAGCAATATAGCGGAACTAAACAAGGATCTTAAAGAATTCGAACGGAAATTTAGACTAATAGAAACACTAGAAAGGGGGAAAACATGATTCTTTAGTAAAAAACAAATCAACATAAAAGTACTAAACACCTACTTCGAAAATCTCTGGAACCTTAACCTCCAAAAAAAAAAAGGCAAAACCACAAGCAACCTCACATACAAGCAGAACCAAACACTGAAAAAAGAAACCCGTAATAATAATGACATAATAATAAAAGAAGCAGACAAAGGCAGTGCCGTAGTAACCATGGGCAAAACTTTTTATGAAACAAACATTACAGAATTACTAGATGGCAAACACTACTATAAACCCATTTGTACCAAAATAGATGGATATGTACGCATCTGTATATGTATGTGTATATATATGTATGCATATGTATGGGTGGGTAAATGCATTCGTGTGTGTATGTGTGTATATGGATGTATGCGCATGTGTGAGCCCGTGCTTATGTCTCTCTCTATATATATGCATGTGTTTATGTATACGTGTGTGCCTGCATAGGTATGCGGCTGTATTTGCATACATGTATGCATATATATATATATATATATATATATATATATGTGTGTGTGTGTGGGTGCATGTATAAGTATGTATGTGGTTGTGTGTGCGTGTATGTGTATATATCATCTCCTAGCTGTTCTCCATCTTACTTGTGTTTGAATGATTAAGTGCATGTATGCATTCGTGTTTTGATTGGGAAAGACAAAAATAAAATTAACCAATATGTGTGTGATATATTAGCGGGTGGATGTGTGTGAGCACATGTGTGAGTGTGTAGGTGGGTATGTATATGTGTATGCTTCTACATATATTTCTGTGTATATGCATGTGTATATGTCTGCGTGCGTGTGCATGTGTATATGTATATGTACATGTATGTGTATGTGTGTGTGCGTTATTTTGTCTGTTAGTGTGTGTTATACATTGGGAAATAAAGTCATAAAACCCATAAAAACCTTCACCAAATGAACCAAAAGCCCCCTTTTGAACTTAACTCTGACTGGACACTACCAACACTTACTGTTGAGGACAGAATGTCTGAGACCACATCACTCTGAAAAACACATTTAGTATCAGCAGATGTACAAATAACATTCTAATGTCTCATTTAAAAAAAAAAAAAAACTTTTTACGAAAATATCTGAAGAGAGTGAAACAAAGCTTGAGACGCGTAATAAAAATAGTTTTAAATAAAATTAGGATAAAAGGCTGAACATCCCACAATTGTTGATGGCTACACTCTTTTAAATATATATGTATGTATATATATATATATATATATATATATATATATAGAGAGAGAGAGAGAGAGAGAGAGAAAGAGAGAGAGAGAAAGCGGACATACAGAGAAATTGAGGGAAATAGAGAGTGTGTGTGTGAGAGAGAGAGAGAGAGCGAGAGAGATGAATTTACTTACACCCCCAAGCAAAGCATATTATGAATTTATGACTGAGATAATTCTGTCCACATGTGAATAGTTTGCATTCTTACAGTAACATCAGTAGAGAATGTACATCAAGATATTGATTCCCCTTAAATTTAAATTCATGCAGGGTTATATATTTGGCAAAAACGGGATTAATTAATTTTAGTTAGCGAACTCTTAAGAAAGAACACAGCGACGTAAAGAGTGATATTATATAGATTGTTGAGTCACTCAAATTATATACATCGAAATAACACAGAAACTCCCTGAAAATATTCCATGTAAGTAAATTTAATCCAAGCACAAATATATATTACGGAAGAGACAGTCTCCAGCCCCTTAGATATTGTGGCATTGTTTTTTCAAATGTTATGTTTTTCTAGTTTCAGTTTACTTGTTTTTGTATCGAGCTGAATTTGTTTTTGTTATCTTTTTTGGGCTAATTTTCTATATTCACTTCTGAAGTGACTTACCGTTTTATTTTTTGTGTGCATTCACTGTTTTGCTGCGTTGATTTATATTCGCTTAGATCTAATTGGATTAAAGCTTAATTGATTATTTGATATATGATTAAATGTAATTGACTATTTGAAGTTTCCTATAAACAACTCTTACGTTGGTTTGAAGTTTCTACAGTTTTAACCTTAATAAGCACAAAATCACTCATAATCGGTTTAGATAAAATTTAAGTGACGTGGTGGATTTTTTTTTTACACAGTGATCACCACTTATCAAGGTCCGGAAGCCACTCAGGGATAAGGGCTATTGCAATGACATTACGTTAGTGTGGAGATTTGAATGAAGTGTTTACTTAAGGGGGAGGTTCATTAGTAATTTGCTAACGTTGGACTTGAACACATCCAAGGTGTAGTCCGGTGGGAAGCAGGAAGACGGAATAGAGTTCCACAGGCGTGCAGTTCTAAGAAAGAAGATTTGTTCATGGAATCTCCGTTTTGATTTAGGCACAGATATAGAGTAGGGGAAATTTTTCACAGTAGATTCAGCTAGACGGGTGTTTTTCGTGAAAGATTGGCGAGGGGGAACCAGACATTGGATGTCAGACGAGCACCTGCCATGGAAATAACGATAAAATAAGGATAGGCTCGTAACGTCTCTTCTGAGAGAGAGAGGTTACAGGGTAGAGAAAAGGGCATCCCCCACTAAGCCACGAAGTCTATTTTGTCAAGGCAGGATAGGCTGTTTTTAGCAGCTCCTGCCCAGATATGGCACCAGTATTCCATCCTTGGACGTACTTAGCTTTTATATAGATAGAGAATTGCATCAGTAGTGAGATATCTTCTGGAGCGGTAGAAGGGTCCCACCATCTTTCCAGGGACCTTGGCAATAGACTAGATGTACGAGTTCAATTTCAGATCAGGAGTAAAGGTCAAACCCAGAAGCTTGTCAAAACACGGGGCCTCACCCAGACGAGAGCCATCCATCACAATTGATGCCAGATGGGGATCAGAGCGTTGATGTTGTAAGGATAGGAGTTTGGTTTTAGATGCATTAAAGGTAACCAGCCACCTCTTCCCCCACTGAACCACGCGCTCGAGATCAGAGGAGTGAGAATCCGAGAGAACTTTGCCATTTACAGCCTTTGATGTGTTGCCGTAGATGGTCGTGTCATCAGCAGGATTTCAATATAATTAATTCAGACTTTAGATCCTTCCTTACGGAATAAATCTGTATTGATTGATTTGTTGATTAATTTAATCATTAATTAAATAATTATTTGATTAGTTTTTTACTATTACTTTTTTATTGAAAATTAAGTATTTTATAATTTATTTTCAAAGTAGCCCGAATCTGTGATAAAGTGTATCATCTAATAGAAACGGTGAATCTTTGATGATACTTTAGTGGAGATTATTTATTATACTTATGTGCTTAAACTTTGTATTATAATTAAGCCTGTGAATTAAATCTTTGTAAGTATCAACATTTATTGATTTATAATTATTTCTCTATATAATATAATGGATTAAAAAATATCTCAGTCTGTGATAATATTAATATATCTTTACAATGATTTAATAACATATGATTTGAGTCCGTGTGAGTGAGTTCCTTCGCTATAGACTCGGGAACCGCTGGGCTGATTTTGTTACATTTCACACTAAGTACTTACTATATCTGGGTGTGTTCTTACCTAGGTGCTGTACAAAAATTCGGCTGATAAGTATTGTAAATCGATAATTAAAAAAATGGATTGCATAAATTTGATCAAATTGTACACTTTCATACAATCTAACATCACACGTGAATTTGTGACGTTTAATCACCGCACAAGCAGAAATGCCCAGGCAATAAAATCAATTATAGATTACGTTGTAAGGCATGTTTCGTTTGATAGCACAGTTTATACATTAACTTTTGTACGTTTCGCTTTAATTTATGTTATTTTGTAACAATAATTTCATACCATAACCCATTGGTTCTTTGCAAAGACAAGTGTGTGTTCGAAATGAATGTTTCTCTTTCGAGTAAGTCATATTACTTTAAACTTTAAGTGATGGTATTATTTACAAATAATCTTTTAAAAAAGTAGATTCTCTATAGTGCAATGTATACTACATTGTGGACTAAGTAAATGCAAGTAAGCATGTGGATTTCCTCCGAGTACACTGCGAGAGAAGGCCGTCCTGAACTAGAAAAAGTAATCAATTGACTTGATTAAAAATGGGCGATTTAACCGATTTCGACGACAATAAAAGTGTGGAAAAATTTATGGTCCTTATTCAGTCACAACAACTGCTAGTTTCTATATAAAAGTTGGGTTATACCTGCATATATATTTTATTTGAATCGTTCTTCTGTGATTGGAAATAATTAACGGACAGTTCTTTTGTATTTATTTTATAGAGTATCTGTTTATCTCTATTTGTATTCTTTTAATTTCTTAAAAATTGTCCTGCAAGGTGAGCGGCATATTATTTTTTGAAATTCATTAATTTATATTCATTGTTATCTTTTGTGTGTGAATTTACGAAGCCATTTTGGCGGATATAAGCATTGTGTATTTGTCTAACTGCATAGAATAAAAAAGGCAATCTCCTTTAATTCCATTTTATGCATTAGATTTATTTTAAGCAGATAGAAATAGAGAGGTCCCAGGATCATATGTAACTGTTTCTCCCCAATGTGTGTGTGTGTGTGTGTGTGTGCATATATATATATATATATATATATATATATATATATATATATATATATATATATAAACAAACTGTTAATATGTACCTTGCTTTGCATAATTATATAAACGTTTAATTATCATCCATTATCTTAGATTTCTGAAATATATTAAAATATATATTACAAATTCGTGGGAGGGCTGCATTAAAAAGCCCATGTATTTCATACCAATCGAAAGCAGCAGACCAATAACGCTAATTTCAAAAATGTATATTTATTCTCCGCTAGTGGGTTAGGACATTAAATAGATTACAAACATCGCAGTTACTTTCAATAAGAAATGTAGAAATATTTAATGTTACAAAAACATAATAAAAACCATTATTAGATTTTTAAAATGCATAAAGTTTATATAAATATAGAAAACACCTATATACGAAAATCAAAAAATTCTAAGTAAATATAATAAAGGTTACTTTTAGATGTAATGTACAAATTCGACTAATACATTTTATGATTATAAAGAAAATAATACATTCAACGCGGTTTTTCAATGCTTTTTTTTATTACATTTTTCACCCCAAACAAGGCAAATTGCCACTTTTGTGTAGGGGGCTACTATCCGGGGCAACAACTACAGGGACACTATGTAGGGATTTGGGCAGCAATATGTCGGTTCACGTTACACTTAAACTTCTGCACGTCAGTACTGTTGGGGAAGCAGGGACCTGGAATGGAATTCCAGAGTCTAGCAATTCTGGGGAAGAAACTATTGGAGTAAAAAGATCTTTTACATCTAGGGATCTCTAAAGTGTGGGGTGGGATTTAGCAGCCTGTCGAGTTTGTTGAGGTTTCTCACGTAAGTGATTGCAGTTCGTCAGAGCATTCACCACTAAAATACTTGTAGAAAAGAAAGAGGGATGCAACATTTCGTCGATGGGACAGAGGCTGAAGCTTAGATGCCAGTTCATGGCTTATCAGGTTTGCGACTCTCTTTTGAACCTTGTCAAGGAGCGAGAGACAAGTAGCAGATGCACCAGCCCAGATGTAGCAGCAATACTCTATACATGGGCGAATGGTGGCCTTATAGAGGTACAGGATACTTTCGGGTGTTAGTAGTTTTCTAGCACGGTAGAGAGAGCCCACATTTCTTGCAGCGGCCCTGGCAATGCCTTCAATGCAATTGTTCCAACTCATGTTTCCTGTGAACGTTAGGCCAAGGAGTTTGAAAGATGGACTCTCAAATAAAGAGTCGTTGGTCATTGCTATGGGTGGTAGAGAGGGTTTCTTGTAATTATTGAATGAAACTAGTCTTGGCAGCATTAAACGCGACCAACCACTTTTGTCCCCATTCCACTACAGATTGGAGGTCTTCCTCTAGTGTTTCTGCTATTTCTTTAGAAATGTGTTCATTCGTCTTCCTGTCGTGCCTGCCATAGAGTGTAGTGTCATCAGCATATATACCCATCTCAGAGGCAATTTTGTCGGGGAGATCATTTATGAATATCAGGAACAATAGAGGTCCAAGGATAGAACCTTGGGGCACCCCCGCATTTATATTGTTTAGATGTACGACCGTCGATGACAACCTGGATTTTTCTCTTGTCCAAGAAGGATTTAATTATGTTAAGTATTCTACCAGTGATACCGTATGATCTGATTTTCCTGAGGAGACCCTCATGCCATACCCTGTCAAAAGCCTTAGATATATCTAGAGCTACCGCTCTACCCTCCCCGCTTTATCCAGTGAATGGTATATACGTTCAGAGATCACAGTTAGGATGTCTTTTTTTTTTTTTTTTACACAGTGATCACCACTTATCAAGGCCCGGAAGCCACTCAGGGATAAGGGTTATTGCAAGTACATCACGTTAGTGAGGAGATTTTATGAAGTGTTTAATTAGGGGGGCGGTTCATTAGGAATTTGTTAACATTGGACTTGAAGACATCCAAGTTGTAGTCCGGAGGGAAGCAGGCAGACGGAACAGAGTTCCACAGGCGTGCAGTTCTAAGAAAGAAGCTTTGCTCATGAAATCCGCGGTTTGATTTAGGCACAGATATAGAGTGGGGGAAAATTTTCACAGTGGATTCAGCTAGACGGGTGTTTTTCGTGAAAGATTGGCGAGGGGGGACCAGGGATCGGAGTTCAGACGAGCACCTGCCATGAAAATAACGATAAAACAAGGATAGGCTCGCAACGTCTCTTCTGTGGGAGAGGGGTTGCAGGGTAGAGAAAAGGGCATCCCCCACTAAACCACGAAGTCTATTTTGTACTCTCAAGGCATGATAGGCTGTTTTTGGCAGCTCCTGCCCAGATATGGCAACAGTATTCCATCCTTGGCCGTACTTGGCTTTTATATAGATAGATTGTCTGCTGTGGAACGGGCTTATCTAAATCCATATTGTTTGTCAGTCAGTAGTTTAGCATATGTAAGATGATGGACTAGAGCATGGTTAATTATGGTCTCAAATATTTTGGCAAAAAGTGGGAGGAGGCTAATAGGGTGATAATTGGATGGGTCTGTCCTTTCGCCAGAATTCTTGAATACTGGTACAACAGAAGCAGTTTTCCAACGGCCCGGAAAGCAAGCTTCATTAAGGCATTTGTTGTAGAGTTTGGAGAGAACTGGAGCTCCTTCGGCTGAGCACTTTTTTAATAGCACAGCCGGGATAAGATCGGGTCCACATACTTTTGAAGTGTCAAGGTTTTTATGATAGCATGACCTGAGCAGGGGTGGTTTTCAGATCGTCTAGCGTGGCGTCTGTCCGCATAGGAAAGTCAGGTAGTGGGTGGTTGGAAGGGTCCAGTGTGGAGTTTGAGGCAAACCGACTGGCAAGCCTGTTAGACTTGTCGGTTGCTGAGAAGACAACTTCGTGATTGTTGGTTAGTGGGGGAATTGTGGATTGCCCATTATTTACTACACTGTTGTAGATTTTCCAGAAGTCTCGAGTTCCTAGTTTTTGTGCTTCGATGCGCTTTTTAGTTGTTTCCGTAAATTCTCTCTTAGCTGTCGCTATTTCTTTCTTAACGTTATTTCTAGCTTCTATATACTTCAGTCTGTTTGAACTGGACTTATGTCGGTTAAACCTACGGTATGCATGCTGCTTTTGAGCAATGGCAGTTGCACTAGTCGACGTAAACCATTGGGGGGAGTGGGGCTTACTATAGAATTTCCGCATGGGAACATGCGCTTCGATTGCGGTTTTGAACCAGTCAGTTGTCTCGTTTGCACATTGTTCAGCAGGGAGAAAGAAAATATTTCTCCATGGGGCATCTCTAATTAGTTCCCTGATTGCTTCCCAGTCAGCCTTCTTATAATATCTCGTTGTTTTGAACACTGGCTCTTCAGTTTTGGCTGTAGAGTTAAGGGCGATTTCAACTATTATCACTGCATGATCAGCGTTCCCGAGTGGGCTGTGGGCCTTCGTTATGCAATCATCGGGAACTGTGGTCAAAAACAGATCTAGAAGTGATGCGTGTTGTTCGTCCTGGTCAGGGAAATGGGTTGGAAACGTAACAATTTGTGATAGGGAGTTAGATATAGTGAAGCTATGAGTTGTGCTGCCACCTGCATCTGTGTAAGTAGAGAATCCGAGCCAGTTTTTGTGATGGACATTAAAGTCACCAAATACATGTATTTGTGCGCTAGTGTCGAGGGACAGTGCCGTGTCTATGCTGTCAGATACTTTGTTTATTATGGTGCAGTCCTGAGTCGAGGGAGAGCGGTAGAGAAAATAATAGTAGCTAATATTGTGTTGCATGTTTAGTCTAAAGCACATAAAGGCTTGACCATCTGTTTCTAGGTTTGTTTCTCTAGTCAAGGGAAAGGTATTACGAATGTAAACTCCAAATCCGTGCATGTGTCTGTCAGAGTCCTTACGGCATAGTGGGAGATATCCAGGCATGTTAAAGTGGGTAGATGGAATGGAGGAGTGTAGGTTAGTCTCACTTAGTGCTAAGATATTAGCTAAGTTAGTTCTCAGTCCACGGACATTTGTGAATGAGAGCCTCAAGAGAGGAGGCAAGTTGAATTTGTTTGTCCCTAATCCTGGTTTAAGCTTATTTTTAGATTGTACTGTCGTCATATTTTTTTAAGAGTTTCGGTTTAGGTAAGGGGGAGCTAAACAAGAGGGTATGCAGAGCTTCAGACATGCATCACAAGTAGACCATCAGCTGACCTTTCTAGCGAAATTTATCGGGAACGAATCGACCAGTGTATATTAGTCGCAGATCGAATGTCTCTAAGTCCTATCTCTCTGCAAATACAAAAAGGTATTCAAATTAATCAGTATCGTACAGCTTTGTTTACCGACTTGATCATGTTCCTGTAAAAAATGGCACGTGATGTGATTGTTTTCAACACCGTAAGTGAATATTATACTATGGAACTAATTTTGTTCAAATTGTCGCATCAAGTCTTCAACTCGTGTCCTTATCAAGTTAACCACAGTCATCCTTCCCTCGTTTTAAAAATGATATGAATAGTAAAACGGATTTGTTATCATCAATGATCACATATTGTTATCACACATTGGAAACACCCATCTGTTATGAATTAAAAAAAAAACATGAACCTGCCGATTAATAAATTCGGTTAAATTGCATTTTATATCTGTATCAGATAAAGGACGGTGTTAATTGCTTTTGTCAATGTATTGCTGTATAAATAAACACGATCCGAGTTGTCAATGACAATGTAAACTCCTTAACGAGTAAATAAGTAAATAGTAATATTTTTGTATGCCTGTTAGTCATATAGTTTTCGGAAGAGGAATTTGCAAAAAATGTCCAATAAAAAAATTAACACTATTTTGTGAACGAATAAGTTAAATTCAATTCATGTATGTATTGCTGATTATGACACTCAAAATAATTCATACAAAAGGGTGGTCAAAAATACAATTTCGAATTTTATTTCTTTGCATATTTTACAATAATACAGAAAAAAATAATGTGTAAAATACTAAGCTTCTCTTATGTTTCTTAATATTAGTTTAAACCTCGCTGAATATTATTTTAGATCATTATTAGCACATTGTCACAGACAATGTAAACATATGAATTACTTAGTGAAAAATGTAAACATATGAATTACTTAGTGAAAAATAGTTTGCTTGATTAGCCAGATGAAATAATATTTGGATCTGATAATATATATAGCAAAAATTGTAATTAATAAAACCTGATGAAAGTGCTCAATACTATTGTAGGGCAAATGTGCGTTTACTTTTTTTTATTACCGTTTTTTCTGTTTAATTACATTATGTTTCAGTTACCGACCGTGTTTGGCGATCCAATGACCTCATCAGACTTTACAGAAAGGTGTCTGTAAAATATGATGAGGTTATTGGATCGCCGAACACGGTCCGATAACTGAAACCTAATGTAACTAAACAGAAAAAAAAAACGTTAAGAAACACAAACACACACACACGCGCGCATATATGTGTGTGTGTTTGCAAATTAAATGCATTTAGAATAATGCTAGTCTTTACGTTGAAAGAATCTATGTTAATCTTAAGCATCCCTTAATCGAATAAGTGGGATATATTTATTGATAAGAGTTATAAATTCAAGTAAGTATATAAAAATAGCAGTATTACGTCTTCGTACGAAATCAAATGCTGACTGCCGGTATGTACAATGGATGCCAGCAAGATGCATATTCAAACAAAGCGAACAAAAGGTGTTTGTTGTAACACACTTGAAAGACGATGTGGTACTAAACACGTGCATGTTGTTGAGAGTGATAAACTTTTGGAATTAACGAGTATGGCGGTAACAGGGACACCGAAAATTACATTAATACAATAAGGAACCAATACTATAAAGTTTCGCAATAGTAAACAGATTCCCTCAACACTTGTAAGACGAAAGTTTTTACTGACTGGCGAACTGAATATTTCTAAATATAGGTTAGTCTGAACGCCGATTAGAACGGTTAAGTGAAGTTAAAATTCTCTATTTAAAAAAAAAAAATTTAATTACATTTACACGCCAACCAAGGCATATTGCCAGTTTGTTGTAAGGGGCTACTATCAGGGACATAGGCATCAGGGGTACTGTAGAGAGAGTTGGGTAGCAAGATGTCAGTTTACGTTGCACTTGAACTTCTGCATGTCAGTACAGTTGGGGAAGCAGGGACCCGGAATGGAATTCCAGATTCTAGCTGTTCTTGGGAAGAAACAACTGGAGTAGAAGGCTCTCTTACCTCTAGGGATCTCTACTGTGAAGGGGTGGGATTTAGCTGCTTTTCGGGTTTGTCGGGGGTATTTACGTCGAGGGGGCACACGTGATTGCAGTTCTTCAGAGCATTCACCGTTAAAATACTTGTAGAACAGGCAGAAAGATGCAAACTTTCGCCGATGGACCAGAAGCTGAAGTTTAGACTACAGTTCAGGACCTATTAGATAGCCGACTCTCTTTTGAACCTTTCCTGGGAGCGAGAGACTAGAAGCAGATGCACCAACCCAAATATAACAACAATACTCCATACATGGACGAATGGTGGCCTTATAGATGAATAGGATACTTTCGGGCGTTAGTATCTTTCTAGCGCGGTAGAGAGAACCTAACTTCGCAGCGTTCCTGCCGATACTCTCAATGTAATTGTTCCAACTCATGTTTCCTCTGAGCGTTAGGCCGAGGATTTTAAAAGATGTACTTTCAGATAAAGAGTCATTGGGCATTGCTATTGGTGGTAGATAAGGTTTCTTGTAATTATTGAAAAAAAAACGAGGTTAGTCTTGGCAACCTTGAATGTGACCATCTATTTATGTTCCCATTCCACTACAGATAGGAGGTAATCCTCTAGTGTTATTGCCATTTTCTTAGATATGTGTTCATTTGTTTTCTTGGCGTGTCTGTTATAGAGCGTGCTGTCGTCAGCATTTATACCCATCTCACAGGTAATTTTGTAAGGGAGCGCATTTATGAATATTAGGAATAACAGCGGTCCAAGGATAGACTCCTGAGGCAATAAAATTGTTAACTATTAGGTGACAGTGATAACAACTACATTTAGCGAGTGATTAAAATAATGAATAAAATGAAATACCATCATGTTGCTATGCGTTTTGTTCACTATATTTTTTTTTATTTGGTGAATCAACTTAAACAAGCCATCGATAACCTTGCGCCACCACCAAAGCCATGTATATATATTAACACGGCACGATTTACATGCCTCAAATGACAAGGTATATGGTCATCGTAGCGTAGCGCCGTATTTAATGTTGTAAATAAGTAGAGAACCAAAAACGCATCGCTCTATAATTTCAGTCACTCAAATTAATCGTTTTTTATTTATGTTATAAATCTAGTAGTCCATAGTTGAATGCACATTTTATGGTAAGTTTTCATTCAAAAGTTAGCCATTGCCACGTAGTTGTAACTTTTCTAGTTAAATGAAAGCAGGTCTTTTCAGAAAATAAGATATTTACATTTAGCTTTCATAATAAGTGTTTCGCGTTCAGGATATGATAATGTAATTAGGTGTTTTTTTTAAATTATATTATAGGACACACATGTGAACATTGGACATATATATATATATATATATATATATATATATATACATATGTATACATATATATATATATATATATATATATATATGTGCATGCATACACACGTATGTGTGTACATTAAACGCTTCACTGTCTCTCTCTCAGATCTCGTTCTCTCTCTTTTTATATATATGTATATATATACATACACACACATACACACACACACACACACACACACACACACACACACATATATATATATATATATATATATATATATATATATATATATATATGAATTGGCCTGGAGAAATTTAGGATTAACGAATATTTGACAGTCCCATATTTTTATTTTCATCGAAACCTGTAAAATCGTCTATTTTTCAATTAAATCGATTGGTTCCTTGTTTTAGTTAGGAGCACATCATCGTGCTCTGGTAGGAAGTAAAACATGCCTCCAGTCATTGAATTATTCTTGAATACATTGTTGTTTACATTGCAATGTTTATTACTTATTATTGACTATCTTAAATTATTTTTATATATTTTATTAAATTAAAGATAAAAATGGCATCGTGAAGTATTATTGTTCAATTGTGCGCTAAACTAAAACATTCATTTCGAACGCGCTCTTACAATGAGAAAATATTTACTGTTGTTTTTTTTTACGCCAAGCCTTTCGGGATGCGTGACAATGCACATTTTTTAAAAGCACTGGTGATGTTAGACTGTATAGTGTGTTTAATTTAGTAAAACTCGTTTTTTTTTCTTTCTCTCAACGTCTTACTTCGATTAAAGGTTATCGATATTTATTGAAGACGCTTGGATGCAAACCATTTATAAGAACACTGGCAGCCATATAAAGTGGATTTATATGTAATTTGATTAAAAAGTCGATCAAGCCGTTATAGGGTACATAATGAATGACCCCAAACACAAGTACACGCGGAAATTTTCATTTTATATAATAGTAGATATAAACCCTAATTTGTATTTATATATAATTTGTCTGTGTTTATGTTGAATTATACCTATGTACGTATGTTAGTTAACATTCATATTATCGTTAGGGTGAATTTTATGTGAGTAAAATTCTGGTATCTGATATCTTTTGTTTGTTGAGCTCTCCAAACCGGAAGTTTGTTTCTCTTTAACGTTTCTGCGGAAATGAAAGTCTGGCGTGAAAATTCTCACAAAGACAGTTCTTTTACAAGGTCCATCTTCACCCACGCATGAACAAAATTCTCAGTTTTTAATGTTCCGATATTCTGTAGATAGTTACATTCACAATATAATTACCTGAGAGACCAATTTCAGATAAATCATCGTCTCGAAATGTTTGAATATGCAGAAAATATGAAAAAAACAATCGAACAAAGGCCTTGCATACTTTGAATTTCATAAATAAAATCTCTTGAATTTAACAAACACATATGTATATTGTGAATAAAAATAAGCAAAAATATTGAAGTATAAGCCCTTTTGTAAATTCCTTTTTTATTCATGCATATTCAGTGGAGAAGCACACGTTATGATTACAGCGAATACTGTTTATTCTACAATTAAAAAATTATATATATAATCATCTACATATTTTGAATGTAAACAGCAATAAATATTATTGTCAAAATTGTACACCTATAAACATATTTTATTAAATTAGTTCGCTGCACCTAAAATATTATTTTACACAATGGAATTCCTGAATTGTTTTTAATCATAATCAGCTTTAGTTTCAGTTTTTTCATACTTATTTAATCCCGCATTGTACTGAAATTGGATTTTCCATGTTTTGCATTCAAACACTTATATATATATATATATATATATATATATATATATATATATATATATGTGTGTGTGTGTGTGTGTGTGTGTGTGCGTGTGCGTGTGTGTGTGAGTAAAATCAAGGAACCAGGAGACCAGGAAGAACGTAGCGCTCTAACAGTTCGAGGGAAGAAGATATTTGTATAAAACAGTTTACGAAAACGTGTTATCTCAACAATACCTGTTTGTAATTTGCCGCCTTTCGAATTTGTTAGTGGTATTCCTTTATACATGAGCTTTTAATTTGTCCTCTTCCCCAATAATGTGACGTTTGTTAAAAAATCATCTTCGAAATAAAATCGTGTACCGTTAACATCTTTTGCTGTTTTGCGTGTTCTTAGATTTGTAAGCTTATTCATTTTCTTTTTTCAAATATGAACATTTACTATCGAAAGGTCTGAACTCAGATCGAGTTGCATTTTTGTTTCTTTATCATGCATCTTTAAAGTAACATATTTTTACGACTTTTCGCAATAATTCTTCTATATTTTCAGTCCCTGACAAATACACTCAGGTGTTGAATTTTTTTTTATTTTTACAGTAGGTAAATTTTTCGTCAATTTTTCATATTAAACAGTTTCTTGAACAATCTTTAAATCAATGAAATTCACCACATCGCTTACAGGAAGACGAATGTTTTCCTTCCCCAAATATTTGCTTAAACATTTGTGAATATGTGTACGTTTTCTCTCTTAACTGAGTTCTTTTAGGTGTTTTTTAATTGTCAGTCTTATTTTCTATCCAGTTATGATATCCATCGATATTTTTATTTTAATAATTTTTATTTTCTGATAGTCTTTCGTAAAATTTTGTCGAGTAAGGTTTGGTTCATTTTCTATTTTTGTAAGGGCACGCCTCCTAATTTCCGCATTTCAACAAAAAGTCAATTCTTGGGCAAATAAAAACATTGAAATTGTCTGCACTAAATCCTGCGAGTTTGAATTCGTCGCAGTGTTATTTACCATGGCGGTGTAGTTTGCGAAATCATCTTCGTCAATCTGCAAATTCAGACATTACCAACGTAGTAGAAATTGTCACTCGCATTCCACATGTAATCTTTGAAAATATGATAGTATTATCGTTGGACGTATTATTTTTTTAAACTTGGGAAAGCAGCTCTTTCATTTGATGTTGATTTTAATATTTTAGCGCCTCTAGTCTCATTAATTGTTTTTTTTCTTTGGTCTGAGCGCTTCTGATATGCAAATAATTTTTTGGTGTAAACATAATTGTTGTAAATGTCGTTTTTGTTGTCTTTCCTATGCGGGATGTTGTTGCTGTTCATTCTGCAGTTTTAATAATTGTTCCAATGTACTTTGTAAGGCGTTCATTTTTGTATGATGGGCAAGATACTGAATTTACAGAAATTTAAAAAAACCGTGAATAGTTTTATTAGCTTTGTAGTACTTTTTATAAAAACTGAGGGGAGACGGATACTTATCTATTGAGGCGTGATTAAACACGAATAGTACGTAATTCTCGTCCTTTTGTATTTACGATTGTGCCAAAAATGACCTAAAATGTTTGAGCAAATCTAATAAGCTCGTCAATAAAGGCTAAGCATATACCATTGTTGTATACTTGCAACTTTACATCTCTGTGACGATTTTACTAGTGCTTTACTGAAATATACCCTGATAAACTCATGACGTGTGTTCCTCTTCGAGGTACTAACATTTGACGAACTGGAAGGGCAGCAAAATTTCACCATTTTTCTTTTGAGGTCCCTAAATAACAAGAAGTTTTATGCTCTTATAGTTTCTTCGATCGAGACTACCAAACTTTAGAACTTCCTCTTTGTTTCCTGTTTTCCTGACTGTACTTCCCTACAGAAAAATGGAATATAAACTGAAATCTTGCTGCGCTACTCCTCTCAGTCTCATCATAGACATGATCCTAAATAATAGTTGTATACGTTCCAAGTAACCGTGAGTTGTGTTCGAAGTGCGAATGAGTAAGAAAATCAAATAACAATTTCATTGAGTTAAATCAAATTGTGTCTATTCATATAATGTATTCATCTTGGATTTCCTTTATAAAATCCATTGACTCAGCAACAATGATGATAATTAAATATCATAACTGGATATTCATATCGATGTCTGTATATATACATCTTTTCGAAAATATCTTCATGAACAGCGGACATTTTAGATTCGATATATAAACTTAGTAACACAACCAAATATATGAGGAAGATTTGGTTAAAACATATCAAAATGTTCTGATGTCAAGGCCAGAGGAAAACTACCCAACTTGTGTGGTGTAAATATTGTTTTTTCGAATCAGAATATGGGTTCGACAATACAGTAGACTTTTTTCAAGATTCCAAGTGAAAATTCACAAACTCATGTAAAATCCAGTTGATGTTTGACCAAAATTAAAGAACACTACCGGGAAAAGGAAACTGGTTAAACGAGAGCTGTATCAATTAGGAGTTAAAATACCAATGTATCTCTCAACCTTGATATTGCATATGATGGTGGAAGCGTTGCATGATTTATTTCTAGCCTATGATGGAACACTGGCCGCCTTCAAGCCATATTGAGCGCTACCTAAACGATTAATAAAGCAAACGTTTCTTATAGGAATGGAGAAAAAAGCAAACGATTTTATAGAGTAGTCAGGAAAAATAAGTGGAGTCACTGCCATTTTGAGGAGTAAGTAAAACGTTGGTGTTGCATTATCAACAGCTGAAGCGGAACACATGCAAGTGGTAAGAGCGGCACGGAAGCCAGTCTGGATGCAGCGTCTTTAAAGTGAATGAAAATGAAATTCAGTTCAACCGACATCCATCTATGAGGACAATCAAACAACAATACGTAGGGACAAAATTCACAATATCATCGATGATTCAAAGATGTTAACATTAAACATCTCTGAATTCTTAAGTTGAAATCAGTAAAGTATTAAATAAATTAATGCGAGAACAAATATGATGATTCCATATGCTGACAAAATTACCTTTTAACACAGATTTTTTGTGTTCGAGAATTTATATAAGTTAAAAAATTGAGACTATAATCAAATAGCATTGAAGAAAAATGTAGGATGTATCAATCGGTTAGAATTATTATCTTTGCACCATACTTTGATTTTGCTTTAGGCGATGTGATTATTATAGTATTGCTTTTTTTCAAATTGAATCCGAGACAATCACACATAATTCATTGCGGTGGTTGACTTCGCCTTTTCAACGCTTTACTTTTGTTATTCCTCTACGCGCTTGTTATCAGACAAGCCGAATCCATACGATAGCGTTAATCAGTTGAATTTACTTGAATCGTCATGTCATAGGAAATCATGTTTAGGTAATAAATATATGTACGAATATGACTCCAACTATTGCCTTTTAGCTGACATATCAAACCATATTAAACACAAGATGTTTTGCACAACTCATTTATAATGAAGTGGTATGCTGTAATCAAGTAGTGTATTATATGGCTTTGTTCAAATATTTAGTCACCATTAAATATATAAAAAATGTTTGATATAAGGTGAAATACACATAACATTATTTTTAGTGCATTTAAGATCGGCAGAGAAGAGAAAGAGATCCTGGGGAAAAGGCAGAAAAGGGCGCGGAGAATTGTAAGAGATAACGAGCGAGAAATAGACGGCGAATAATGAAAGAAAACATCCCGCATTTGGCAGGCAGAATTGGCATGAATGCAGCTGGGATTCACCTGCCTGATTGTGTCTGTCAGTGTTTTATGGTTTCGCCCACCATCATTTACACCTGTCAGTCTTCCACGTTCTTTCAACGCCTCAGACGATTTAACTTCACTCTTTTACAAAGCAATACACGCAGTCATCTACCCTACATTTCTGTTGCCTCTGGAGGCTCGTTATCAAGAATACTATTTTTTTTTCCTCGGCTCAACTCTTAATGCTGACAAAGTTAGATGTTGGGAATGTAAAGAAAATGCGCTCGCTAATACGCATAGAACACTTACATACACGTTAAAAACATTGTGCAAACTCACACATGATATGCATCCTATGCCGCTGTCTATGTGTTTGTCTGCGTATGAACTGCTTTCAGGTTATCAGACTTTTGAGCGTCCAGTTTCATCGGAATTAAACAATAACAATATGTATGTACACATGCAAAGATTTCCCTATTATCTTTATTTCTGCCTCCTTCTTTATATATATATATATATATATATATATATATATATATATATATATATATATATATATATATATATATATGCATATATATACATATATATGTATATATGGGTATATATATAATATATATGAATATATATATATATATATATATATATATATATATATATAAACAGATAGAGAGCGAGGAAATAAAAAAAAGAAACAACCCGAGTAATATATTCATTAACGTTTCGTCTTTATTTCGAGACTTCTTCTGGATGAGTGAGATGAAGAAAACAAAAAATAGAAGTACAAATGTTTGAAAATGTGTAATGTGCAAAGTGTGACGCTTCAAAAAATAGAAAATACGTTGGAAATTCTAAAAAGTAGGGGAGCTTGCGTTGTGTAAGAGAGGGATATATTTGATAACGTCATATAGTCGTTAATAAACTTCTCATCCGACATAAACATCTCCTGTAATAATTAAGACGTATAATGTTAATCAATAAATGACATAGCAAAAAAACACTCATTTCATTCCTGTTACACACCTATATTTGAATTTAAACCCGCATATTTTTCAAGAAAGAATATTTACTGCGTTCATATTTTCAAAGACATATTCACGATTATATCACGTTACTAAATATGTATGTGTGTATGTAAGTGTGTTTGAGTGTGTGGGGGGGTGGTACCGTGTTCCGGTTTGGTCTGTAAGTTAATTCAAGGAAATATCTGTCTCACCGTAGTGTTTTATGTGGAAGGTTCTCACCCGGGTTTATAAACATTACGCAAAGTTATATTTTGGCTTTACGAATAGCACTTTTTCCTGAAAAGACGTAGCGCATTTATAATTTCACTAGACTACAATAGAAACAAAATCATAAATCGTTAAGGCAATTTTTGTTTTGTTATTTGTAGATGTTTGTTTTCAGTAGAAAACTGAGAAACTACGATATAATTGTAAATCAGATATTGGAAGTGAACATCCGAAATTACAGTGGAAATGTAATTTGCAGAATTCTTACGTTGACGAAAATGATTCTATAATATAAATATGAGTAAACGCTGAAAATAAAAATATGACAAAAACGTATGTGTTTGGAATAATCTACATAGACCGTAAATGAAACACGTGGTTTTATGAATTTTGGGGACGAAATGAAATCTTTACTGGTTTATTTTGAGGATGACTTCATCTACAAAATGAATTAAAACAAAAAAGAATATCGATTATGTGATTAGAAAAGCGAATTAATGCGAAGTCAAACAGTTAATCCCCCCTTGACAGAGTTCAAAAAATATTTCGTGGTTTATAGGGGGTGCCCTTTTTTCTTCCCTGCAACCTCTTCCCCACAGAAGAGGCGTCGCGAGTCTTTATCGTTATTTCCATGGCAGGTGCTTGTCTAAGCTTCAATCTATGGTCTCCCTGCGCAAAACTTTCACGAAAAACAAGAAAAAACTCGTCTAGTCAGAACCACTACCAATAGTTTCCACACTCTTTAGTTGTGCCTAAACCTAAATGTATATTCCATAAGCTGAACTTCTTTCTTAGAAGTGCACGCCCGGAGAATCTCTTCCGTTGGCCGGCTTTGCAGCTGGCTACAACCTGATTGTCTTCAAGACGAATACAAGCAAGTTCCTGACGAATCGTCCCCCTTTATAATCAATCTTACAGAAATTTCACTACTTATGTTTACTACGCTATAATCCCATTGTCTAATGTATACCCATTATCACTTATACTCGAGTGGCATCTGGACCTTGATAAGTGGTTATTTCTGTGTAAAATAAATAAATAAGGGTATCTCTATAGACACGTTTAATTTCGTTTTTTATACTAATATTGTTAAGTATATACCGATAACCTTTAATTTTAGAATATTTGTAAAATAGAAATTAATAACAAAGATATGTATGAGTAGCTAGTGAGTATGACGGTCGGATTTAACTTTTGGAAAAAAATAACCTTTATAAAATAGATCTTTTAAATAAACATGGTTATATGTGTTTTGCTGGTATTGGCAAGCTGTTGTTCAAATATTAAATGATTCAGCAAGACGAACGGAAGTAGCAAACTAGTAATTGAAGAGGGCAACATGTATTTCCAATTAACATTTATTGTCGTAACTTGATATCATTTATTAAAATTTATTCAGAAATGCCCAATGTGATACTGAGAGTTGAGGGAGTAGATATTAAGTAAATGCAAATCCTTGTGACGTCATCTGTGAATAACTATGATGAGATAGCAGCTTAGCTAAAAGAGCATAATTAAGATCAAAGACGAACACATCAACATGCATTTTATTGAAAACATGCATCAGGAACTAACTGAAATGTCTTACTACAATTGATTACTATGTAAAAGTTATATTCTGAAAAGATAATAATCACTCTAATATAGAAATTCGATGTTACTTTATTATATAAACCATAAAACAATGTAGAAATAATGGATTCGATTGAAAATTGACTATACACGGCCAATAATGCATCATATTACGTGATCATTGTGGACTAATTCTCTTGATGGTCAGCCTTCCCTCGGTGCAGATAATCGACAAAAACAAACCCAATAGGCAAACTTAATGCACGTTTTAGTAGGTTCGTATTCCCGAAACTGAAGTCAGCGACAGTGGAAGAAAGATTAAGGAATATGTCATGTGTTTAATAGGCTGTGGCTTATTCCGTCATAGAGACGTTAACCAAATGAACACCAAATGCTTAAAAAGTTATTAGTTTTTCTCAAAGGTTAAGGGTTAGCAAATGCATTGGGAAGAGGTAATAAGAACTACGAAGAATCATGTATTGTGACGGGACACCGGACGATGCCGGGTGTCCCGTTCAGCTAGGTGAAGATAAGAATGCTTATGGTCGGGGGGGCGTGCTGATACTGTGTCAAAGATTAAGACAGGCGGTTGTTCGGGAGACATGATATCTGTTTTAATGGCGGAAAAAAAAGGAGATTATTCTTCTAGTTGGATCTGGTGAGAATGAGTTTTAACTAACGTAATTGATTCGGACAGTCTCGAGAATTGGGCTCCAAAATGTCTGCTCGGAGTCGGGGACCCGCGGTGTGTTAACTCAGAGACCACCAAGCTAGTTTGACAGATATGTTCACTATAGAGAAAGAGAAAAGAATAAGATAACAGAGGGATAGAAAAAGAAATTCACAAGAGAAGAAAGAGGGGGAATAGAAGATAATGGAGAAAAGGAAGGAAGATGCTTTTGATATAAACAACGATCGCCTACTCGAAAAAGAGTTAGAAGGGTTTTGTCAGTCTTTGGCTAGCGAGCGAAGCGTACACATCGGCTCTCGCCCCGCCTGGGGTGAGAGGCAGGGGAAGAAATCTCAGTAAGGACTAACTTAAAATAATCTTGTTCTTAGCTAGAGAATTAACCTGAAATCTCAAGTACCTGCATCACGAAGCGCGGATAACGAAAACATGACTTTAAACAAATGTAGAATGATTGCAAATAATTATTTTATTTGGTTTAAACGAAAATGATCTCAGAGTTTTTTCTTTGTTTTTCGATTGCCGGCATAAGTGAAGATGCAGTTTATTTCAGGTATGCCCTGACGCCAGACGACGAAGACACCGACACGAAACCAGATTGACGGCCGAAGAGAACAATGTTGCCACACGGACTTGGGGTCATGCACGTTTAACGTGCCTTGAGCAGCGGAGGTATGTTTTCCAGGAACCAGTACGAGTCTGGTCACGCTGGAGGGGTCCACCACTAGACGACGCATGCCCGGGACATCGTTCTCATTACAACGTGATGCACGTGAGATGTGTCCCGTTACAGTATGACATTATTGGAAAAATCTGTGGGATTGGAATTAATTAAAGTATATTATAGAAATCGGGGAAATGCCGACGAGATCCAAATAGTATGTCTGTATGACACATTTGCAATACCTGTTATACACGTCAGTATTCATTATTAAATGTATCCTAACACCCAGGTCGAAAGTAAATAGTACTCTTAACATCACTACAAGAAGAAGGATTCAGAAAACACTTGGAAATATAGTTTGAAACTAAGAATAGAATATATCCAGGGTAGATTTCAAGGAAAACATTATCAAACGAGGTAATAAATATGGTTATAACCGGGCTCCTCCATACAAGAATAGGATTTTTTCGGTAATCCATAAATGCCGACTTTTTGAGATAGCTAGGGCAGGAGTTGAAAGAAAGGCCAAGGAATTAGTCTAAGGATATACCACTTCCAATAACATACACCCCTTCAGTAAGACGACTTACGAGATTTTTACTCGAATATTGTTGGCATGTTTATTCAGTTACTTCAAATGAATAGATCCCTTTCGCCGGGCATGTCAAACACTGTAATATTAAGAAGATAACTTTAGATTAATTTAATTATTTTATAAAATTCATGAGACGTTTTTATTCCAATTCCAATTAATTTTGTTTTTCGCGTAAATTTTATAGATAATATCGTGAGATTTTTGTTTTATTCTTTAATTAAATTTACATGTAAACATCAAGTAGAGCAGAACTTTACATTCGACTGTACTTCTAAATACAAGCTACACATAAATATGTAAAAAGTAGACTGTCGTTATTCACTGTACCATGTTCTTAAACACATATTACACAAAACTTCCAAGTTGATAGAACCGGTGTTAAATAGATAAGAATTTCACCAGTGACATAAAATACGGTTTCTGTTCTGTTAGATCTAGAGCATATGTGCTAACAGTTATATCTCATGGGATTAGTGAATCTCTCGACGGAGGCTACTTCAAATTCGTTACTGAGATCGTTAGAAGTATGGTGCGATCCTTATGCGACTACAGTAAATATCTCATTGCTGATGCATTTCTCTACCTGTATTAGATCCAAGTACCTCCAAGATTTGAAAACTGTTGCTACATCTTGCAAAACTATTCTGCCTTAACAAGTTTTAAAATAGCTTTCGTAACTTAGTGGGGGGGTGCTACTATTTTCTCTTCCATGCAAGTTCTTTTCCACAAAAAAAAGACGTTGCGAGCATGTCTCTGATTTATAGTAATTTTCATAGTAAGCTCTTTTCTTAGCTCTAATCTCTGGTACCACCTCGCCAAACTTTCGCGAAAAAAATACTCGTCCAACGCAAACCACTATCAATTATTTTCCCGCTGTTTATATGTGTCTTAAAGAAAATGTAAATTCTATGAACAAAGCTTCTTTCTTAGAACTGCCCATCGATGGAGCTCCCTTTCAGTTGCCTGCTTTCCAGCTAAAATAATATCAGTGTCTAAAAGTTCGACGAAGAAGGTCGTCATCAGACGATTAACCGTATCTTAACGAATCCAATTTATCAAACTTCAACTACTAATGGTTACTACGATATGTTTACTATACACTCAGTGACTCTTATTCTATACTAGCTGCCGGCCTTTGATAAGTGGTGACTCTTTTGTAAACAAAAACACTTGCATAAAAAGTAAAGAGATTTCTCGCGAATATGTTTCTTAATATAAGCGTCAGAAAAAATCTATCATATGTAATTTTAGTGACATTTTTACCTTAATGATATTTATAAACAAATACTACAAGAAATAAATCTCATATATGAAGTCTAATCAGATTTTCTGTCAGGTATATTTGTATGCAAAGATTATATGAAAGAAAATCTTACATATCAACAAAGTTATGATTCTACACATAACTATTTCTCTACACACAAGATATATGAGAAAATCTCATGATATAAAGTTGAATTACATTTCGGTCGATTATACTTTTAAATATACGATACGGGAACAAATCATACACAAAACATTACTTTCACTTTGTTAGTTATCCTGGTTATATATCTAATCGAAAGCTTATTTTAAAATATTATTCAGTCAAAAAGATATTTTAAATATTTGTTTATGTTAAAGTATTTTATGTTAATAATAATTAACTAGTACACAATTGTTAGTGCTGGGTCTCCATTGATGATGGTTAAAGAGTAATAAGTATGAGATATGATATACAAATTGTGAATTTTCCAGCAGAATTTTTTGCACTGATACATCTTTAAACAGCGCCACTCTATTAAACCAATAACACTAAAACTAAAGCTTATATTATTCTAAATTTGCGCTAATTATTTCAAAGTTGAACTACTAGAAAACAATGAGAAAAATTTTATGAAAAACTGATTATATAGCTATCTTAAATTTCGTAATAAAGAAAAACAATTTATCAAAAGCACAATTTTGCCTCGTGAAAAATCATTGATATACAATCTAAAAATACTTAAAGTATAATAAATTTTATAATTAATTTATTTAAAAATACACATATAGTTATATATGTTTGTAATTCAATCTGACTAACATTGGTTTGTTTGGTTCCTTATCTTTCATAGTTTTTATTTTTCTCTTTTTCTACATGAATTATCTTCCATGTTTAAAGAAGAAATACATAAATTTATGAAACAATATATATATATATTTTTATAATGAACTGAACTAGTAAATGGTATTTAAAAAATACCTGTTATTATAATGCATATTAAATGTGTCAAAGATTAAGATGTGGCGATTGTATTGTGTGCGAATTGTCATTTAAAAAGATTGTCTTTTCGTCTGTTATTCATTTGCTGAAATAGATTGATTATAAATATATATATATATATATATATATTTATATATATATATTGTTTTATAATTCTATGCATTACAATAATTTAGCTTCAGAAATAGTTTTACCTCCATATATATTCTTTTGATCAAAGTATTTTAGGATTGCAACAACAGATACCAATACAAATGACTTATCTCTAGACTATTCGCATCTATAATTTGAAACTCAAGAAAGGCATTATAAACACATTTATTCCTTATAATAAAACCTTTCATCACATCCTAGGAGTAACATCATTACAATCCTACTATATTTAAATGAATGAGTTCTTATTTTTCTTTTAAATATAAAGTCCTCCTACCGCACCCAGTAATCACAGGGAAGAGATATACACATATAACTATATTTTTCTGGTACCCTTCGTAATTAGATCATAAAATCATAAACATGCCATTTTCTTTTCATTTCCCAAACCATAAATAATAATTTCTCGCTTTTAAAATTCAGAAAATTTGTATTAAATGATTTCATATTACGGAATTCTATTCCTCTTTATATAAACGAACAGTAATGAGAACATTTTTGCAAAATTATGTCGCTAAGAAACATTATTTGACCCGGCGATGGGTCTGATACAAAAAATACAACATCCGTGTTTATAACTATTGAAACAAAGAAAAATGATATTAAATGGATATACATTGCACAAAATATTTCTACGGAGAAAAATACGTACACACATTTAGATCTTAAGAAAATTCACACTTCCATTGTTGTGTTCGCTATAGTGTGCGTTCGTAAATAAAATAAAAAACAGAACTTTGCTATCAGATTTATTATTATTATGCAACTTCCCTGGAGACAATTACATAAATATCCCTATTCGTTAAACTTACAGTATATTTTACATTTTTTAAATATTTTATTCTGTTTCGTCTCTTTGTTTATATTTGCATGTGTTTTTGTGTGCGTGTATTTCTGCAAGCGGGCTTTACCAAAGAAAACACAATTTTGATAACACATTTATTAGATGTTAATAAACATTACAAACTGCGAGTTATTTTTTAGGTAATAAATGTCTATTGAATCAGTAATTTTCATGTAAATAAAAATCACAAAACATAATTTCTACGGCCATTATATTTATATTTTTAAAATTAAAAAAAATATATTTCTGTCCCATTATTTTGTTTACATTTTCATGCGTTTCCGTGTGCTTGTGTTCTTGTCAGCGTTCGTTATCAAAGAAACCCCCAACTTTAGCTTTTGAATACTTTGCAAACGCGTTTTTCAGATGTTACTGCAGATTACAAACTGCAAGTTATTTTTAAAAAAAATAAATATCTATCTAATCAGTAAACAAAAATTACAAAAGTCAATTTCTGCAGAGAAAATATGTACATATATTCAGATCTTCAGTAAATTTCCATTTCCATTATTGTGTTCCTCCCAGCCTGCGTTCGTAAACAAAACAAGACTTCTATGCTTACATGCTAAGCAATCAGATATATAGATATACATACACACACACACACACACACACATATATATATATATATATATATATATATATATATATATATATATATATATATATATATATATATATATATATATACTAGCAACAGTACCCGTACCTGACTGGGTTCAAAAACAGCCTACAGAAAATGGACTCCGATTTATGAAAGTAAGATAGGTTTCTTCAAAGTGAAAGATAATTATCAAAGTATACTTACGCAGATAAATATGAAAAGTCTCTATTAAAGTGTGTGCCTATTTCCATTCTATGGAGGCAAGGCGGGAACGCTGACCCAACAATTTTATTATACCACCCCTATTTAATTTAAAACATACTCATCAAATATTATTATGTGTATCTATATCAAAAACACTTGTAAACGTTTTTTTTAATTTTTTAATTTTGTATTTCCATACTTTGTGGACCAGGCGCGTAGGCAGACCCCATCATTGTAATGAATCATCATTATGCCAGATCAAACATACCCATTCTTGTGTCTCGATACATCTTCTACCATTATATTTGAACAGTTTTCTATAATAATCAACCATATAGGAGCCTATTCGTGACCAGACACACACAGACGTTCAGTTTTATATTATATTATATATATATATATATATACATATATATATATATATATATACATATATATATATATATATATGTAAATATATATATATATATATATATATATATATATATATATACATGATAGTTAAAATGGGTGAAATCCGACGATATTAAAAGATAAATTGGAAGTGGAAGGACCTAAGAACGCGTTGAACGTTCAGGTCCTTCCGCCTCCAATCTATTTTTTTCATATATATATTATGAGAGATATTCAGTAAACAATATATATACGTCTTCTATCTTTTAATTTCTGGCCTATTGCTTTGTTTGCATTTACATGGGGTTCTGTTTGCGTGCGATACGAAAGAAAACCAACATTTTACCTTTTAATTACTTTGCTAAAACAGATTTGATATTAGTAAACATTGTGCGTTCTGTTTGCATAATTAAATAGCTATCTAACAAATAAATGTTCAGTGTTTTTTTTTTTTTTTTTTACTTTCTGCCTTGCTATTCCTTTCCCGTTACATTCCTGTTAATTGATGTGGCGAGTTCATTGTACGGTTCGGCCGATATAAAATAGGTGCTTGTTCGTTATTGTAGCAACATCATACAGCGAAAAGATTGATTATATTTATGAACACAATTATACCTATTTACATTTTGGTATATTTAAGTATTGGCCCGATAAAACACTGCTTCTTCGTTATTATGAAAAAACATATGTTGATTTTTATTTACAAACGTCATCATAACAAGTTGCATTTTTGTAAATTCATGCATTCTGTGATTCAACAAAACAAATGCTTTTAGCTCCCCTTTCTGTTTGTTCACGTAATATTTGCTCTAAATATATGCGCAATAGCTTACATTTCTATTTCTTACGAAAATCATTTTCTTTAATTGTTAACTGATACACTATAGTTTCGTGTGCATTTTGGATATTTTCACTACTATGACATGACAAAATGGAATATGCAGGGATATTTAGAACATGCGCATAATGTTCATATATTTTACCTATTCTATTTTGTTTGTTTTCAGCCACAGCAACGAGTGACCGGGCATAGTAAAATATTATCTTCTACACAAATGAATCACATACTCTTATTTATTTATAAATATTTATAGTAATTATAGAAGCTATAAATACCTATTTAACCGTTATGTATAATACACATACACAGACACATAGATATATACCCATAAGCATACACACACACACACACACACATATATATGTGTGTGTGTGTGTGTGTGTAATTTAAAAATAATTTTAAAATTTAAAAATTAAAAAATAATAAAATGCTCGACCATTCGATTGTTTCTTAAGTTTGATTTAAGAAATTGTAGGCTTCAATGTATTTATGATTATTGTTTAGCTGTTTTCTCTGTCGGCTTCTCATTAGGTTGGATAATCAGGATAGAAATATAAATGATTTTGTCCCCATTCTTTTTGTTGCTATTTGATTCACAGATAGTTTCTATGTTGTTTTAAACCGTGGGACTTTATATTCCGGCTTCCAAATTCTACTGCGTCAACAGCATAGACTTCGCATAATTTCGAAAGCTTTTATGCGTATCGTACACTCCTCACTGATGTGAAGCCTTACTGGCTGAATTGCAAGTAAACGAACTGTTCAAACCATTAAAAAAAAATTGGACGTTTAGTAATGTAGTGGATGCTTTCGGAAAAATGATAGCGTTTCACCTATCATAGATAAAGTTTTACGGTTACATGTAACGTATTGAAGTTAAAGAAAAATAAATTAAATACACTAAGAAAACAATTGATTAATATAGATACAAAGCATAATAAACAATGCATAACTAAATAGATTATTAAGAAAAACAATATAATAAAACAAAAAGTAAATAAGAAGAACTGCGAATGATGTACATATATAATTATAATTAAATGAAAATTATTCTTTATATCTGTAGACGCACGTGGTCTATGCTTACGCAATCATAAGTGTAGGGAGGGGCAGTTACTGTCGGTCACAAAATTCGGACCAAGCCACTAGGCAACCTTTGTGATTCATTTCCTAAGCCTTTACCTTAGATCTACCCAATAACGTTCAGGGGGAGGAAGAGAATTAAGAACTATTAAAAGCCGAATTCGATTAAACAATCTAGAGTATTCGAATGGGCGGAAGCTGTGGACATTGCAGGAAGACTAGTTGACAGTGGCCATCATTAAGCATTATTTGAAAGGCTTAATAATTGTAATTACACTATGGTAATTATTTAATCTATACAGACACTAGTGATTTATGTTTATGCAATAAACAGTGTATGTAGACTTTTTTTTATTCAATTTTCACCCCAAACAAAGCACAGTGCCACTTTGAAGCAGGGGGCTACTATTAGGGAATTAATTAGCGGGGTCATTAAGAGGGGAGAAGAGTAGAAAGATGTTTGTTAACATTACACTTGAACTTCTGCATATCATTGCAGTTGGGAAAGCAGAATCCCGGAAGGGAGTTCCAAAGACCCGCAGTTCTGGGGAAGAAACTATTGGAGTAAAAGGCTTTCTTGCACCTAGGGATCTATACTGTAAAGGGATGAGACTTAGTAGCTTGTCGGGTTTGTCGGGGGTAGTTACGTGGGGGAGGTACAAGTGTTTGCAGTTCGTCAGAGCATTCACCATTAAAGTATTTGTAGAACAGGCAGAGGGATGCAACATCTCGTCGATGGGACAGAGGTTGAAGCCTAGATGACAGTTCAGGACCTATCAGGTTGGCGACTCTCTTTTGAACCCTGTCCAGGAGCGAGAGACAAGCAGCAGATGCACCAGCCCAGATGTGACAACAGTACTCCATACATGGGCGAATGGTTGCCTTATAGAGGTATAGGATACTGGCAGTCGTAAGTAGTTTTCTAGCACGGTAGAGGGAGCCAACCTTCCTTGCAGCAGCCTTGGCAATGCTCTCAATGTATCTATTCCAGCTCATATTCCCTGTAAACGTTAGGCCGAGGAGTTTAAAGGAAGTACTTTCAGGCAATGTGTTCTTGGCCATTGCTATTGGTGGTAGAGAAGGTTTCTTGTAGTTATTGAAGGAAACAAGCTTAGTCTTAGCAGCATTGAATGTGACTAACCATTTTTGTCTCCATTCCACTACGGATTGGAGGTCGTCCTCTAGTGTTTCTGCCATTTCCTTGGATATGTGTTCATTTGTTTTCCCCTCATATCTGTTATAGAAAGTTGTGTCATCGGCAAATATACCCATCTCCGAAACAATTTTATCAGGGAGGTCGTTTATGAATATCAGGAATAATAGAGGTCCAAGGATAGACCCCTGAGGTACTCCCGCATTTATGTCATATTGTTTGGATGTATGTCCGTCGAGGACAACTTTGATTTTTCTATTACTTAAGAAGGATTTAATTACATTATGAATTCTTCCAGTGATTCCATATGATCTAATTTTCCTTAGAAGACCATCGTGCCATACCCTGTCAAAAGCCTTAGATATATCAAGGGCCACCGCTCTACCCTCCCCTGTTTTATCCAATGAACGGTATATACGTTCAGAAACTACAGTTAAGATATCTGCTGTTGAACGGGCTTGCCTGAATCCATATTGTTTGTCAATCAGGAGTTTAACAGCTGTTAGGTGCTGGACTAGGGCTTGATTAACTAAGGACTAAAATATTTTGGCTAAAAGCGGGAGGAGGCTAATGGGGCGATAATTTAGTGGGTCAGTTCTTTCACCAGAATTCTTGAAGACTGGTACCACAGAGGCGGTTTTCCAGCAGTCGGGAAAACAAGATTCGTTAAGGCATTTATTGTAAAGTTTGGACAGAACTGGAGCAACCTCGGCAGAGCATTTTTTTAATAGCACAGCCGGGATGAGATCTGGTCCACATGCTTTTGAGGTGTCTAGGTTTTTTATAATAGCATGCACCTGAGAACGGGTGATTTTCAAATCGTCAAGTGTGGCGTCTGTTCGCAGAGGAAAATCAGGGAGTGAGTGGTGTACCGAGTTTAGTGTGGAGTTTGAGGCAAACCGACTGGCAAGCAGATTAGCCTTGTCAGTTGCTGTGCAAGCAACCTCATGATTGTGTGGTTGTGGGGGAATAATTGACTGTCCATTATTAACTACGCTGTTGTAGATTTTCCAAAAATCCCGGGTTCCTAATTTCTGTGCTTCGATGCGCTTTCTGGTGGTTTCAGAGTAATCTGTCTTAGCTGTGTCTATCACTCTCTTACAATTATTTCTTGCTTCTATAAACTTCTGTTTATTTGAGCTGGACTTATGTCGGTTGAATCTGCGGAACGCATGCTGCCTTTGACAAATGGCAGCTGCACAAGCAGAAGTAAACCATTGGGGAGAGTGGGGCTTGCTATAGTATTTCCGTGCGGGAACATGTGCTTCAATAACAGTTTTGAACCATTCAGTTGTCTCTTTGGCACACTGCTCCGCTGGAAGAGTAAAGATATTTTGCCATGGGGCATATCTGATGAGCTCCCTGATGGCTTCCCAATCAGCCTTTTTGTAATACCTCGTTGTTTTGAGTAGTGGACCTTCAGTTTAAGGGAGAGAATTTAGGCTGATTTCTACCATTATCACAGCGTGATCAGCATTCCCGTGTGGGCTGTGGGCATTTGTTGTACAGTCATTGGGAACCGTTGTCAGAAAGAGATCTAGAAGTGAGGCATGTTGATCGTGCTGGTCTGGGAAACGTGTCGGAAATGTACCCAACTGAGATAGGGAATGAGATATAGAGAAGCTATGAGTTGCGCTACCAGCTACGTCTGTGTTATTTGAGAATCCTAGCCAGTTACTGTGGTGGACATTGAAGTCACCAAATACATGTATTTGTGCGCTAGTATCGAGGGAGAGTGCTATATCTATGCTCTCTGAGACTTTGTTTATTAGGGTAAAGTCTTGGTTTGAGGGAGAGCGGTAGAGAAAATACAAGTAGCTAATATTGTGTTGCATATTTAGTCTGAAGCACATAAAGGCCTGGCTCTCTGATTCTAGTTTTATTTCTCTAGTTAGGGGGAGGGTGTTTCGAATATAGACTCCAAGTCCATGCATATGTCTGTCCGAGTCCTTACGGTAGAGTGGGAGATAACCAGGCATGTTAAAGTGGTTAGAGGGAATGGAGGAGTGAAGCTTAGTTTCACTTAATGCTTAGATATCCGGGTGTTTACTAGGAGAAATGACTCAACATCATCTAAGTTAGTTCTAAGCCCGCGGATATTAGTAAATGCAAGCCTCAAGGGAGGAGGCAGGTTGGTTTTCTTTGAGTTTGGTCCTGGTTTAAACGTAACTTTTGCTTGAGCTGTTTCTGATGTTAATTCGAACCTAGCCATGAAGCCACTTTTTGCTCCGTTTGCTAAGTTTTCCATTCAGGGCAACAAAACAGTGTCAACGAAAACAAAAAATGGAATACACTCCAAATTTGGGAAAATACATTAGAAAATCCAAAGTGTTTGAATGCGCGGTAGGCGTGAACATTATATAAATCCTAGTTTACTACATTTTATTTATAATTCAACAGAAAGTGTCTATGATTAATTATTCATTAGTGCTTCCTACGTACCGTCATGATTGCGCGCACGCCAGACGAACATAAAGTAACTTGAGGTGGAAGGCGTCAGCCACCATAGCAAGCTGGAATTTGATGGACGTAACGGCCACGTGCCCCATTGGGACCTGAAAGGAGAAAACATTTCTGGGCACTTCTTTATCAGTGTTAAACGATAATGGGCGTAGAACACTGTCAGTCTAATGTCGTGGCAAAGAAAAATATAGCGGCCACGTATGGAATTATTCAAGAAGACAGCTCCCTAATGCTGCCACCCAAGGCAAGCAGTTAGGACTATTGAGATAATAGAAACACTTGTTTATTCGTGTTCGACTGTGATGGTCGGCAAAATAAACATACGAGGCAATGTTTGTAATCCGTAGCTTACTACGAAATTGGATTTATTGCGCCCCAAAATAAACAATTCGCCTCCCCATAAGGGTCACAGGTTCCCGCTATGTCGGACTCTTACCATGTTTTTTTTTTGCTAGGTCCGAGGTCGAATGAGCTCTACTTTGAAAAGCGCAGGGTTTCCTGGCTTCTCTGAACTATTACCATATGTATGTTTAGATAAAAAAAAAACTTTTCTGTAGATAATCTAAGTTTAGGTTGATGATTTGTTTATTCTCGCTACCTAGGTGTTCGAAGGAAACGGAGTATCGTCTCCTAAGCTTGTTATTTGGATGTAAATGACTTTACCACTAATATTTTATGCCATATTTTTGATCCGAACTTCATGTAATCTGATCTGCCTTGCATTACGATTAGCATATCATGAAATTATTCAGCTCAATGGGTGTATTGTATTTCAAGCCCCAATTTGTTTTCCGATGAACATTCAGCCAGAGGGGGATTCTTGTTTTTTTGTTTTTTTTCAAGCTCCATCTAAGATACCGATGAATTTGAAGCCGAAGGCAGCTTTTCTATTATAAGCTCTACCAGGCATTCAGATAATAGACATATTGAAGGACTCATATCTGACACATGCTTCTTTTATTCCGTTCAGTAAGTTACACGTTTCTATTATTACATTGTTCAGTTGTTAATTGCTCTACAGAAAAAACAATGGACCCCAAAATAAAACTCCACTATCTGGAATTTTGTATGTTTCCTTCCTATTTTTATCGCTCTGTTTTTCTAAAAAAATTCTGTTTTTCTAAAAATGTTATGTTTTTCTAAAAATGTTATGTTTTTCTAAAAATTATCTGCATTTGTAAAAATTTTTTGTATTTGTAAAAAATTTTCTGCTTTTCTAAAAATGTCTGAACCTCTGCAATTCACACTGTAGTTGTTCAACTGTATACACG
>NC_136497.1:32963100-32970600 GCF_053919585.1 Euprymna scolopes
ACTTTGACAAATATAGACACCAGCTAATTATCGAACGTGTTCTAAGTATTGGCCATTGTGGTTCATGGACAGCTGACAACGCTCACTGATTGAATTGAACACGTTTCTAATCAGTTCAATCAGTACGTCTACATATCTTCTTTCAATAGTTGCTTTCAACACTTGTATTATGGTGTGAAGCCTGTGTGTAATATGCCTTTTTCCCCCGCCCCCAAAAAAGAGAAAAAATCAGGTGGGATGGCGCGGGGGTAAAATCCGGTGAGTGGGAGTCTACTCAAGACTTCCTCTTAGTCCAAACTATTTGTTTCGCGGGCAACTATCAAGATATGATAGTTGGAAAGTTCTCCAGCCTGCTAAACATCTCTTAGCAGAGTGACATTGCGTATTCATGTAGCAAGTTAAGATAATTTAAAGATGGTATACATTTTATTAGGACCCCCTTTATTGTCATCCACAAATAGGATGTTCTTCCCTATAACAGAAAATTATAAGGTCAGTTTTCTGAACCCATTTCATGGAGAATTATGATCGACACATTCCCTGTGATGCCTCTAAGCCATGGAAATTTTAAACAGAAATATTAAGAATCTTATCCGTCATTTGAAAGTAGGCCAATATGTAGTAGCATAGTACACTACAGTAACCCATTATCTTTCTGAGATGTTTTATGGGTTCGATAGAGCTAATGAAGATTTTCTTTAATATAAAGCGTAGTAGTTCACACCCATGATGGAAGTCTCGTTCATAACATTACTTTTGTGTTGTTATGACGGCAATTTCTTGTTTCGTATCAGGATGCCAATATAGAGATTAATACTTTAAAGATCTATATGTTTAAGGGTTAACTTTAGATAGTGTAAATTTATTGGTATGCGTTGATCTCCCCAAACCTTTCCAGGTAAGTAATTTTATACTTTAATATGTTTATATCCGTCGTACAGTGAGTATTCTGCTAGTGTGTATATACGAAAAGTTTACAAATTAAAAGCAAACCAATGTTTGTTTTCCATCTCATCCAGCTGTTCTGATACAAAGTAGAAAGTGAAGAGGGCTTGTGTCGGCCCATCGACGATATAAGAGCATCTAAATGAAAGACGCCCGTAAAAACTCTATGCTTCTTTGTTCGCATCCTTGACTCGAGATACTGACGAAGCGCTGAATCTATCCAATTGATAAGAACCGCCCAAGAAAACGATAGGTGTATAAAAATATATTAAAAACCGTAAAATTGTAGACAAGAACATGGCTAATATTTCTTTTAGTGCCATTGAGCAGTTCGCATTCATATACCTGGTAAATCTATTCCTTACCGTTCTTCATATGTAGCTGATCGCTTTAGGCATAGAACAGAAGTTGACATAGAGCAATTACTATGCTCATACACACATCTCCAGAACTCCTTCTTCATCTCTCCCGTGTGTACGTCTGCCTATGTCGCTTTCTCTCTCTCTCTCTCCCTCCCTCCCTCCCTCCCTCTCTCTCTTCTCGTACTATATATATATATATATATATATACGCACACATATATATATATATATATATTGATATTATATATATATGTATGTATATATATACATACATATATATATAACATAAATATATATATATGTGTGTATGTGTGTGTATGTGCATTGCGTATCTAAAAATGCACTAAACGTCATGTAAGCAACTAATTTTTTTTTAAATGCATTCAGACTAATATCGTTTGTTTTTTTTAAGCATGATTTGGCAATTTATTACGAAACACTTAACATCTGCACAGCGTTTGCATATTGTGCATAATATGATCAATTTAGTAAGAGTAACATTTAGTGACCGACTAATATCAGAAAATGAACGTTCGATTAAACCTCGTTAGATTATTTTCATTGGGATTTGTAAACACCAGGTCTACGCTGATATTCACGGAACCATAACCACTTGGAAGACACTTTTCGACGAGTTACTGCAGAAATATAGCCTAATGGAATGTGTAGAGTTTTGGTTTTAAACTGGATGTTTAAATTACACCATATATATTAAACCTGAACCCAATAGTTTTTAATGTATGAATTACCAAAATTTAGTAAATAATATATATGGATAATATAGGATAAAACTGCCGGTACAATTATAATATGGGAAAAAAGCACCAAACTGCACGAGGTTTCGGGAGTGAGACATCTACAAAATTCTCCATAACGAGAAGGGCAATCATTTTAGTAGTATATATGCTACAGTAGAGAGCAACACATTCAATGTGTATTAATAAGTAAATTACAAAAGTGGCTGTACATATATACATTATATTAGAATTAAAAAAAAATGTAAAAAAAAAAAATGTCTGCATCAGGTAGGCAAGGCACCGTACATTTAGGTTCCCCTTCTTTATATTTATTCTCTCTCTCCCTCTCTCTCTCTCTCTCTCTGTATATATATATGTATATATATATATATATATATGTAAATATATATATATCCATTTATATATATATATATATATATATATATATATATATGTATCGATCCTTCGTTCAGTCCAAAGGGACAATGAACACCTCTGTAAAGGTAGTTAACGTGTAATTGTGAGGCAAAGGCAGCACAATCGCAACCACCCCTTCCCTGAATCGGAACTTCGTGGTTCAATGGTAAGGAAAGGTCAACAACTGACTGGAATTAATGGCAAGATAATCGGACAGCATGTACAGCACCTGGAATTCCCAAACGGTCAACCATTTTAAAACATTGCTTTATTCCGGTGATCTAACGTAAACCAGTGTGTCAAAGTGATTATTAAGAATATATTTAATAAGTTATACCAGTTTTTATGTATATATATTTCTGATAGGTAAGAACAATTTTCAGATTGGTTCACATTTCGAATGCAGGGTTGTTTATAAACACGTGTAATTCGTTTCCCGTATTGTTTTACATGTTTTCCATATTCTCAGTGGGTACAAAATCAGACCTGGAGAATTTTTAAATTTATGAATCAAACAGAAATTTATACTTTTTAACCACGCATAAAAAATCCGAGTCGAATTCCGAGACGAATCAGTTCTTTTTGACAGCGACAAGACAGATGATTTGGTAGAAACAATGTTCCTGATCGAATATAACTGAACGTAAGCTGAGACATAAAGTGTAGCAGATCCCCATAAAACCACAGTAGTCGACATACTAGAGACAAATTATCTTACATGATTCAGTTCTTCTTCACACATGCATTCAAAGCTGTCAGTGAGACGCTTAAATCTGATGAATATGCTGCTGGGATTTTCAGGAAGAGTGCATGGACCTTTTCAATAGATTCCTTTATCTGAGTCTTCCTGGCATTGTCTTCGGCCTTGAATTTTCTTTCCACCATCTCCAAACCGTCATCCGATGAGTTGAGCTGTCCCCTTAAGCGTTAAACCGTAGGATTTGCATTTTGAATATATATATATATATATATATATATATATTTATTTATTTATTTATATATATACATATATATATATATAGACAGAGAGAGAGAGAGAAAGAGAAAGAGACACAGAGAGAGAGCGAAGGAGAGGAGCATATCGAGTTATTAGTCTATCAACGTTTCGTTTGTATTTTGAGATCTTCTTTGGATGAAAGAAATTAAGAAAACAAATGCACTAGTACAAATTATTGCACCCTTTCTTGTTAAAAGTTTGACACTGTTCCATTTCAGAAAAAGACGTCGTAAATTAAAATAACAGAGGGGGGTTAGCGTTGCTAAAGAGAGCGAGAGTGTTAATACCGTCATATAGCTTGTAATAACTTTTTAAAAGACATGACACAGTTAATATTCTCTCGAGAAACAGGTATGTCCGTTACAATTCAAATATGAGTTTGTAACGGAAAATAAATTAATTTTAACGGACATATTTTTTCCAAAAGGAATATTAACTCTGTCATGTTATAAAAATATATTAACCGCTATATGGCGTTATTAAAAATCTCCTTAACCATGCAAGCTCCCAATTTTTGAATTTCCAACGTGTTTATATATGTGTGTGTGCGTGTGAGTGTGATTGCATTTGCATATATATATACAAAGTGTCCCAAACCTCTAAAAACCCTCCACTGACTTATATATATATATATATATATATATATATATATATATATAGATAGATAGATAGATAGATAGAAAATAGAGATACATACATATATATATACACATATATATATATATATATATATATATATAATTAGTTTTTTTTTTCAGAAATCCAGCAGAATGCTCAATTATAAAAAATCCGACGATAAGAGCGTATTATTTATATTTTGTCTACAGAAAGTTTTAGATGAGATAAGTCATTGGTAATGCCCGGTAATTAGCGACTGTTTTAGATGCCTACATCAAACCCTCTCCAGTCAATACTCTTCTCCCAGTACTTAAAGATTATTATTGGCTGAAGAGAGTTTAATATGGGTATCGAAAACCGTCCCTAATTCTGGGGTTTGAAACCGACAGTACCAATGAAGATTTTTGTAAACAATATATTCGGCTTTTAACAATGACAAAACAACAATATATATATATATATATATATATATATATACATATATATATTCATCTATATATATATATATATATATAAATATATATATATATATTTATATATTTACGGTTGGTATAATTGCAAAACTATATATATGTTACACTAGAAAAATACGAGCTTGAAAGTTAATATCGTTACGCTTAAACATGAAAAATAAAGGACTAGTTATTAGAACTGGAAAAGAAAAGGACCATGTATTCTGCAGCATTAAGAATTGTTTATATTATGTTATACATTGAATCACAAAATAAATTCTGCAATATTTTAAATTATCAATTTATTATATTTTATACTAGAATATTTTGTCTTTTTCTTTTACAGTTTAAACAACTTTCCCATGTTTGATCGTAAGCATATTACGTTTTATGCTCGCATATGTTTATTTTAATCCATGATTTTTCCAGTCTTTCCATAAATTTACTTGTTCCTTGTTTTATTTCAATCTTATTTTTTCCCCTCATAAACATAACATACCCATATTTAATAACAATATACGGCACTAGTCTGCATTCAATCAAATCTATCCAATTGACTCCCTTTCATTCTTTCATTCTGTCTGTTTCACTTGAGTCTTCTCCTTTGCGAGACCGGTGAATGTGTCACAACAGCAGTCGATGAAACGACGTGCTTATTATTGAAACCAGTCATAAAAGAACATCGCTCACCTCTTTTCCGTTTTTGTTTTTACGTTTGTGAACCCGTAAATTCATCAAAATGTTTGTTATACAGAACGAAACTTGAACTTTTTATTCATAATGTAGCTGAGAAGATTATTTATACACTGTAATAATGGTTGTAAGTTGGTTGCAAAATGAATTACAGGTGAAGCTTTAGAGCAGTTCTAAATTACAAAAACTGCCACTTAACCATATATTCATCAAACACTACAATGTTTGAATGATACACATATTAATATATATAACTTGTTAGCCCGTTCAAAAGAGGCTTAATTCATTATCAGTTGCTTAAAAACAATCATTTATACTAAATTTAGTGTTTAATTTATTTAAATTTGAGACTTATTTTATTAAATGCTTATCCATATTAATTCCGATAAATTCGTATTGTTTATCGAATTTATAACATATTGCTTATTTTCTTGCGCCTTATTAAAAAAGAGTTATAAACAGATGAAAAGATATATAATCAAGATGAATACACTAATTAAATAAATTAAGATATTTTTATAACATGAATAAAAAATATTTTTTCCAAATGTTTTAATGCAAACTTTAGTTTTCTGAACATCCATTTTATTAATATTAAAAATAGTTTAAGTAAAATCAATTTTATTTCAGTACTTCTTTTACTTTCTAGTGCATCAATTTTAATGAAAACAGTTATTGACGAGAGATTTCTAATAGTCAACATTGTGCTATTGCCACCCAAAAGCGCAGAAGTAACTTTGCTTAAATTCATAAGTCTTGGACGTTAGATATAAAATAAACACCTTTTCATTGATATCATATTGCGTACAAACATTACTTAAATTTAATTGCATTTACGTAGGATAATTTAACTTTTACATTATGCATGTTCTTGTAAAATAACAAGAAATATTTTTCAATAAAAACAATAATTATGATATAACTTTATTAACTAAAAGTAAATAACACACAGCATGCTGCGCCTCTTCTAAGCAATGCCAACTTGCATTTATATTAACTAGCGAAGGAAACTATTGTGTCCGACGTGTACAAGGCATTCAGTCGTCCAAATAAATAATAAAAAGCTTCATCTGTATATAAAATATAAAATAAATATTAAAAATATAAATAACTATTAGCATATTTCATCTTGGTGCAATTAAAATGAACATGCTGCACAGCTTATTCAATAATATTTTAGATGATTGAACAAAGTTCATCAATAAGACTTCAACTCTTCATTCAATTAAATTAATCAGGTTTGGCGTTTCCATAGGAAGTGAAGAAAACGTTCTTGTCTCTTATTCATGATTTTGTGGATTTACGCATCGCCTGACCTAGCTTACTGAACTTTCTATTATTCTTATTATTTGTAGTAATATTAGTACTTTGCGTTGTGAGAGCGAGTCGATATTCAAGGAGAAGCAAGACAACTTTAGACCGTCACAATATAAATGTTATGGCTTCCGAGGTTTTAGTGAAATTTCTAGAAAGGTTGGGGACTACCCTTACAGGAACCAAATATAAGAACGAGGTAAAGGTATTAATTATTTCACTTAGAAAATGATTCAAAATAATATGGAACTACATAATCATCAGTGAAAATAAACGTTTATATAATATTCTGCCTGTTCTCTCCTTCATTCAGTTAGTTTAAAAAAAAAATCTTCTTTTTCCCCAAACTGATTAAAAAAAAAGCAAAATATATAATATTCACTTTAAAAATGCAGATCTAGCAACCCTGAATAAGAATACAAGACTGCACTTCTCTTGACTTAGCCTTCCTTACAAATAAAATTAATCTCACATATATATATAACACCGACCTTATTTTATTTAGTTTTTGAAAAGTCGAAGGTTCTTCAAGTGAGTTTTAGGATTTTGAATCCAAAAAATCCATCTGTTTTTTGAGATTGGGTATACTTTTTGAGATATGAAAAGTGCGATTTTTGGGCTTTTTATAGTACTAAACATAAGGAAAACGAGGCTGCAAGTATAGCCTATTTTGATTGTTTGCATGCAAACTAGACTATAGCACCCCAAAACTTATACTGAAACCAAATTATGTTTTTGTTTACTTTCAGAAACCGAAACTGAAATTGTATTGACTACATTGACAAACTGCATAGGCAACACTGAACATGAAAATTGTTTAGAAAATTGTTATCTCTAATCAATGTGACTGATTTCGTAAGAATCTATGCTTTTTACAAGAACCTGTGCTTCTTGTGTTTGTATTTTCGCCACGTATTTTAGATTGGCAGAAAATGGAAATGCACAAATCATCCTGATAGTTTCTA
>NC_136497.1:32975600-33303100 GCF_053919585.1 Euprymna scolopes
TTCTATGTCTTTAATACTAACTAATATAACCGCACTTCTCGCTCAGAAACCCTATTATTTCGTTACTTGCATTGTTGATGTTTTTTTCTTTTTAAGTTATTAAGTCTGTGTTCAATATAAATTTGTACAGCTATTTAAGACGCAGAAATACATTTTTAACCTAATTCTCATGAGGGAAGTTCTAATATTTATATTAATAATATCAATATTTTAATACCCCTCTAATATATAAATGTGATCATAATACTGCCTAACAATATTAAAATAACTCTATTGATCATCATACTTATTTTACTTAAATGAATACCATTGCTTATCAATTTGAATAAGCATACAAATCAGCCGAAACCAGAATGTTATGTTGCTATATTAAAAATGTAATATGACCTTCTGAGACAAAGTAATACATCAGGATTCTGTTCAATTATTTTTTTTAAATATTTGAAAATAGCAAAATATACACCATTATTGAAAATGTGTAAATGTTTATTTAAACATCGAGCGTTTAATATTGCATATATCCATTGGTGACACTCAGAAGCGCCCGAATCACATCACATCTATAAATTTCTACATTATTAGGAACACATTTGCAAAGAGTGTTTAAAACTAAAACATACGTTTTGAAGTTCTTTAAATAAGACTTGATTGTGTAATACAAAACGTATTTACTTTACAAAAAATATAATTCGATGATAGCGTTAATCTTTTTATTAAATTATAATCAAGAGAAACTAATTGCACACTTGTGATCTAGTTGTATTATATTTTTATGGATATGCTTATTGACTAAAATATTAAATTCACGTTTAATGTGGACAACTGACTTCATTAAACGATCAATAAGTGAACACTACCATCAGCATTTTATATCAACCAAGAAGTTCCTAAAGATGAGAAAACAAACATAATGTTTCATCATGAAAAACGATTTATGTTTCCATATACAACATTACAATGAATTGAATATTCTAACAATGTTTTATTTGTAAACCACACATATGTATGTTTCATGATTTAAAGCTTCCAAATGTCTCATAACATTCATATTGCATATGTTAGAATTTTACCTGAACTAGAACAGGAATACGATACTATTTCGTTAATAAGTACTTTTACACATTTTTGTTGTGATTAAAATATAATTAAATTAATAAGATCCCTTACATTTTCAGATAAGACTCTATATATTAATATGTATTACCTTTAACTTACATACTTACGTGTATCACTATTTCCAGATTATAAAGTATTCGATCATACGCATAAAAACGGAAAATAGAGTGTGATAACATACTCCACATATTAAATAACTATGTAGATACGTTAATTTAATGTTCGTACTATGGTATACCCTTCTGTCCTCTTTTTACTAAATAAGATCACCCCAGCAATAAAGACGATAAGTAAAAAAAATAAAATAACATAAACAATGAGATCGCTTTTTGGGTCTTACAAGAAACTTGAATATACTTTTCTGGTCTTCTTGATAGGAGACAATGTAGTATTTGTTCTGTCGAAACATGTTATAATGATACCGTGGTGTGTTATTTTGAGTCGGGTGTCTTTACAATATTAATACGTTCCAGACATCTATGAGGACATTGAAGACGAACCGTTATAACCAGATATATTCTGTCACTCTGAAAAAGATTACTTAGATAAATACTTTTAAGGTACAATAATATCGCGGGGTCTCCAATTACGTGAACTTTCATAGAATTCCCAGCAGAAATACGGTTTATATGACAGATTCTACCGTGGAATTTCTACTGGCCTTGCTAGTTTATAATAATATACTATTTATAGTTTTGAGACAACTAAAAATTGGGCACGACTTGATCATCATTCTGTGTCATAACACATCACCCATTTAGAATTCTTACGAAAATATCTCGATGAAAAAAAAGCATACTACCACATCCTCGGATATAAGCCATGGTCAAGATAAACCTAGAAAATGTCGTTGGTTACATCAACGTATTCCTTGAGCGAATATCGCCCATAATGAGAACTGTAATCAGAATGATCCAAATAAAAAATAGTATTGTTTAAAATACAAAATTATTGATGTTATTTTCATGCAATGAAATAAAAAAAAATATGATAAAAACAATACTTTAAAAATATTTGATTAAAAAAAAACTAATCTGACATCTTTAACAACATATACTTTTAAGATGAACAGCGGTTTTCTTAATAGCCGAAAAAATTTCATAGTTGTTACAATATACAAGTTCTTTGTCGAAAACTTGAATCGTCCAATTATTGCCCTAACATATTCCTCCATATTTTAGTTAAATACTTTGAGCAACTCGGTCGATCGCTGATCTCCGACATCAAAAAGACTAATCTTTTCTCCAGTCGACATTAATCATTTGAAAATAATAAGCGGAATTTTCTCGAGAGCTCTTTCGGCTATCATCTCATCAGGAGAAAATCGATAGCGTACAAAACATCTAACGCATTGTTTCTCTTTGGGGAACTTTGAATCTATTCTCCCGTCTTTTTCCCCCCTCGTTGTGCCAATATTTTACTCGTTTTTAAACGTTAATAAATTTATTTTAGTGTCCCCGTACTTTTGGCACATTTAATAAGTTCCCCATTAGAATTCTTTATTTTCGACATAATATTATTTTGTACGCTATCGATTTTCTTCTGATAAGATGATAGCCGAAATAGCGCTCGAGAAACTTCCGCTTATTATTTTAAAAACTATATATAAATTCTGTACCTATATATATATATATATATATATATATATATATATATATATATATATATATATATATATATATATATGTGCAAAACATTTACCAAGGACTGACATGAAGAACTTCGCAGAAATATTTAATCGTATAACGTTAGAATAAAATCCAGATGCCCAACGATGCTAGAAAAATACTCATACTTGTAAGTATATTCTATCTGCAATCTGGAATCATGAACCATTCTTTACAAATTCTTTGAGGAAATGATTTTTGATGAACGCATTGCACTTGCGCCATCCCTTTGATATACATACTTTCGATTTATCCCTGCAGGAGCAAAATTTCATTGTATTATTATTGTGGTCCCGAGATACCAGAAATATTTATTCTATGGTGGCTAGGTTCCTGCGTATACTAGTCCGTGGGGTTTCTTGCATTTCGAGCTTACCGCATTTCGAGTGTTAATATTTAGGAATTAAACATGTAATGTTCACATGCATTCAATGCTGACCTCCTCACTTATTCTTCTTTAGACATGATAGCAAATTGTAGTACTTCGTTACAATATGCAACTTTCAGTTTGAACAATGTGTAAAATACAAAAAATACTTACTTAGAAATTAAAATATAAACACTTAAATCGTTTCATAGTATGTTTGCGTAAAATGTTTTTCCCATAACAGAGGACTAATTTGAAAAGTTATATTTCCAATGCAAATTCATCCCGAGAAACCTATTGGGTTGACGTCGACTTTGATAAGCTTGATTCAGATTGAAAAGCTACCACAACAATTGTACTGCATACTAAAATTATATAAGCATGAACTTTTTTTCTCGAAATGCTTCGTATTCATTTCATAGAAAAAAAGTTCCTGTAATAAGCTAAATTATCCAAATTCTACAACCATGTTTTCTTATTTCGAAGGTTTCGATCTATTTGGAGTATATATCAAAAGAAAATTGACCGTTTTATTTAAAGGTAAAACTTTATAGATGTTTATCTAAATCGACGAACTTTGAATCAGCATTTTTAATTGTATGAATTGCGGTGACTTTCGTTTTGTGGATATTTACCTTCTTCACTACTATAGGAAAATAGTTTATTAGTTCCTGCTATGAAGAGACTACATAGTTAGAAAAATATTTTACACATTAAACACACAATATGATATAAATGCGGGAATATGTCAGGGATCTGTCCTTGGACCTTTATTATTCCTAATACCCATAAATGACCTCCCCGATTAAATTGTTTCTGCGATAGATATATATTCTGATGACACTATGCTCTATAACCGATACGAGGGGAAACTAAATGAACCCATATCTTAGGAAATGGCAGAAACATTGGAGGATGACCTCCAATCTGTAATGGAATATGAACATAAATGGATGGCCACATTCAATGTTGACAAGACTAACGTGTTTCCTTCAATAATTACAAAAAACCTTATCTACCACCAATAGCAATGACCTGAATGTATTCTGTTAAGCTCCTCGACCTAACGTTCACAGGGAACAAGAGTCAGAACTGATACATTGAGAGCATTGCTAAAAGCTAAAGAAAGCATAATTGAGCATAATTTCTTGCATGTTATTGTATCTTGGGTCTGTCCATGAATATATCGTGGACTACCTGTGAAGCTAGAAGGTGAAATTCATGAAAATCCTTCTATACAAAAATTAGGGGATATTGAAGGTTGTCATAAGATCTGTTACTTTCATATACGCGTTTCAGCGTGTTATCCCTTTAATGAAAAGCATGTCTATATATATATATATACATATATATATATATATATATATATATATACTGTACAGCAGTTTATAATAAATGTATTCGGTTAACTCTACGTCCCTTCATCTAAATGTGCTGTTTACATTTTCCTTTGTGATGGGGTGATTCTTAAGTTGCAACATTTATTTCTTTGGCCACAATATACAGCGGAAAATAAGCGGACAACCTGAAAAGAAAAAAAACAAGATAAAAATGATACAAATCACCTACTGGGAAAATGGGCATTGATTTTTCGACGAGAGTCTGTTATCTGCGAGGAGTTTGCAGCGCCTTCCCAATAGCTAACTTTACGATGCGAGGTCAAAGAAGCAACGTAAGTGGGTCGGAAGCATTCGAGATTAGTGTGCCGTTTTTCCCTTCATTTTACCGCTATTTTCTGTCCATCTACTTGCAAGAGACCGGATATTAATTTAGAATCACCCTCATACGATTTAAAGAGGATTGCACCTTCTTATTTGCAATGTCAAAGAAAATGTCCTTCCGGACATTGAGCGTGTACGAAATAAATTAGAAAAACATAGAGAGAAACGGTATTAGGCAGATATAGAGTTAAATTTATGCATCAAAAGATGCTCCACGTAAAGAAATTGGGAAGCAACATTATTCCAATGATATCAAGTAAAAAATAAGTGCAAATAATATATGTATGCATATATATATATGTGTGTGTGTGTGTGTGCGTGTGTGTTCGCGTGTGTTCATGAAGGCTTTCACTTGCAATATTTTAATACTATTACAACTCCTCACTGTAGCTCGATACGATGTGAATTTATCAAAAAGTTTTGCCTATTTGGTTACATGACTACGGAATTACGCCAATACAAATTCCTTACAGTTTCTCTTACATTTTATATCCTTGAACTTTAAAAAATTGTCTGATTTATTCATTAAGTTAAAAACAGTCACAATGTCAAACAATTTTTTTTTATTTACATCCAAATATGGATTTCGAAGACTTTCCGTTCAATCAGCGTAATGCTATCAGTTTAGTAACATATAAACCCCTTATATCCATCATATTCTTTTTGCAATAACGACGGGAATTAAATATTCCGATTTTTCTCTGTCTCCCAAACGCGAATATGGCAAAATGCATTTACATGGAGGCCTCGCAATTGTGATATTACCATTAATTAACAGGCTTTTTTATAAGCATTAAAAGGGCTTCGCTATTTACCAGGCAAATAGTGACTAACATTAATCGTGGGCCTAAGCATCTATAAAACAAAAATCTAGAGTCGACTGTCCGTCTAACGTTATAATCAATGGCGTCTGCAGTGACCAAGCGTAAATGCTTAACCGACTGGTAAACATCACATTTAAGAAAGAAGTAGCCTGTGAAACTAAGACGACTGGTAAGCGTTTATCACATGGGGTTGAAGTGCTGACCAACCAAAACCTACCGGGCAGTTGACATAATCTGTATGGCGCGCCGGTTTGGAAAGGAAACGGTGAAGGATGCTTTCTACAATATTCCGTTTATCAACCGCCTTTTAGTTGAAGCACCGGCTCTGGAGACCCTCTGATCTGACCACGCCCTTTCTCATGCTATCTGGGAGGAGTGTACCTCTACGTCGCATGTTGCTGGTTTTTTCATAAACAACAACAACAACATCAATAGCAGTTGAAGCAGAAACACTAGTTATGAAGACAGAAAATAGGAGTAACGCTTCTAAAAGATAAGCGCGGAGGTAATACAACTGTTCGCACGTCAATATAATATTGATACTACTACAATTATTCAAGAATTCATAAACTGTTATCAGAAATCAACCGGAAACTGCTCTGAATATTCAAAGTGCGTAATAATAGTGAATAAACGCAAATATGATAGTATAGAAAATTGTATGAACACTTTCCGATTCACAGACACAATGCAACGCACTAGCTTTTATTATTGAGCTATCACTGATATTATTTCGCGGGAGGAATTCTATTGATTAAAATATAATGCTTTCTTGACGAAAGATTGAACGTTTACTCTGTTTAGCAATATTGTCCTTTTTGTTTTAGTGTTATTCCTCTATGCTACTCTTTGCAGCTAGTGCAATCAAATTGGAACTTTAAATAGCTGACATATTTAATTTGATCGCTAGTTAAGAGTAGACTTGCTATACGAGAGAAATACGCATATAACTAAAGTGCAAGAGCGGACCACAGAGAAATTTTTAGTTAAGAACAATTAGGTTAAATTGATTGAAAAGTAGACGAAATTCTAAAGCAAGAGAATTGGACACCAATTGGATGTTAAATATCCTTAAGAAACAACTACAAACGCAAACGATGCAGATAATAGGCAAGATTGCATACGAAAATAAGGAAAATTGCTTGTAAGAGAAATACAGAATCTATACAAAATGAAAGGGGAAATAGGTATGAAAGGTACATTGGAAATGTTTAGGGCTGATAGAAGAAATGGAGAAGCAGGAAAGAGGAAGATATAAAGAAGAAGAATGATAAAGGTCTATTAAAACAAGAAACAAAATCGCGAATCGAGAACGGTTCACGAGTAAATAAAGACAAAAACAATGAAACGCAAAGTAGCTGGGAAAAGCGGAAAGATACGAGAGGTTATTTGTTGTCGCTTTAAAAGTGCAATGAGTTAAATTAACCATAGAAATCACTCATCAAATTATCATGAATTCAAGTTCCGACATTTTACGGTGGCATTCTACTGCCAGAAATAATGTTATAAAATGACAAAAGAAGGAGTTCGTACGGAATATCTTTTTCTTTACACAGAAAATAATTGTATCTAATGACGTACATGTTAAAATTAGTTCGTTTGCGGCGAAACGATGAATGCAGTCAGGGCTGCAATTGTAAGCTGACATTTAATTTATATCTACTTATGTGCTAGTATTGTGTTTTGAACTTATGGCATTTGATTTATTCAATTTTTTTTTTTTTTTACATTTTCACCCCAAACAAGGCAAATTGCCACTTTGGTGTAGAGGGTTACTATTAGGGGCAACAAGTACTGGGGTACTATGTAAGGATTTGGGAAGCAAGATGTTGGTCCACGTTACACTTGAACTTCTGCACGTCAGTACTGTTGGAGAAGCAGGGACCTGGAATGGAATTCTAGAGGCTAGCGGTTCTGGGGAAGAAACTATTGGAGTAAACAAACATCTTTTATATCTAGGGATCTCTACAATGTGGGGGTGGGATTTAGCAGCCTGTCGGGTTTGTCGAGGCTGGTCACGTCGTGGGGTCACAAGTGATTGCAGTTCGTCAGAGCATTCACCACTAAAATACTTGTAGAAAAGGCAGAGGGATGCAACATTTCGTCGATGGGACAGAGGCTAAAGCTTAGATGTCAGTTCAGGGCGTGTCAGGTTTGCGACTCTCTTTTGAACCTTGTCAAGGAGCGAGAGACTAGTAGCAGATGCACCAGCCCAGATGTGGCAGCAATACTCCATACATGGGCGAATGGTGGCCATATAGGGGTACATGATACTTTCGGGTGTTAGTAGTTGTCTAGCACGGTAGAGAGAGTCCAGCTTTCTTGCAGCGGCCCTGGCAATGCCTTCAATGTAATTGTTCCAACTCATGTTTCCTGTGAACGTAAGGCCAAGGAGTTTGAAAGATGTACTCTCAGATAAAGAGTCGTTGGCCATTGCTATAGGTGGTAGAGAGTGTTTCTTGTAATTATTGAATGAAACTAGTTTAGTCTTGGCAGCATTAAACGCGACCAACCACTTTTGTCCCCATTCCACTACAGATTGGAGGTCTTCCTCTAGTGGTTCTGCCATTTCTTTAGAAATGTGTTCATTCGTCTTCCTGTCGTGCCTGCCATAGAGTGTAGTGTCATCAGCATATATACCCATCTCCGAGGCAATTTTGTCGTGGAGGTCATTTATGAATATCAGGAACAATAGAGGGCAAAGGATAGAACTCTGGGGCACCCCCGCATTTATATCATAAATAGATGTACGACCGTCGAGGACAACCTGGATTTTTCTCTTATCTAAGAAGGATTTAATTATGTTAAGTATTCTACCAGTGATACCGTATGATCTAATTTTCCTGAGGAGACCCTCGTGCCATACCCTGTCAAAAGCTAGCCCCAATCAAAATATTTTTTCTTTCGCTCGTTTGATATTTTTAGTCTATTTACTAACCTGCCTTTCGATGAAACAATTACTACATGCTGTAATTCATTTTAACGTAGTTTACTTGATCCTCCTTCTTTACCGGAGAAATATATTATTGCACTCCTTTCTCTTGGCAGCAAGTCCGTGGAGTCTTATTTCGACAACGTGATGTACTAACAAATGCATGTGGCTTCCATATGCAACCCCCTAGGTTCTATCTTTGCCGACATTTTTGTAGGGTTTTATGAATTAACATTTTTCAAATTACCACATAACATTTGCTTTTTATTGTCGTAAAGTAGATAATACTTTTCGACTTTTCCTTCTCGGGACTTGGTTTAGAATTCTTATAACGTCTTAATTCCTTACATCACGCTTTGCTTTTTACTATAGAGATGGGAAAGGGCAACTCTGATCTAAAATTCCAAAGGTTGTTTTCTATTACCTCTATATATAAAAAAACACTAACTTTACAGATCTATATCCCAAATGGTTTTCTTTTACACCTACAACCGCCACGTTAACGTTGATTTATATATAAATATATATATATATATATATATATATATATATATATATATATATATATATATATATATATATATTTGGTTATTTGTTCCTCTCGGCGCCTACATACTGACATTTCTAAAATTAGATAAACCTTGGTCGATAACGGTTACCCAGAAGTCTAAAATGATAAATGTACTGAATTCAAAATCACTTTATTTAGAAGGATATAACCATTGACCCTTCAAAGTGTTCTGTATATCTTAAATTACTATGTGTTAAAGAGAATGTGGCCATCTCATTAACCACCTTAAATAGACTATCAACATTTGTTTTCCGTATGTTCTATCTCCTGTGATTTTCAATACGGAACCTCTATTTTCTTTCAAAAAGGACAATCTACGTGGCACTAAATTAAGTAATATTCTATATATATTCCAATATCAGTGTGATGCTTTCTACATCGGATGCTCTAGCGTCCACTTTGAAACAAGTAACGTGAAATATGTTCCTTCAGGTTTTCTTAATAAGAATAAATATGAATTTCACCTCAACACTTGCTAAAATAATTTAAATTCTGCTATTGGACAATATTTATTGGATAATCCAAAATGTGGGTTGGCAAATAAGAACGGCTTTTTTTCAATTCTATTTCGAGGCCGATGCATTAATCATCTTAAAACTCTCGAATGTGTCTCTATAGTCCGACTCAAGCCATTTCTCTGCATGCAAAAACGCTTGATTAATTCATTGGATCTTGTAGGTTATTTGTAGAAAGATACTATGAATAGATCTGTATATCCATACATGTATATGTATAAATTCTCTACTTCCTCTCTTGGTATATTTGTGAGATATGCAAATGCGACCCGTTTTTATCTCTTTTCCGTATATTTATATGTCAGATTTAGCATTTCTCGCTCGTATTATTTTACGAGTGTGTTTCCCGCTCTTTAATAAAAATACATATATATATATAATCCGTTTTCTCTCTCTCTCTCTCTCTCTCTCTTCTTCCCTTACTCCTCTCTGAACATATTTATTTTATGGAAATTGTATATATGTGCTTCTCGTTTTCACTTCCTTTAATTTCGTCATCCTACTTTCTTTTTTTAAATTAAAATTCCATCGTTTACTCCTGATGAGGATGTCGAAATACATCTCGAGGTAAGATTAAAAAGAACTCCTAACTGTCATATATGAATGTTGTCCTCATGATAAACTTTTCTAATCTATCTATACATCTATCTCTCTATCGATCTATCTCTTTCTCTCTCTCTCTCTCTCTCTCTCTCTCTCTATATATATATATATATATATATATATATATATATATATACACACGTATATATATATATATATATATATATATATATATATATATATATATATATATATATATATATATATATATATATATTTCTCGAGAGTAAAAGGGTACACTATGTTTCCTGCGTTTTTCTTCAGTTGTTAATTTATATTTTTATGACATATACTGACATCTTTAATTTCTTCCTGAAAGTATTTGGAAGGTGTACTTAAGAATTGAATTTAGCATGCAAATGCATATGCAAACGGATTACTTGCAGTGAGAAACACATTTGCACAATATATATATATATATATATATATATACATATATATATATATATATATATAATATAACCATGATACGTGTCTTAAAATTGAGATATAAATGGGTGTACGTGGCTGGTGTAAGAGCTTGGATAATGTTTGAAGATCAAATCCTTTTATCTGTTTTTGAAGTAAGGTGGTGACGATGTATTAAAGAGGTCGAACTGCGTAAGGTGTCCGGAGGGATCGTTTGAGGAAAATCGTGCTCACCTCAAATTTTAAATTTTATCTTTCAAGATGAAAGGTTTGGTTGCTGTGATGCAAAAACATAAAGAATGATAAGAAACTAGGAAACTTTACGTAATACCTTTACGTAATACCTTTACGTAATATTTGTGTGGACACTTATATTCCCACATACGCGTACACACATATACACATATAGAGTCACATATATAATCGATAAAATTCAAGATGATCACGCACAGATTAATTAATATATTCAAGCATAGCAATATATTACACTGATACTATATTTAATATAAATTATCTATTTAAACTTTACATGATAAAAAAATAAATACAGAAATATTTGGATGCATATAATTAAGAAGTTTAAATAAAGTTTGCAAGCCAAAAGCTTCTGAAAACTTTAAGTCAATATAACAGCATTAACAAGTATTACACAATCAAGATAAGATTTAAAGCCTGTCATAAAAAAAACACAATTACATTATTTATGTCGACAAATAATAATATGAATAATATACAATAATCTACTGTTCGACAGGATACTAAAAATAATTATTAAGATACCTTTTATCCTCTTTCATGGGAGTGATAATCTTGTTCATGGAATTTATCATACTATTACTGACTGTACTTCCACTATAACTTCCAATATAAGGCATTGCATATGATGCATTTGATTTGATACACTGAATATGCGCGTTCACACAATCGTGTGTTAATTTATTGGTCAGTTAGATAATAAACATTGTGCTTTGTTTTGTTACTAGATTTAGTTTTGGTTTTAGATAGGTGTTGTCTTTCGGTATAGACACTACCAATGCCCCAACTTTCTGTAAGCGTTAACATATAGAAATCGTTATATAAAGGAAAATAAGTAAATGGAACTTATGTAAAAATGTACACTACCCCAAATATAATGTGATTGAAACGTAGTTAATCGGCGAAAACTGTAAATATACATCCAATTGTCAACAAGAATAATAAAAAAAATAGAAAACATAATTTTACTGTCATGTTAAGAACGGTTATCGGAATAAGCACCACGAACTTCCCCAAGTTAAGATAGTCTTTTGGAATAGACAGTACCGGCCTCTCAACTTTCACGTAGTCGTAAATGTATGAAAAGCGTCATGTAAAAAAATGTAGATGGACCAAATGTAAAGATTTATTGAAGCCCCCCCCACACACACACACAAAGAAGAGACTAAGATGATTGAAGCCCGATTAATCGGCGAAAAATGTAAAAGTAAATCCAATTGTTCACAAAATAATACCTTTTTTTAAAATTAAGGAATAAGAAAACCAAACCAAACCAAACATAAATATAATCACTATGGAATATGATAGATATTGCTATCTGGAATTCTGTTTTGTTGTTTGCTTCAGCGCTGTGTTTTTAATTGCGATTGGAGGGAGGATATATATATATATATATATATATATATATATATATAGAGAGAGAGAGAGAGAGAGGGAGATAGAGGAAGAGAGAGAGTATAGGTGCGACTAAGCTGAGATATTTTAAATCTTTTTTTCAAATCGACAGAACTGAATAAAGTAAATCAAACGTAAGACTACAAATCTCTCTCTCCTTTTCTCTTTCTCTATTAGTCTATCCATATCTCTCTTTCTCTCTCTTTTTCTCTCTATCATTTTCTATCTATCTTAATTTTCGTTCTCTCACTGTCATGGTTGTTTAAGTGTTTATTATGTCGAAGGAATATAAACAAATATTTCCGACGGAAAATATCTACATCAGAGAGTAAGAGAGACTGCGACAGAGCATAGACAGGAGAGAGTGTGCGTTCGAATAAGAGAAAAATACCTACGGTAGTTATTAGTACAGCTATTTCCATATATATATATATATATATATATATATATATATTTATATATATATATATATATATCCTTCTCTATTTTTCTTTCTCCTTCTGTGGTCGGTAATTTTTCTCGCTCTATTTGTCAATCTATTTCTCTTTTCTCGATTGTTCACTGTACTTGTCGTTTCAGTTTTTATTATGTCGAAAACATATAAACGAACATTTCACGATTGAATAATATCTACATCAGAGAGCGAGAGATCGAAAGATACAGAGAAAGAGAGAAAGGGAGAGAGAAAGAAAGGGAGAGAGAGCGTATGTGCGAATATGCGGAGTACGCTGGAAAATATCGACACCAGTTCGTATTATCTCTATCTTTATACCTTTGTCTGTGTTTTGTTAGTAATTGTTTTGTTTGCTTTTTTTCCCCATAATTTCTAATGCAGTTATAAGTTCGAAGTAGCAAATTTCGCAGAAAGGGTAAAATAGGTAACATTGAGCGCCATGCTAGATGTCGGAAATAGCATTATTTTAACATTCTAATACGGTTAATATGGAATGATCCTACTTCAGCTTAAGCGGAATTAGTGCAGTATTATTTTAGGATCAGAGAAGAGAATTAATGTGTTATTGCTGTAATTTTACGACCTAGCTCATGAGGATGAAACGCAATATCTTCCCAATACGTATATTTCCTTCCGGTGTAAATTTGTGGCGGTGGAAGTACTTAAAGAATAGAGAAAACATTGGAACTACTTCCTCTGTAGATGTTGCGATCGGAGTGTTGTTCCGCCTAAGATAAAATGTTTTATTATAACAAGTAAATGTGCTCATAATGAAGTTCTAAAGTTACATAAGATAGTGTCTAATAGCGTACACCTAATAAATTTGTATTTGGTATCTGTTGCTGGAAACCTATACTTTAGTCCAGAGGGGGATTTTTCCAATAATTTTATCATATAATACATTTCAATCTACTACTGCATTGATTATTTAATTTTACTCAATATATATCAGTGATTCCAAAAGTTAAAAAAATGACTTTGCTGCCGTTGGTTAGAATATAAAATAAACTATTCAGCGACCCAGCGGTCCATTTTTACTAACAGCAAATAAATATTTAAATTTTAATAATTAAATAGCCTTAATGCGTGTACATATATTTGCACGTACATAGGAATTTAATTCGTTTTTATTCGATGTTCGCACCTTAATCTCTGACTTACTGACTTAAAATCACATGGAATTTGTTTCACAATTTCGAATGTCTAATATATCAAGTTTCATGTCGTTATATGATAACTTGATAAAGTAGTTTTGTAGAGACGGTTCCTAATTCAAAGTTACTTTTGTACATTAATAGATGCAACAAAAAGATAATAATGATAACAACAACAAAATATAATTATAAATGCAGTCCTAATAAATTAACAGGTTTATTAACGAAACCATACACCTGAGTATCATTCAAACTCAGTAGTGGTGGAATATATGGTTAATGGCATTTTTAATCATTTAGACCTGGTTTAAAGCTTTATTACTCACTCATATTTCGACCAAATTTCAAATCATTATTACAGACTATCGATTACCTTTTCAACTATATTGTGAAAATCCAATTTCCATTTTCGGTCAGTAAAACAAAAGTCATGTTGAATTTTCTGGAGGAAAACAATCTTAAACATATGTAAGGAGATGAGCGATGCCTTTTATGACTAGTTTCATAACAACTACGTCGCTTCAGTGACTACTGTTGCTACAAATTCGAAAAGAGAAGTAAGCAATGAGAATAAAATCATGAAAGGGAGATAATTGGGCGTGTTTCATTGAAAGCAGCCGAGTGCCGTACATTGTTATTTCACATGTGTTTATGGGACTGAAATAAAACAAAGAACCATTGAATTTCTTGGAAACCTGGGAAAATCATGGATTACAATGAAAAAATGCGAGCATGAAAAGTTATATGGTTAAGCTTTAACATGATAACATAAAGAACTAGTTGCTAAAACTCGAAAAGCAAAGAACAGGATATTCTACTAAAAATATAATAAATTTATAATTTAAAATGTTACAGCATTAAAAATGTTATTTTTTCTTCAATATAAAACATTATATAATCAATTTTTAATGCTGCAATATTTTAAGTTATAAATTTATTATAGTTTTAACTATAATAGCCTGTTCTTTTCCTTCCCAGTTTTAACAACTAGGCGTTTACTTTTCCATGTTTAAGCTTGACCATCTTAAATTTCACGCTCGCATTTTTCCATTGTAATATCATAATAGTTGTGTGGGAAAATAATAATAATAATAATAATAATAATAATAATAATAATAATAATAATAATAATAATAATAATAATAATACGAATCTTAACAGGTATACTAATAAAATGTATAAGTGATACAATATATATAAGTAGAATGGGAATAATTATTATGACAATGTGATTTATAAAAGTAATATATAACAGCGACTTATAGAGATGTTTCGACAAATTGTTAGGGGAAATGCGATTTTATTTCTGAATCAATAAATAAGATAACAAATGTAAATTTATGCAAGAACACATCAGATTAGCCAAGGCTCCACATTATCAAAAACTGTGGATTTTCAGCCACTAATTAAACATAAGTAAACTATTTTAAGGCGTGTTGAATGGACATTTCTAAGGCAATCATGAGGTAAATGTTTATATTTATATTATCATGCAAAGCCTATTTTATTTGTGAATAGGATCAAATGATTTAATGATAAAATCAAATCAATATTTAAGTAGTAAAATTGGAGGCGAATGTCATAAATAGTAATAAAAGTGAAAATAAGCAAGGGGTATTGAAAGGTGAGAATACTAGTAAATAATATTCAAATTATAATATATATATATATATATATATATATATATATATATATATATATATATATATATATGAAAATACATTTTCACCCGAAGCGTATTTACGCAGTTAAGCAAAGCACACTATTTATTTGTTTGTAAACAAATGATGGGTTGAGCACTTTCCCCGATGGGCGAGCGTGAATTTAATGCACACTCGAGGAGAAATATTTATGTCTAGCCGCACTGATGATATGTGATACAACGAAACAGTACTGTATGTGGATGACAAATTTAAGCCACCTCCTTCTTTGGGATGAGCACTCAAGGAGAACTATTTATGGCATTGATTCGTAGCCTAATGGTTAGAGCTGTCGGCTGTCAACGCGACGGTTGTAGATTTGATCCACGGCTTGGGAAAGGTGTTTGTCTGGTGACTTGTGATACAACGAAACAGTAATGTATGTGGATGACAACTTAAAGCCCCCACTTCTTTGGGTTGAGCACTTTGTAAGTATAGTGTATCCCTAACGCCTATAAAAGCAATTAAGCAAAGCCCACTATTTATTTTTTCGTAAACAAATGATGGCTTGAGCACTTTGCGCGACGGGCGAGTTTGGATTTAATTAAACCATCAGGGAGAAATATTTACGGCATTGATTCGTAACCTGATTGTTAGAGCTGTCGACTGTCAACGCGACGGTTGTAGGTTTGATCAAAGGTTGGGTTTGTCTAGCCGCACACGAGTTGTGATACAACGAACAGTACAGTATGCGGATGACAATATATATATATATATATATATATATATATATATATATATATATATACAAGTGACGTTGCCTGTGTGTGTAAATTTCCATAACAAACTACTTTGCCAATTTTCAGTCTACAGATTCTTGCTAAGTCGTAAATGATTTCTAGATTTGGTATTTAGTCAGTTTCGGCAAAAATTTTGTCTGTTAAGGGGTCAAAGTTCAATAATTTTACCTTTGAAAACATCTCCGGCAAATTTTGGTCTTAACACATGGAATTTTAAATGTAGGATACTTGGACACGGATCAACCTTTTTAATTTGATTTGAACCCCAAAAAGTAAATGTTAAAGTGTCAGAATTTAAAAATATTGACCTCTGTGGTCTCTAACAAATTACTCAGTAAATTTTTGGTCTAAATATTTTTAATTTTACAGAAAGTGTATTCAGATAAAAGGCAAGCCTTTAATCGGTTTCTGGCCCAAATATGTGCTGCCAAGACTTCAAAGTTTAAAAGATTTTAACATTGCGGTTTCTAGCAAACTATTCAGCCAACGTAGGGTCCAAAAATGAGATTTTGGATTTTCAGATATGCAGCAAAATTTTAATTAGTTTGATGGCAAATATTTGGCTGGCAATAAATTAAAGTTGGAAGGATTTACCTTTGTAGACTCAATCAAATACCTCCGCCTATTTTGTGTCTAAACACTTTAAATTTTAGATTGAAGTGACTTGGCATGAGGTAATTTTTAAAAAAATATATATATGAATATGCACATAAAGTTATGAACAATGCATATTGCCCGAGCAAAGCCGGGATGAACTGATAGTATATATATATATATATATATATATATATATATATATATATATATATATATATATATATATATATATGATGAAAATAATGTAAATAGAATTCCAACAAAATAGAAAAATAAAAAGGAACAAACCGTATTATGTGTTCAGCAACGTTTCGTCTTTATTTCGAGACTTCTTCTGGATGAATGAGATAAAGAAACAAAAAACACCAGTATAAAATACTTGAAAATGTTTCACGTGCAAAATGTGACGCTGTTCTCTTTCAAAAAAAACGAAAAAAAAGACGTTAGAAATTCAAAAAAGAGAGGGAGGGGACTTGCGCTGTTAAAGAGAGGGAAACCTTAGTGACGTCATATAGTGGTTAATGTAATTTTAAAAGATATGAACTCAAGTAATATTCTTACTGGAAAGAAATATATCTGTTGAAATTTAAATATAGGTTTGTAACAGAAATGAAGTAGGGTTTTTTGTTATGTAATTTATTGATTGAGATTATATGTATTCTCTAAGTGCATTATTCTCTAATTAATTGCAGCATAATCACACCTTTGACTTTAAACACGGAAAGGTAGTTAAATTTATTTCAAATAAACAACGCCGAAGACTTCTTGGGTCTGTTCTTATTGCAAATTCAAGCACAATTAAACAACGTGCAGCTTTCTATAATATAGTACCATTAATAAGCAAATCTTTATTAAAAGAATATAATTTAACAGTAGACACATGTTACCCTTCTCACACCATTCAAACATTTAATAATTAATATTTAAATTTTCCCCAAACATGATATGAGTAAAAAAGTAACAGAACGGATTTTCCTGGAAAACCCCGGTTGCCAACCCTAGGGAAGCCTTTCGGGTTAACATGACATTAATTTTTTGTCATTTTGTGTTTATTAAAACATGATGACTTGGATTTTTGTAACACTTTCCGAATTGCTACAACTAACTGGTTTCTATATAATTCTGTTCGTCTGTACTTCGGTATAAATTTTGAGTGTGCTCCAGGGGCCTTTTTAGGGTTAATAAAAACACGGCACTTTTTATACTACTTTACCATATTTGTCCCAAATTGTCTGTGTATGTCTATTTTGCAGTTTTGCATGGGGCTAAACTCAAATTTCAATATGTTAACACCTTGGTGAATTTTGGAAATATATGGGGTGGGTGATGGACAGATTTCTTTTTTTGCATAGTGCAGAGCTCAAATTTATATATATATATATATATATATATATATATATATATATACCTAAAATACATCGTTAGTTGATTGTCATCAGCATTTGACGTCTCTTGGACTTTTAGGGAAAAATGAGGGGGCAAATGCTGAACTTAGTCATTTTTTATGCCTCGTCCCCAGTGAACTCACGAGGGGCCATGCATGTTTCACGTGTTCAATTATATTTTACGTTCTACTTATATCAATCCTTTAATTTATGAAGTTCGGTGTAACTACAGAACATATGCAAATAAATAACACATATGTATATTGAAAATTGAGGATGTTTATCTTACTCTTTATTTCTTAAATTACATTAAAATGCACAATTCCTGACAGCACCCGTTTTGTAACGCAGAATCATATATATATATATATATATATATATATATGTATATATATATATATATATATATACATATGCATATATATAAACAAATTTATATATCGTCAGTTACTATTTCAAAAGTGTTTGTCTCACCAAACTTTATATTTAAAAAAAAAAGTAAGCGTCTTTGATTTATGTCGGTGGACTGTTTACATTTTGACTATACGTCGCTGAGTTTATTTGTGAAAAAATGTGTGAATCTGTTTATATCATCGTCAGTTACTATTCCAAAAGTGTTTGTCTCAACCAAACTTTTTATTTAAAACAAAAAAAACAAAGCGAGAGACCAGTACCCGCATTAAGCTGGTCTGCAGTTTGAATTGTTGCTGTCTATCTTGCTCTTGCTTGTTGCTGGATGTCAACATTTTTAACCGAGAGAGAGATTTAGCTGTCGTACAAAGCTAAACCTCTGTAACACCATCTTTGTATAGATACTCCCTCAGGTATTTGTCTATTATAAAAAAAAGAAAAAAGTCCTGTGCCGATAAAAAAGCTGTGACGTGTGCGCCTGTAATGCTGGATGCATGTAACAATTATTCTGCCATCATTATATGTATCTATGTATATATGTGTATGTATATTTAAATATGTATGTGTGTGTATATTTATATGTGTACATGTGAGTTTATATGTATTTATATCTATGTGTATATGTATATGTGTCTATGTGTATATATGTGTGTGTGTACATATATACATTTATAAATGTTTGTATGCATGTATGTGTGTATATGCATGTGTGTGTATGTATGCAGGTATGTATGTATATGTATTTGTATGTGTGCATGTATGTGTGTATGTGTATTAATGCATATATATGGACGTGTATTTATATGTAGGTAAGTGTATGTAAATTTATGTGCATATGTGTACGTATATGTATGTGTAAGTATATATGTGTATGTATTTGTATATGTGGATGTATATGTATGTATATATGTATGTATGAATGTGGGTATGTATATGTATGTTTGTGTATTATGCTTTGTGTATGTATATGGGTATATATGAGCGTATGCTTATAGACATGTATGCATGTATGCATGCATACATTTATATGTATGCATACAAATGACCGTCTTATTTATGTTTGCATGTGTGTGTATATATATGTATGTGTGCATATTGTGTATTGCGTATGTACGCATGTATATATGTGTGTGCGTGTATATATATATATATATATATATATATATATATATATATATATATATATATATATATATATATATATATGTAAGTATAACAATGCCCGTCTTTAGTGTCATGTCTGCTTGAGCATGTGAATTCGCTGACAGGACTATATGTTTTTTTCGGGCTCATGAACTTTAAGTGTCTTAGGGAGTGGCACTCGTCTTACAAGACGTTGCAATCATCATATATATATATATATATATATATATATATATATATATATATATATATATATATAAGTTAATATTGGGAAGGGAAAAGCTCACATTAATGAGCACTTTCAATCTAACAATTTATTCGTATGTAATATTAATTTCCTCACTCTTTGACCCATGAAAGACCACTAAAGCCGTGCCACTGTATGTCCGTATGTCTTTATATATGTGTGTGCAATTACAAACAACGACAAAGTTGAAAACAACTTTTCATGTGCGTTTCTGCGAGCAATACCTTTGTGCATTTATTCTTTTTACCGTAATATAGTGAAGCCGATAGTCTTCCCAGCACAGATATTATAACAAAATTGTGGACAATTTGTGGAGATGGCAATTCGTAAATGTCAAATATAATGCTATACTTAATTTTTATTTTTTAAAATTAATCATTGTTTTCACAATTATTTTTTTAGAACTTGAAAATATAAGAATTTCTTAAAATATTGTCCCAAGTAATTATCTCAAGATAAAAATCTATAAATAGCAAAAATATATGTTCATATTCTCAACGAAAAATTAACAAATAAAGACGTATAGCATAATGGTAAATATATTAGAATATGCGTACACAATAATATGTATTTAATCCCGGCCACTGCTAGTTTGTCCTTGGTGTTTTTCATCATATGGTTCTATCTAGCATTTAACCTAATGTGTTAAATTTCACATTCTATTTTACTGTTGACCTTAACATATAAGATATATAATATGCACATTAATATATTATTAAAATTCCTTGCGTAATTTTCTAAGATAATTATGCATAATAATACATAAGCTATTAACACATTAACTCGATCAAATGCCTTGAAAGTTTAGAGTCTAATATCATCGATACGTTGTGCAAGTCTGTTCTCTATATTTATGTTTTCAGATAAAATTAATCCAAATTTAGTTACATCAACACACGAAGATTGTGTTATATCTAACTTAAACAGGGCATACAGATGAAAAGCTATTTAAAACCATGTTCGATTCATGTAAATTATGCATAAAGCTAAAGCGAGGCATGTCAATCAAATTCCATGTGTGTATTAAATAAATGATATCCATTTGCAGGTAGCGATATTGGGCAATGTCTCATACAGATAAGTCTGGCTGAATGAACAAATGAAGGTAGAAAAGAGTAAGCCATTAATGATATTGCTTATTTTAAATAATAAATAAATTAGAAGTGAACACAGGAACTTGATAATTTTAGTTAGTTTTGACCCGATAAAGTGTGCTTTGTACAATGATCACGTTCACATCTGGCTAGGGGATATAATAGTCCCAATTGTTTCAACGATACCAGCAAACGATTTGACTACATATAATATTTGAAAATATACATTTATATACATCACCACTGGCCTGCAAGGCGTTTATACATCTCCAAGATATTACTTGTTAAATAAATTAGATAAGTTGGCAAACGTTATAAGAAATGAAGTTGTTAAATTTGACTCTGTCTTTTGAGTTAAATTTAACAACTTCTGATAATGTTTGCCAACTTATCTAATTTATTTAACAAGTAATATTTTAGACATGTATAAATGCCTTTCAAGAATTGAGATAAATGAGATTTGGAGATATATAAACCATGTGGGTTGCAGCAGAACTTGACGCCGGATCGCATGTCCAGAAACACAGGCTTTGCTTCAGAAGGGATGTTGCATCTTTGTATCCTTCACTCATTGGCCACCTCCTCCCCCGACCCGAATCCGCTGGACTACTTCGTTTGGTCATATGTCGGGAATATCACCAATATAACCTTCCACTTCACCAAAGCCAGCCGGATCGCAACCATCCGTCGAACATTCGCCGAGCACCTGTTAGAAATTGTGGAAAGGAATACACGCAGTTACGAACCTATATTGAGGCGCTGACTTAAGCTTAAGACATCTACATTGAATAGATGTCGGCGCGCTACTTATATATAATTTGTAAAGTAAATATATTGTTCGAATATACATTCAAATGCTAAGGATTTTTTTAAATTTAAATATCTAACCAAAATACGATATTGATCTAAAGAAAAAACTATAATTGTTTTAGAATGAATTGTAGCACCATTACCGCCGTTATAATTTTAATTAGATGGTGCGCTATACATTTAAATAGGTTGTCTGTTGAACAATAATAAAACACTATAAATATACTTTTCTTGTAAACGATTTTTTTGTTACATGGCGAATATGATTTATTACAATTTATGGTAAATAAGTCAGGCAAACCCAAAAAGTAACTGGATATTTCAGACATAGATTTTAAACTTTGAATTTAAAGAAAATAATCTACTAAAATATGAAGGGAGACATCACCAATAACTATTGCGTAAAATATCTATTGCGCCCATGAATATTTAATATAACACAATTATTTATTTTTAAAGCGATATGACGCTATGTCTGCATTCATAATAGAGGAAAGAACGAAACTTCTATGATTAAGAAAAATATTGATTTGGTTATTTTACTTAATCTGGGTGCGATACTAAATCAATTCATATAAGATAATTTGTCTAACAGAACCGTAAATTAAAAAAAACAATCTGGAACTACTGCTTTTAAAACAGTCAAACAAATATTTGAATGAGAAATATATGTAGATATCATATTATGACGTATCTTCCTAGTCGATTTCTGAAGAAAAACGTAACCTATTTTTTTTCAAAAAAATTGTTGCAGTGTCATCCCTACAGATTCTGACGATAGAATATTCCTAACGTCACTTCTGGCAAGCAGGTACTGCTTTCCAGTCAGTTTTGCATTATATTTTAGTGGAGCTCCTTACTCATCTAACACACTTGTCTGTATTTCTGTTAATATATTATTCATTGCACTATTTCCGAAATTGTTCATTATTCCTTTTAACATTTACACCAGAAAAACAGGTGACGAGGATGAGAGCTGTTTTTGAAAATCTCTTACTAAATCAGGCCAAACCACAAGTTACCATTTGCGTACCAAGTACAAGTTTCATCGCGGAAGTGATAGTTTTCTTTAAAAGATACAAGAGTAACACCTTATTCTGGAATGTTGGCAGGATCAGGAAGAGAGTCGATGACATGGTATATCTCGTGCAAGTACCAAGATATACCCATAAACACCACTTGAATCAATTAACAAGATGTCGTTGGGATGACACGAGTGAGCCTCTACCGTTGGAGGAAAAACTGATCCGTTCCATTATCGAGACATTTGATCGCGACTCTCCCAAATCAACACGAGAACAATGAAGGTCCGTAATGAAAAGGAAAGTCACCGATTCACTAGTGATCGATCCTAAACGAGAGAAATATTGACAGCTTTACAAAGAAAAATCTGAGGAGGGGAGTGTTGAAGTTGAACCTCTTCTGATTCTGTCGATAGATTATTCCTGATGTCATTTCTGGTAAGCAGTTTCTGCTTTCCAGTCAGTTTGGAACTTAAACTCGTAACATTACTGAAATTACTTAAACTCGTAATATTACTTGTCCTTTAGTTAAGAGGAGTTCACACTCAATGAACGTACGTGTCTGTATTTCTGTTAATATATTATTCTTTTCACTGATTTTTCATAAAGTAATAACCACATATCAAGGCCTTGAGGCTACCCGAGGATAAGGGTTAGTGTGTACGTTGTAGTCATTGGGACAGTTGAATAATAATCGTTTGTAGAAGTAATTTACTATAATTATATCATTTACACCGGCGTCTCAACAACAATTGTTTGCGTTGAACTTGAAGATTGTAGTCAGATGGAAAAAAGACCATCGGAACGGGGTTCCACAGACGAGCAACAATTTCAGATGATCGTAAAACAATAACTCATAAAGAACAAACCTCTCCCAGAGTGATCGATTACTAATGTTTAAGTCTCCCTCTAAGCTACCATGTGTTAGCAATATATATTATATGGAAAATATGAATGCATGATTTTGTATCATTTTGCAAAAACCTTAGCGATTAAAAGGCCATAATTGTATGAGCGAGTATTTCATGATATAAGGTGTTGTACATCTGAAAATAGACGAAACACGTAAGGATCTTTCCTTCCTATTTTTTGCAAGAATGAAGATAGTTTTATTGCGACATACAATGTGTAAACATTGAATGTGAATGCGTCCAAGTTACAAATCTATAACAATCTTATAATGACAACGTTTCTATCGCCTAGCAATCGCTTTAAAACTCCCAATTATTATTCTATAAAATTATCAATAAAAGATGTAAAACGTTCTATATCAGAGTTTTATTCTAGACAAGTTACTTTGCAGAATTCTAGCGATTAGTCGACGTAATTGTTCTACTCCCAATGACGTATCAATTATTCCAAACATTTGTATATGAGGTTAAAAATATTGTTCTCGTTGGATTCTCAATGTAAGGAGAAGTTGAGGCATCTCATATTTATGATATGTGATTGTATTGAAATACATGTCATGAAGAGTTAAGCAATGTAGATTACTTTATAATTTCTTTTTCAAATAGCTTCCAGAAAAGCATGCGTCACACGCATTGGTATGTGGTAGGAAATCGGTAAAAACTTGAAACGATATTGATTTTTATCCGTCATATCTGGCCCTCTCTCAGATGGTGTCAAGCAGCAACCCTTAAGCTGAACACATTTATATCAAAGACCAACTACTGAAGATAATATATCCGGCTTTGATCGATTGAAAGACAACAGGCTTTTCCGATATTGACCCTCGCAAGACGAACCAACACATCTGATGAGTCGATTGACGTGTGTGCAAAAGTTCAAGGAGACTTTAAAGACACCAGGTACCGCAGCGGTACTTCTTAAATAATAGAAGTCGCTTTTATGCTAAAATATATATATATTTTAGCCCGTCTTCCCCAGTGAGGTCATTTGTAGATCTCGTTTCGATTGATCTCTCTCTCCCTCTCTCTATCTCTCTCCCTCTCTCTATCTCTCTCCCTCCCTCTCTATCTTCTATAAACTTGCGAATAAAGTATTTTGAAAGCGTGTATTTAATAAAGTTTTCTCCACATTTATTTAAAATTAATGCTTGGAAACGTTTTTATTTTACCAATCACATGTTATCCTTATTCAAAAACTAATATTTCCCAATAATTTGTCCTTGTCCACATAAACAAATACGTATGAAGACATGTTATTATGCACGCATCTATACACCCCCACCACACACACACATATATATATATGTATATATATATATACATATATATATATATATATATAATCTTATTTGCTGTATCCCGAATTTTACTGGATTTATATAATTCAGTAATTGTTCATATACCAATAAATTTTAAGTCAAAAAGAGATGAATAAAACTGTAAATTATTATATTTAATAATTAGGCATTCATATATTTATTTTAACAAAAACAGAGACTTCAAAGAATGGGGTGATATCATCAAATAGTGTATTTCATCATTAGTTACAATTGCTTCAAGAATATTCAGACAAATCCAAACATTATGTCGTTTGAAACTTTTCACAAAAACAGCCTTTTTTAGACTTATTAAATAACAAATCACTTTAACAATAAAACATTACGGAAACCATTCCCCTTATAAGGAAAAGAAAACAAGCGAAAGTAGTTTACCTACATTGCGTCCTTGCAAATCATTCTTTTAAGATTTATGTGTATTTACCTATTCTCGTATCTCCATTAAAAAATCAAACAAAATATCATACAATTTTACCACTAATTACCTATGTTCAATTATATATGTATTAATAATACTATCCATTGATTTCTTAAATTAAATTTCTTGTTTGATTTTTTTCATGGAGATACGAAAATAGGTAAATATATAAATCTTTAAAACATGCTTTGCAAGGATGCGATATAGGTAAAATACTTTCGCTTGATTTTTTTTTTCCTTATGAGGGAAATGGTTTCCATAATGTTTTATAGTTAAAGTGTAAAGGAAAATAGCGACAGTATAGTTGTAATAAAGAATAGTCGCAAAACACCCCCATTCTTTCCATGTTTCTTTCAATGAACCGAAAACACAAACAGCCTGAATTACCTCCCTATAACCATTAGAAGAAACACAATTGACAGAGTTTCAAACAGAATTAACTAGCAGTACTAAACAACATAATTGGACCATCTCTCTTCAAATCGTCCTAAGCAACGACATAAAAACATTTTTAAAGTAGAATAACAATGAATTTTCAGACAGCAAATAGATTTCACCCGAAATGGTCTACAAGGTTTGTATATATTTAATACGCCGATTTTATTTTATTCTCATATTACATCAAATTCAGAACCTAAAATGGTCTTAGTTCCATGTATATAAACATTACTTGCCACTAATACGAAACTAAAACTAACCGTAACGTCTTTACAAGGTTGTTACGGCCATAATATAAATATAGAAACAAAATTAAAAATATTATTTTAAAAACATATAAGTCATTGGGAAATAAAGGAATTTAGGAACCCAACAAATGGGATATATATATATATATATATATATATATATATATATATATATATATATATATATATATATATATATATATAAAATTAATGGATTAGGGATCTCCGTAGAAACTTCCAATAATTCTATTCTTAAATAAGGATACGAAAATTAGGCGATACATTAATGTTTAAATGGGGTTTTCCGTAACCACGCCTAAGGTAAATGTTTATCGCATGCTTTTCCCGTAAGGGATCCCCCATTTTTTCTTTCTATTCAAACAATGCTACATTGCAAATAGTGTGCTTATTCATAAAGTCTGAAGAAATGCTAGTTTTTGAAAATTTTCAAACGATATAATGCTTGAAATTTTCGAACTGGACATTGAAACAATTGTAACGTAAAATGAAATCCACTTTTTGTTGCCATCAACACCTTGTCTTGAATTCTTCATTTTGCACACACGATATATTAATGCTCAATTATGAAATGTGATAATTTTGTAGCTTAATCCTTAAGTCAACCATTTTCGGCTTAAAACTCATTGGTATATGAATTTTTTTCTTAATTACACGAACTCAGTATATTACATATAAGTCTGTATATGATGATTTCAACGTCCTGTCCGACGAGCGACACTCCCTCAGACACGAGCCAAAAAATGACTTCCATCGCCACATGACCATTTTAATAGACAAATACGTGAGGGAGTACACAGATGCTGTTACAGAGTCTTAGCTGTGTACGACAGCTAAGTCTCTCTCTCTCGGTTCAAAATGTTGAGGTCCAGCAACCAGTAAGAGCAAGATAGCAAGCCACAAGTTAAACTGCAGACCAGTTTTATACGGGTACTGGTCTCCCGCTTTATGTTATTTTAATTTAGAGATTTTCTTCTCCTAGAAAGATTGCCTTCACCACGGGTTACGGGAACCCTCTCCACCCCAACGCACACGCACATACACACAAACACACATTTTATTTATGGAATTGCATCTTGTATCTGCGTGTATTCCTGTTAGATGTATATAAATGTGTAGGGATATCAAATCAGTACGAAAAAAACATATATTTATACCTTTTCTGTATATACTAATATAGTGTTGGAATATATCTTCACCCATGTTCACCGGTACTAGCTTTAGAATGTGCTCAACAGTGAAAGGGCTAGTAGTGAAAGAATACACACAATAAAAACACTGTTTATTACCTACTTGCATTATTATGGAAACACGAAGAACTATTAAAACACATATAATGGAGTCTCATTTCTTTTTTGATAAATCCTTAAGAATTATGTATTATTAAATTGTGAAACGACGCCACGTGACGAACCTCTGTTAAACTTTCAAAAAGATGTAATGAATTTTATAACTAAGTTACTATTTATATGAACAAAACACTACAAAAAAAACTAGACAACACGGTTAAAGACATAACAAATCTAATTTCATATTTTTGGAAACAGAAAAAACAAATATTTTCTACAAATTTAAAAACGAAAATACATAGATTACTTAAACAAAATATTATTTAAATTATAAATAATCAACTTCAGCCATATGGTAATAAAATAGATTTAGGTATGAAGTTTACTGCTGAGTGACTTGAAATTAGCAATAGATGTCACAAAAAAGAAGCATATACATTTCTTAAGGTCCATAATTCATACTGTGTAAATAAACCGTCCACTAGTTGCATAAACATCCGGCCAAATAAGAAATTAGAAAAAAGTAAATCAAATAATTCTAATATGAATTAAAATTTAAATCAAGGCTGCTTATGAACTAAATCTATAGGTTGACACGGCTAAAAAACATCAATTTATACATAAATATGTAAAATTGTCTTTCATACAATTCGAAAAAGAAAACTATTATCCATTATTATTCAATGAAGTTTTCCAGGAAGTAATGGATTTTGCGACATTTCTTCCGGACATTTTAAAGAGGAAATCAAAATGATTAGAAAGTACTGAGCTAATGTACTTTTAATCAATTACGAACAATGGGCATAAAAAGTTCAGGTAAGCCAATTTGATGTTTCTATGCCTCTGCTGGATTCGATAGATATGCCAGATTTGCTAATTCTCTAAATTCTGTATAATTGTACAAAGCACCTTAAAGTATTGGACTTCATTGAGACGATGGAATAATGTTTTTTTAAATATCTAACGACGTAAAAAGTGTTCACATTAAAAAATCATCAAAGAATTCAGAATATAATATTAACGCTAGAAATTTCTTCAAAGATAAAAATATAAAACTTCTTGGATGTAACGAAAGTCTTAAGAAAAACAATGTATGAACTATACAAAAAAGACAGTGGTAATCCAGTTCATGTAAACTACTTTTTAATCGACCTGAATCCAAAACAAACATATCCCTAAAGTAATCAGAAAAAGAATTAGCGTTAACCTTAAAAATGTAAATATGTTTATGTCACACAAAACTGTTTATAACTAAAAGAATGTAGATCTTTACATTTTTATGTACGTACAACTAGAATATGTTCAGCCTGCACCCTATACAGACCCACTATACAGCAGTAGAAACATATATGATTAATTTATCTTTTCAATCTAAATGTCGAAACCAACTTTCGAAAAAAATATACATCTAATAAAAGTTATAGTTCCCATCTGGTAATGTATTGCATAGAGTTTTTAATAAAATCACAGGAAAATGGAGTTATAGTAGTGGTGATTATCTGCAAAAATTATTTAAAACACCCACAATACTAAAATTCGAGACAATATATATGAATAGAAACATATACATTCATTAAATAATGTAACTGGTCGAATTAACTTGCATGACCATTGTAAAGGAATATACCTTCTGTAGTTCATAAAGCTACAATATCTACCAAAGAGCACACAAGTTGAAATAAATGTTATATTGGCATGGCTAATATCACTTGTAATGAAAAGATTCATCAGTAAACAATGTACCTTAAGGAAACGAAATTATAAACGAAGAAGAAAAAAAAAAGAAAAATACCCCTTTTTATATATTGTAATTAAGTAATTGAAAAACATTTAATAAAACTGTTAAGTGGAATATCCTGAACAAAAACAACTAAAACTTAACTCATCTTTTAGTTTGTGTCTTGCAAAGAAATGATAGATTACGAGACTTTACTGGAAGCAACAAGTCGCTCAATAAAAGCAAAACCTAATCTCAAATATAAGCATTATGTTATAATCTAAAAGTAATTGTTTATGTCAACATTTTTCATTTTTTATCAATATTTTTATCGGATATGAATCTCAATTCGTTTCAAATCTGAATATCACTTTAACCCATCTTACTTGCTTCCAAGTATTACTTGTGTGATAAACATAATTACATAAGCAAGCATGCATACATATATGTGTGTTAAGGGATGGTAGTGCGAACACTTTGCTAACATATTGTAGTATTCTCTAATGATATAAATGTAGAATATATAATACTTTCTAAATCTCTCGTATTATTTCTGTTGTATCTGCCTAATAAACAACACGAACACAGAAAGTAAAGGTAAAACAAATATATTAAAACAAAAATACAATACATATTTACAAAGGTGCAGTTGTACTGTAGTTTGAAGATTGTCTGGCAGAGGGCGTGTTAAAGTCTGTCATGGAGCAAATGTGTCTTGCTTATCCGGCGTTCGAACACCACCCTCCGGTCTTGCTGACTTGATACCTTTATCTACATCTTGTTCAGCCACGTATGCTAATTAGTGGGCGTCTCCAGAACCCCCTCCCAAGATTTTAATTCGTGTAGATTTCAACATCTTTTCCGTTTGGGGTTCATTATCATTGGGTCTATAACCTTTCTTTTCCTTCCCGATCTCCTCGGTTCGGATATGGTCTGTAGTGGTTAATATAAAACGTTTCGTATAGTATATCAATTGGATTTTCCTGTTCCTCAGTTTTGTCATGTTCGGTGTCCTTCCTATGACGTTTTCTCAATTGATTTTGGTATCTTTTGTGTATCCTTTTCGGACCTTTTATCATGTAGACCAAGTCGCCGTTACGTTTATCTACCGTACCTGACTCCCAATATGACATTATTTTTTAAACATTTAAAATATACCTGACCGCCAGGTTTAAGCATTTTACGTGATGTGTGTGCCCTTTTTATACGACTGCTTGCTTTGATATTAATTTATCAAATAGTGATTTTATTTTTCTCGCAAACATTAATTCTGTTGGCGATAATTTCGACGGTTTATTTGGGTTCTCAGTTATCCTGTATATTTGCAGGAACTGTTGTAATGTTTTATCCGTCGGTGTCCCTATCGATTTTCTAAGGGAACGCTTTATCGTATCTACGAACCTTTCCGCTAATCAATTTGAGCTAGGATGGAACGTAGGTGTAGTTATATGGTTTACCTGAAACGATTCACAGAAATCCTTGAAACCACTTGAAGTAAATTGTGTTCCGTTATCTGTGACTACAATGTCTAGTACACCAACACGTGAAAATAGTTAATGCAGAAAACTTATTGTGTTATCTGTCGTTGCGCTTTTGACCTGCTTTTCGTCCGGCCATCTGGAAAAACTATCTGCTATGATTAGGTAGTATTATCTCTCGATCGGGACGCTTTAAATTTATTATATCTTCCCGTAGTAAATATTTCTGAGAATACGTTCTTTAGTTCATTTTTAATATTTTCTGACGTTGTGGTGCAGCTGGTTATTTTTTTTACAAAAAGCGTTCATCGGTTTATCCAAAGGTTGAATTTTTCAATAAAATCTGTCCCCAATAAATTCTCGCTTTCTTTAATTACGAATATTTTCAATTTCTTCGTCGTGCCATTTAAGTGAATGGGCAGGCCGACTTCGTATTCGAATTTGATTTCGTCTCCTGTCACCGTTCTTGCACCCTTACTTGACTTTTTCAGAGTCGGTTTATCCAGTTTTTTCCAAGTGTTACCGTTTATTACCGACAAATCTGCTCCAAAACCAAGTTGAAATTTTATTTGTTTGCCGAAAATATCAACCAAAATATATTTTCGTAAATTGTCTTTCTCTTTGTCGTTTGTTCTCATTTGGTGTACTTGATATTTTGTTCTGCAACAAATACTCTTATGTCCGATTTACTCGCAATTGAATCATCTGATATTTTTGTAAGGGCATCCTTTCCCCAATGTTTTTAATCACATCTTCCGCAATTATTACTTGGTCCTGATTTTTATAGTTCCTTTAACTTGAATCGTAATTTCGTTTTCTGTAATTAGAGTTTGAATATTTATAACTCGCATAATCTTTTGGATTTTGACGAGTCTCACACTTTCTTTGCCCTGCGTTTCTGCCAGATTTTTTAATCTTCCTTATGTACGACACTCCTGCTTCTTCTATATCTCTGGGGTCTTTTTTTGTGATACTGCCCTCTGACAATCTTCTGCTAACTTTTGCAGTGTCATACCTTGTTCTGCCTCTAATTTTGAGAGAACGCGTCTTCGGATCTCTGATTTTTTTGTAGAAACTAGCCCCTGTGCAAAAATTAAACATTTGAAGTCGTCCACCGTAAGTTCCGATGATTTAAAATTGTCGCAGTGTTTATTCACTACTGAAGCATATGTTAGGTAGTCCTGTTCCTCCGTTTTCTTAAGGTCCATACACGATCATCTCTTGTGGAAAAGATACCTGCTCGGTCCGAATAACTCCTTAAGAAGTTTTACGGTCTCAGCGAAGTCTAACTGATTCGTTCTCCTTGGCAATATGAAATCAAGAAATTTGCAATGTTCACTGGTACCAAACTTTCGAAGTAATAAACTTACTTTCTTTGCGTTTGACCAGCTTTCGCAATCTGTTTTAAAAATATCTTCATACCTCTTGAAGTATGCCTCAAAAGGTTCATCCTCTTCCGTTAGGTACGTGAACACATCTATGCTATTCACAATTGTTGCGTTGGAAAATCATATTGCTTTCCTGTGCAGAATTAGTCGTTAATCTTTCCAACACTTCTTTTTGACCAAGTTGTATTTGCTCTATACATTTAAGAAGCCGTTCATTCTGCCTTTTGTCTCTTGCCTGTTGTCTTTCGTCTATTTCTTGTAGTTCTTTTTTATTTAATTCGTCTCTTTCTTGTTGTCTTTCGTCTCTTTCTTGTAGCCCTTTTTTCTGTAATTCGTCTCTTTCTTGTTGACGCCTTCTCTGTACTTCGTCTCTTTCTTATGGACGCATTTGCATTTCCGCGAATAATTTTATAAGATCCTTCACTTTTTGTTCAAATTAGTAAATCAGTCTTTTTTACAATGTCCTTTCTTTAATAACTTTTATTACGTACAAGAAAGAAAAAACTCCCTTCTTAGTACACTGAGAAAAAAAATTACTTTTTCTTTCAAAACAGTCTACCTAATAAGTTGACGGTGTCATAGCGAAACTCTTTTTTGTGCACTTTGCAGAAAGGGTTACTGTAACATTCAAGTTTTTTTTTTCTCGTAGGCACTTTGAAATAACGTGATTGCTGTTTTTTTTCAAGTGTCCCGGGGTTTGAATTTCCTTTTCAAGTAGTCACAAAAAAAAATATTGGTGTTTTGCAAGTATCCAGCATTGAATATCGCGTTCGACAATTTCGTAGTTGCTGCGTTTTAAACATTGAATTCCCGAGTGATTTTTTTCAATCTTTAACGAGTAAGTATTTTCCGAATACCACTGTTGAGTTTGATAGTGTATTTTCTCACGTATACATCTTTTTTCGAAATCCCGTCGCCACTGTTGTGTCTGTATCAATAACAACACGAACGCAGAAAGTAAAGGTAAAACAAATATATTAAAACGAAAATATAATACATATTTACAAAGGTGCAGTTGTACTGCAGTTGGAAGATTGTCCGGCAGAGGGCGTGTTAAAGTCTTTCATGGAGCAACCGGCACATGCGTTTTGCCTATCTGGCGTTCGAACACAGCTGCACTGTGAGGAGACATTAAAGACAGTCCATTAAGCGCAAGTTTGTGACGTAATTAACCTGGCACAGTTCACAAACGCAAATAATTTCTACAATTTATTCTTGCCAGTGAAACTTAAATTTATACAAATCTCCACATATTTGCTTATTAACTCTAAGTCTGTGATTCATGATTATAGATATAGTATAGAAGGAATGAAACTATATATATTGTTAAATGCGAGTTAAGGTCTAGTGCTACATTTTTTAAATATGACATTTTCATATCAAGTATATATATATATACATACATGCCTATATATATTATACACACATGCACACACACACGCAAATACCCACCCACCCACCCACTCAAACACACACACACACACACACACACACACATATATATATATATATATATGCACAGAAACAAATGTCAAGCATACAAAGTGGAGCTCTCTCTCGTTTAATTGTCGACAAATGATGGGGACGCAAAAGTTATTATAAGCGTATGCTGATGGTTTCTAACTCTGTGGAAAACCCAAATGTGTTGTAATATGTGCCCGTGTTTTTGACAGAAACCAGATGATTACTCTTCACTAAATTAGTATATTAGATGTGTAAATTTTATATAATAAAGTAAAATAGCGAAAAATGAAGTATTATTAAAATAATTAGACAATGTATGGGTTAGATATGGTTTTAATAGCACCGAATGAAAAATTATTCAAGAAAAAATATCTTAAATTTACAATTCGATGGAAGATGATAATATAATGCTTTCCGTCACCGCGAAGTGCGTCGACAAATAGATTCTTGCAGATTAAATACTGAGGATTTTATGAATACAGATAGCACGTATTTACAACATATTTGAAAGGGAAACGCTCTCCTTTTTTTTATTATGCATGCAATCTAATACATATCACATCGCGATGTGTATTTTCATATATATATATATATATATTCATATATATATATATATTTATAATTGACAATGTATCTTAAGATGATCGTCGTTATGTTTCTAATCTCGCACACAGTGACTTTATATTGTAATATTTCTATATACACCTACGCAAATTCTACATATACAAAATAAATACACTTACAAACTTACAAATGTATATCAATATAAATCCACAATAAATATACAAGTACACATGTGCACATTCAACTTATTCTTTTTGACACGTCTTCACTTATTTATACTTATCGTCAAGTGCCCTGCTTTATACTTGGTGAATCTATTTTAAAACGACTGTAAATAGATCCATTATAGAAACATGTAGCGTCAGTTAAAAGTTTCGTATTAATGTTCTAACTTTTACAAATTACATAATTATGAGAGTTGTTTTCTATTGTGATCAGTATTATTACCACTATTGCTACTTACGCAGAATAGGGACTCTTTAGTATTTTAGACAACATTTTTACATTAAATTATATTTTATGGCTATTATATCTATGAATTTATGTGAGAGTAGAGAATAGTTACAAACATATAAATAATGTGTTTCTGAATGATAATTATTTTAGCCCCGTTTGTATTCTGTATAAATACATCATTATTGTAACCAGTTTTGACAGTCTTCATCGTGTTGTATTTTAGCTGTTATAGTCTTTAATTGAAAGCATTTATGTTACTTTAATGTGTGTGCTGTTATTTCCTTGAGGTCCATGAATTATTTTTATACAGTTACAATTACTATATAAAGCAGTTATTATTTCTATTTAGCACATTTATAAACATTATCTTTTTAAGTTAAAGCATACCCTGACTTAGGTTGATGAGAGTTAACCTCTATTGCCCTTCAAAATTTCTCCTGACTAAGCCTGACTTCGAAGAGTTATATGTGACACACCTAGGGTTTGCATCAGCAGGCAATATTAACCGGAATTATACATAGAAAATGCTGCCAAATTTTCCAAAAAGTAGATGGCCACTAGTTTTGTGGCTAACACTCATCCTCACTGCTAGTTTCCTAAATCTCTCGCAGTCATTCCATTATCCATGATTATAGTATTGCTATATATACGTGGTGGTAAACTTCTTTTAAAAATATTTTGATGTAATGTTTTCTTAAAAATTACTGAGCTTATATCCCGTAGACACCATTAAAACACAAATATCAACACATAACATTTTCACTGTAAAGGTGTCATTCTCTATTTTAATAATATTTTCCCTCCAGTAAGTATAGTATCGGAATATTTCCGGTCTCCATTTTTCCCTAAAGTGTACCATGCAAATCATTAAATGTCATTTAATCGAATGCCAGGGGTTTCCTTAAAATACCACAGCCTGCTGCACTGAAGAGCAACATATCTTGATTTAGTTGGACAAAAGTAAAGTGAAAAATACAAAGCAAACACTTGTATAACTATGCACTGTATCTAAGATATTTATAGGTATAGTATGGAATTGTTAAGTGATATAGGCTTAAACAGGCACGGATTAAATGGAAGCTTAAACCAAAGTGTTTGCATATGTTTCTGCATGATTTTTTTATGGTTTACGAATATTTTTGTTATGTATTATAATCCTTTATATTTCAGAAGAAAATTTTGGGGGGTAATTTTAATAATTTTAAACAGGTTACGTCTTTCTCTCACTCTCTCTCCCTATCTCTCTCATATATACACATGCACACACATAGGTATATATATATATATATATATATATATATATATATATATATATATATATATATATATATAAAGAAAAAAACATATATTGGTCCCTGCAGACAAGACTAGAAGTTACTATAAACTATACTATCCTACATATAAAAGTCTTATATACAAAGAGCTTAATAAATCTTATAAAATAGTCCCCCGCAACATTTTGGATTCTATTAATTCTGAAGCTAAATCTTTACTGACTTCTATGAACATTCATAACTCCACTGAAATACTTTTTCCGGGCACCCCTAGATTCACTCTCAAAGACCATAAATCTAATTTTTTATGATTACTCCTCCATTAGATTGATCTGCCCATCTGACTTGGGTGCGGTAACCAAAAATATCTTAGATAGAATTATCCCCTCTATAAAAGAAAAAGTTAGCTTCCCCCTTTGGCAAAATTCGAATTCTGTAATTAATTGGTTTTTTCCCTTAAAACTAAACACCTCCTTAACTTCATAACCTTTGACATCAACAATTATCATCAATCAATTTCACCGATCGTCTTAAATAAAGCCCTAATCTTTGCTAAAAGAAATTCTGACTTAACTCATTTGGAAATTAAATTAATTCTCCTAGCCAGAAAATCCCTTATAAAATTTAACAATAAGTTTTGGACTAGAAAAGATACCCCGAATAATTTTGACATCTTAATGGGTGCTTCTGACTCTGCTGGGGTTACAGATTTAGTGGGATTCTTCTTACTGAAAGAACGTAAATACCACTTTAAACATATCCAAGGGGGCCTTTATAGAGACGATGCTCTATTTACAACAACAGCCAGGTCAAGAGAGTACAATAATACAATAAAAAGATTACATAACTTTTTTAAATAATTTTGGCATTTCTATAATTATTGTACCAAATAAAAAAAAATTCAGATTTTCTAGACATTACACTTAATCTTAATACTGAAACTTACTGCCCCTATCATAAATCTAACTTTACGCTTTTATACGTCCATAAATCTTCTTACAACCCCAATTCAATTTTAAAATCTATGGTACCATCCGTCTCTAGAATAATGTCTACGCTCTCAGCCGATAAAAACACATTTAATCAAAATGCTACTTTCTTCAATAATGCCTTAAGAAATTCAGGATACAATGAAAAGACTCAATATAACCATTATGCTCCACCTGTATGCCGTCTTAAATCTGTAATCACACACAATATGACTCGCAAGAAACCAGTTCAAATAACAAGATATTCTGCTCTCAATAGCAATGGTCAACTCCACAAATATAATCCGAACCAACATGCTAATCGTAATACTTCTAACCCGCCCTGTCGCACTAGGAGAAAGAAAAATATTTGGTTTAATCCTCCATTTAGCGTAAATGTTAAAACTAATATAGCTAAAGAACTCTTCAGTATTGTAGAAAACTCTTTCAAATACCCACACTGATATAGATCAATTTTTAATAACACCTCAATAAGAATGTATTATTCTACTATGCATAATTTAGCACAAAGAATCTTAACATCTAATAACAAAACAATTAAATCAGCCCAAAAATCCCTTTCCCAATCCAACCAAAAAGCAACTGCAACTTTATTAACAAACATCTTTGCCCACTCAATAATGATTGCATCCATAAAGATGTAATATATTCATGTACAATTACAGATCTCCCACGCAATTCTGCCATAATAGACAATAACATTTTGCCACCAAATTATCCTTCCTCCGACCCTCCCTCTGATATAATTATCAATCCAACAAATGAATAAACCATCCCCTCTATTTTCAATCATACAACCAGCTATAATAATAATAATAATAATAATAATAATAATAATAATAATAATAATAATAATAATATTTTTCATAGCCGCCGTCCTAACACTGCCAACACTAATTATCCCCTCCAAACCAATCCTGCTGTTATCACTGTCCTACCCTCTGTTCATGAAATTGTACAAAATTTAAATTCTCTTTCCAGAATAAATAGCCAAATAAATATTAATTCTCGAACCCGAGCTATTAATAAAACATATACAATATAGGTGCTACTTCAATATTAATAAAGAAAAGAATTTCCAAACACACTTCTTCTTTCAATAACCAAACTTCAAATAATAACCAGGGAACTTCTCTAACTACACTGGTTAAAAAGCTTAACTCTGCCAATACCCACTTTTCAATAAAATGGACCATCCAAAAAAAAAGTTAAGTCTTACCCTCCAGGATCTAAGTCTTGGCAGCTCTGTACATCTGAAGCTATAATTATTATAACCTCCCCTCCAAGTAGTAATATAATAAACTCTAAAAACGAACTGATCTCCTATTGCAAACGTATGTCCAAGTTTAAATATGGTAAATTTGAAATTACATAGCTATTAATTTAACCCTTCAAATATATATCTTTTCCCATAATTTTTTTTTATCTTACCTTCTAAGCCTTTTTTATTTTTTTTATTTTATTTGTATTTCTTTATTTCTTTGGCCGGTTTTCCATCTGCTGTCTCCGTTTCATGGTATACGTATACCTATTAAGTAAATACATACATCAACCTACTCATTTTTATTCTATGTATTTGTTTACTTATATTTTACTATATGCATTTACATACACATTTATTTGCCTTATTCCGGAGTTTGTAGATATGGTCGCTTAATTTGTATGTAAGTATGTATGCATGTTTTTGTTTAACTTTTATATGTTTTTTGATATATTTTTGGATATGTGTATATATTTATGCATGCGTGTTGGTATATATATATGCATATATATATATGTGTGTGTGTTATTGTATATGCATACATATATGTATATATATATGTATATGCGTGTGTATATATATGTACATGTATTTGTGCATTTGTGTGTCTGTATGTATATATATGTATGTGTATGTGTGTATATATGTGTATGTGTGTGTATATATTTATATATAGTTTTTTTAACTTTTTAATTTTCTATTTTTAATTTATTTACTTTCATTTTTTTTAATATAATAGACGCTCCATTTCATAAACTTAGCCATTTATTTGTTCTTCTAACCAATGTTTCTTAATTTAATTCTGGGACTTTACGTGCATATCTAAGTTGACCTAATTATTAATGCTAAGTTTCGCGCTTTTTGTCTGGGTCAGTTTGACCTTGCTTTTCAAATTTAAACTTTCACCGCTATTCGTTTTTTTTAAACCTTAATTTACTTGATTCCTCCAGCCTTGAAAGACGTGTTTTAAATATTCTCTACAGTGCTTTTCCTTTTAATGATTTGAAATTCATTCGATTTCCGTTTTTTTCCAAGGAACTCTGCCTTTTGGATCATTTTGAACCATTTGGAATTTACCCATTGGATTGGAAATTTTAAAATCGACCGTTATGGATTTTACCATTCTTGGATTTTTTTACCCTTCACCGGACTATCCATTCATGTGAAATCTTTTTATCATTTGCCTTTTACCTCCTATTCCCTTTACCTCACCCTTTTTTTAACCAAGTAAGATCTGTGACTTACTTGTAGTTGTATTAAATACTCTTATATGCAAAATCCGATCCCGCATTTTGCTAATTCCTGCCCTCTGATGAGAAGGAGAGTATTTCTTCGAAACTCCGCGGATTAAGGACTATCCATTTATCTTGTACTTGCTTTTTGCAAATGAAATATGTTTTTAACTCTTTTTCAAGATGTCTTTTAACATGCTATATTAATCATTTGTTTATATATGTATATATATATATATATATATATATATACATATATATATCCATATCCCAATTCCAATACAATTGCAAATCACGTACAAAGTTACTAATTCCGACACAATTACCGATTATGATTATTTGTAACTCTCTGAATATTTAATTATTTATACATTTCTAAATATGTAACTATAAATAATTTTGTTTGATTACCGTTAAAACATATCTTTAATGTGCATATAGTTTCTGAAACTTATGTGGAGGTAAACCATAGATTTTAGTATTACTGAAAGTAAAAATCATTAAATATATATTATTTTATCATTGCTAATAGCAGTGGAAGTCGTTATTTAAAAAGAAACAAATAAAAAAGATAAATGAAAGACTCGTTTTTGCCATCGGAATCGAAACGCAATTTTCCCGAAACCGATTTAGATACACACCAAATCACAATTTTTTCGATTCCTGATTCCGATTAATCGTTAAAACACTCGTATATATATATATATATATATATATATATATATATATATATATATATATATATATATATATATATATATATATATACTAGCATGGGTGCCCGGCGTTGCCCGGGTGTTTGGAGGTGTATGCTGAGCAAAAAAAAGGGGGTAATTTTTTAAACTTTGACCCCTATTATGACCCCTGAAAATTTATTGTTTTGGGCTCAAATCAAGTTATTAAGTTAGATTCATGTCCACGGAAGCTATATCTAAAATTTAAAGTGTGTAGACCCAAAATTGTCGGAGAAGTTTGGTAGAGTTCTCAAAGCTCAAATCGTTGAACTTTGACCCCTTAATCGCCAAATTTCTGGCTAAACACCGATCACATAGATTTTTCCAAATCTCAGTACCCTGTATATCAAATTTCGAGTCTGTAGACTAAAAATTGACAGAGTTATTTCGTAGGGAAATGTACACAGACACACACACACACACACACTTTAACTTTTATAGATATATAGATTTAAAATTTGAGTCTGACAGAATGACAAAATTATATTGCAAACCGATATATTAAACAAACGAACTTCAAAGAGACAAATGAACACATAAGTAAAAACAATTTGTATTAGAAAACATTTATTATTCCACGTCTTTTTTTTGCAGATCTGACGACTGAGGTTCGCTCTTAATAAAAATTGTTTTTTTATAGTCTTAATTTTGACTTCCTTTTTCATAAAAAACTAAAAAAAAAATCAAGAAAGAAAAGAAATTTAATTTTATTTTTTCATTAATTTCTTTCTGTGCAAAGCAATTCTTTCAAACTTACTCTGTTTCCAAAATGTTTTTATTTTATTCCCCTCCCCCTTCATTCATTTTCCTCCGCATCCTGGCAAGATTACTGTACACATAGATTCGAAAAAATAGTCAAAAACAAATATATAAATAAATGTTATCAAAGGCAAGATAAGTTACTTTTCTACCTAACTGGATATATTTTTTGTGTTTTTATTCAATGTAATATATTTATTCAGCTCGAAAAACATACAGTGTTTACCGATGTGTTGGAAAATTCAAGATGGCGTCTCACACCCTCTTTAACACCGTAAGTTTGGGAAAAGGTGTTATAAATAAAAAACTATACAAAATACTATTAAAAACCCGCCGAATATATGTCAACCTATGTCACGGTAACATATATTGAGCGAGTTTTTAACAGTATTTTAACAGGGCACATCGTAAAAACTGACCCATTAATTTTCCTGAAGTAAAAACTATATAGTTTTTAAACTTTTAAAACTGTACATTATAAAAAGAAAACTGTTCGAGTGATTTTTTTTTTTTTTTACATGGGTGTCACCACTTATCAAGGCCCAGAGGCCACTCAAGGATAAGGGTTAATAGGTATACATTAGTCATTGTGATTTTAGCATAGTAAACAGTGGGAATTTTGTAACTTGGATTACTTGAAAAAGAAAACTGTTCGAATGATTGAAAATGAAAACAAAATAACAATGTAAATATATTGATAAGAAAAAAACAAAAACAAACGAAGTTTCCGTTTCAGGAACCCGAGTTTAATTTTATGTCGTAATCATTCAACTCGTTAGCGGTTTTATTCAGCGATTAGGGATAACCATACGACATATCTAATTACCAAAGCGATTTTTTTTAAAATTTTTTTTTTATTAAAACTAAACCTGTTTAGTTTTAATGAACCAATTTTTTTTAAAGCCAACACTTTAGTTATTTTGAGAGCGTGCAACTGCACCCGAAAGGTTGATTAGGAAACTCCAAATCCTTTTATGACTCGGAAAAAAAAGGGCTTTTTATCGGCTTAAATGATAAACTAATGTTAAATATTAGTATTTGCCATCGATTCTGAAATAAAATGAAATCCTGATATTGTGATCATTTTTGCAGGTGTTATGTGCCAAATATTGAAATAAGAATGTTTTAATTCAATTATTGTAATTTAAGTCTTTAATTTTAAAGTCGATTTTATTTATAAAATATCTTTTTAGAAATCAATCTCAAAAACAATCTGAACAATAAATCTCTTTTGTTATGGCTAAGTTTTTGTCAAGGGTAGAAATTATAATAGACAAGTATTCATCCATGATGACATTTTACCGATTTCCTGGTTTACAGGTATTCTTGCTAAATTTCTTCGAAAGAATTGACATAAACAATACTTCAACTAAATACGTATATTTCATGCAATAATGACTTTTATTTCTTCTGACTTTTCCTAAACTAAACATAAAACATCGGTTAGGGTTAGTTTAACATTCTGTAAAAGTACCTTCCGTTTTTTTTTTTTTTTTTTTTTTTTTTTTGTACTTCTGCAGAGAAGGTAAAAAAACGATAAAAACTGGATATATTTTTCGTGTTTTTATTCAATTTAACATGTTTATTCAGCTCGAAAAGAATACAGTGTTTACCGATGTGTTGGAAAATTCAAGATGGCGTCTCACACATTCTTTAACACCGTAAGTTTGGGAAAAGGTGTTATAAATAAAAAACTATACAAAATACTATTAAAACCCGCCGAATATATGTCAACCTATGTCACGGTAACATATATTGAGCGAGTTTTTAACAGTATTTTAACCGGTTTTTTATTTATTACACCTTTTTCCAAACTTACCGTGTTAAAGAGAGAATCGGCCGCCATCTTGAATTTTCCAATACATCGGTAAACACTGTATGCTTTTCGAGCTGATTAAACATGTTAAATTGAATAAAAACACGAAAAATTTGCCTTTGATAACATTTATTTGTTATATATTTGTTTTTTGGCAACTTATTCGAATCTAATTTAAGACCACGAGTGAAATGAGAAAAAGAAGTCAGCGGGTTTGGTTGCCATAACAACGTGACGGTAGTGAACGTGTGTGTGTGCGTGTGTGCGCGTATTTCGTGTAGTTTAGTTTCGCATAATAGTTTCGTATTTTTTTAATTTGTAAATAACAAGTTATTAAAAAATCAAACCCTTCCAAGATGGACAATAAATAAAGCCATAATATTTTATGGTAAAGGTAAGAGCGTAGAAACGATTGTTTTTTAGGAGATGTGATTATTGGATTAACCAATCAGAAATCGTCTGTGGCACACACATCTCTGTTTTTATAGATATATAGAAGATATATATATATATATATATATATATATATATATATATATATATAAGTGTGTGTGTGTGTCTGTATGTGTGTCTGTGTGTGTGGCTGTGTGTGTGTGAGTTCGTGTTTTATTCTATGCAAAAGAAACCTACTGATCAACAAATCTTTTGAAAGAGGGGATAATCCAAAATATATTTTTGCTGTTTATTCAACTGTTCCAGTAATATAAAAGCTTAATTGTTTTAAATTGTCTGTATATATGTTCGGAAAATTAACCCCGTAATATATTGATATATTTTCCTCCAATACTTCAACTCAGAATCTGGTGGTTACTTTCCCCACGTAGGCACAATCTGTATATGTAATATACATGTAAGTGTTCTATAATAAATTAATATTCAGCCCGAGTTCCAGAGACTTCTTCTAGAAAGTCGTGACTTGTGACTACGTCTGACTTTGGTGTTAATTCGGCTGAACATGAATTACACTAGAAACTATGATGGGGTAATAAAATTAAACTAGAAAAGATGATGGGGGTAATAAAATAACAGTACGCTATTTCAAATAAAAAACACTTTGAAAAAATAAGCAGCATTCACATGAAAAAAAGAAAGATTAAAAATATACCAACATTTTACAATGAAAAAAAAAGTGTAAAATGTCGGAAGATAATTCAGTTAGTTGTAGTGGAACATCTATTAAGTGGAATTAATGCTATTTGATGTTAATTGGATTATTTAATTCCGTCGTTGATGCTGTTCAATATTTTGTTTCTGCTTCGACGGAAGAATAATTAGTTCATTCACACATTTTCATCCTGATTCTTTTATTGTGTTTTTTGTTAGCTTTTCGACATTTTATTCGTTTTCATTTAATATGATTCATGTTTTCACCCTCTTTTCTGCTTAGATGCGTCCGTATCAGACGAGTTTTTTTTCTTTGTCTGTCCCTGAACAGCATTTCCTAGATTCTTCCGTTGTTGGGTTGATATCCATGTTCCCAAAATTATATATTCTTCGGAAATGCCGTTTAGTAAGATGCGTAGCGGCTGATTCAAAACGGTCGATCCGTCACTTCATAAAACTGTACATCAGTTTGTAAAGTTTGAACGGTTTTGTGTGCGTGTGATATTATTATATATTCGAAATGAAACTTGATGTCATAGATTGAAATAAGTAATTACTCTTTAAAATATATTTTATTGCAACTTTCTTTTATTGACCAGTAGCAAACATCCATCAGTGCGGCATAGTGTATTTAGAAACAGAATGTTAATGAGGAGAGATCAATTCAAACAGTAGTCTCTGTTTATTTGTACCTAATGTTTACATATGTAGTTTTATTTAAAAACACACCAAAAAATTCAGCTCATCTACTGGAAATAATAAAGTCCAGATTTTTTATTATACCAACACAGAAACACACATTCACACATACATACACAGAAGTCTCCATTTTCTATTATATATATATATATATATATATATATATATATATATATATATATATATATATATATATATATATATATATATATATAATAGAAAATGCGAACAGGAATAGTAATATGGTTCAGCTGAAACATGGAAAAGAAAAGGACAAGCTATATATAATAAAGCTTTAACTAAAAATATTGCAGAATTTAGCATTGATTATATGATGTTAAATTGATTTTTTTTTAAGTTCCTAATGCTGCAATATTTTAAATTATGAATTGAATTTATTATATTTTTACAAGAATATCTAGTAGTTTTCTTTTCCATGTTAAAGCTGTTCATATTACTTTTTATGCTCGTCTTTTTTTCTATTGAAATCTATGATTTATCCAGGCTTTAAGTGAATTGACTAGTTCTTTGTTTAATTGCAGTCTTATTTTGCTCCCCACTAAACATGACATAGACATATGTATAATGTAAGGACCTCATCTGTTTCATGCTTTCTGTTTCACTGTTACTTCTCTTTTAGTGAAAGCGGTGAAATAGTAGAAACACAAGCCGCCGAAGCGACGTTGTTGCTATGGAAACCAGTCATAAAAGCGTCCCTCACCCTCTTTCGAATTTGTTTACGATTTTGAACACCGGTAAATTTATCATGAGTTTTGTTTTAGTGAAGGAAAATTGAATTTTTTTAAGTATTACGTTTTCATTAATTATGATACAGCACAACAGATGTAGCCGAAATTAGAATGCATGTTCTTAAAATCTTTTGTCCTCGAATACAATAACAGTGAGAGATTATTTATTTTTTGGAAACTAATTCAAATGAGGAATTCCCTGAAATCTCACTATAACGTTTAGTTATTAGTTCTTGTATAGCAAAAAAAAAAAATCTCTGTCAATTATATCCATGATTACGAGTCATCTCTGCGAGAAGTGAACGTACTAACCGAATACCAACTCCAAAATGATGTTTTATGCATGTTTATTTCATCTACAATTCTTACTAGGTTTACTTTCTAGTTTTACAATAAAATAGTATAAAATGTTCACATTTTCTCCTATAAAATAGCATACAATATTACGTCATTTTTTCCAGGCAGAAAATGCATGGAAAAATGAACATAGCATGTTATACTTTTTTATTTTTACACATTCACGAAATCGATACCATAATAAACATTTCGGACAGTAAGTCACTTTAACCTAATTTTTTTTAGTTTAGAAATCAATTAAAGATAGTATAAGTAACACCGAATCTAAGCAACGAACAACATATATCATTCCACGTAAAAAATAAAGTCCAGCAGATATAATTAATTGAAAGCGTAGAAAATCAGTGAATTTTATATCATTTAAAAAATTTACATGGACTATTTTGTTGTTTCATTGTTATTTTATGCTGACATGAGGCAAATCATTCGAATGCAATACGAGAATAAAGATTAAATATCAGAGTAATAAACAAATTTGATTAGGAAAGATATAAGTTTTTTTATTATTTTCGCAAAGGAAAGTCTTTTATTTATTTTATTTCCTGTAACGACATGAGCATGTAAAAGTGTGACGGATAAAGTTACACAGTAATCGACATTTAATATTCTCCTAAGATGAATGAGGATGGCGTAATTATATATATATATATATATATATATATATATATATATATATATATATATATATATATATATATATATATTAGAAACGTGTGCCCGGTGTAGCCCGGGTGTTTGGAGGCGTATGATGAGCAAACAAAAAAAAACGGAAATTTTAAAAATTTTTACCCATTTATACCACCTTAATATTTATTGTTTTGCGCTCAAATTTAATTATTAAGATAGATCCATGCCCAACAAATCAATCTCTAAAATGTCAAGTGTTTAGACCCAAAATTGTCGGAGTAGTTTGGTAGAGTTCTCCGAGGTAAAATCGTTGAAATTTGACCCTTTAACAGCCAAATTTCTGCCTTAAATTTAATCAAATCGATTTTCCCAAATCTCAGTACACTGTATATAAAATTTCCAGTCTGTAGACTGAAAATTGACAGATTTATTGCGTAGGGAAATGTACACAGAAACATACACACAGACAGTCCCGTTCACTTTTATATATATATATATATATATATATATATATATATATATATATATATATATATATATATATATATATATATACATGGGAGGCCGGCGTTGCCCGGGTGTTTGGAGGTGTGTGTTGAGCAAAAAACAAATGTAGTAGTAGGAAGGCAGGCTCAAACCCGTACCGCAAAGGAGGAAAAGGATGGAAAAAACGTGACACCAAACCGGAAGTGACATAGGTTTTAATTAAAACTAGACATTCAAAGGGGTGACTTTCAAAAATATCGACGGAAAATGACCAAACATAAATGCATACATTAATATATTGGTAACTCAAATTGTCGACCCTATTGCTGAATACGCTTTATGTAAAATTTCAAATGTTTAGACCAGAAATTGTCTTTGTAATTTCGCAGAGACCAAAACGGTACAATTGTTTTTAACTTTGACCCCTATTTTGACCCCTAAAAATTTATTGTTTTAGGCTCAAATCAATTTATTAAGGTAGATGCCTGTCCAAGGAAGTTATATCTAAAATTTCAAATTTTTAGACTCAGAATAAGCGGAGGAGTTTGGTAAAGTTTCCAGAAGTCAAATCGTTCAACATTTTAACAGTCCAATTTCTGACCGACACCGGATTACAAAGATTTTCCCAAATCTCATTACTCTGTATATCAAATCTCGAGTAAATAGATTGAATATTGACAGAGTTATTGAGTAGGGAAACGTATACAGACAGACACACACACAGACGCTTTCACGGTTATAGATATACTAGCAATTCCGCCCGGCTTTGCTCGGGCCCTATGCAATGTTCATAGGTTTATGTGCATATGTATATATTAACAAGTGTGAATATGTAAAGTAATGCCTTTCTGTATAATAGTCTTCCGTAACCACGATAGTGAAAAGACACACAAACATTTTCACTTTTCTAGAAATATATATATATATATATATATATATATATATATATATATATATATATATATATAGATAGATAGATAGATAGATAGATTGGATGGAATATATAGTAGTGATTAAAAACAAAAGTATTTGAAAAAAGATCCATGCGCCACCACCTAGAATCGAAACAAAAACGTTCAGCTCACGATTTATTTTGCATCGGCCTTCAATGAATCGGCTATGAAAACATGTTTACTGCAAGACTAAAAATAAAATCATGAACCATATATATGCAGTTTCATGTCTGTAGACAAAAAACTCTAGGAGTTTTGCAGGCGAAATTTGTTAAACAAAAATATATACGTGTACCTAAGTACATATGGGAAAAAAATATGTTTACTATAAACTTTTTAAGCAAATATTATGCAAGTATAAATCATGTAGAATATCTGCATGAATATAATTACACGTAATAGGTAAATAAAGATGATTATCCCATTAGATAACCGAAGCAACTAATAAGGAAATAATTAAAATGAATGTTTAAAAGAATGTGCAAATTAGCTAGATCTTTTGCTAGTGAATGCAATTCCACAACCCATATATAAGAAAATTGTATTTTCTTTTTAAATAAATTGAAAAGAGCTTGGCTTTTTTCTGTTGTTCTTGGTCTTCGGACCGGGATCAAAATGTAGTATCTGATCCGGTAGATAATGCAAGCAAATACCATATGTGGGGACAACTCCACATATAAGACCATTGCTCTTGTAGCAATCAGTTATTGGTAGATGTAAGGGACACCCTTCATACCAATTGTGACTATCTAGCTCCCCTACTCCCCGGGGAGGTGATCCCCATTTCTCCTTCACTCCTCACATTAAAAATCGGCCTTGTGCCTTCTTTGCTCGGTGTGGGAGCAAATAAATACCTTGCCTTTTTTCTGTTGTTCTTGGCCTTCGGGCCGGGTCAAAGTGTAGTATCTGTTCCGGTAGATACTACAAGCAAAGACCATATGAGGTCGCAACCTCACATACAGGACCTTGATCAATATAGGGGAAACCCTTCATACCAATTTACACTATCCTGCTCCTATAGTTGGTCCCCAGTTCCCCTTCACACCTCACTTTTGAAATCGTCCTTTTGCATAATTTGATCGGTGGGGGAGCAAACAAATACCAACCTTACATACCTATTGGAACTATCCAGCTCCTTTACACCCCGGGGAGCTGGTCCCCATTTCCCCTACACTCTCCACATTAAAAAACAGCCTTGTGCCTAATTTGCTCAGTGGGGATGCAAATACATACTCTTGCTTTCCACTCGGGATCTAAGTGTAGTATCTGTTCTGCAGATGCTGCACTAAAGATAATTTGTTCCAATCAATGTAGGGGAAACCCTCTATACTGGGAAAATTATTTTGCGGGCTGGTTTAACATTTTGTTTTGGTGGGAAAGCAAATACATAGAAAGTAGCGTTCTTTATATGAATATCAATATACACAAAAGAAAAACGAATCTATAGGAGTATATATATATATGTATATATACTAGCATAATTGCCCGTCGAAGACTGGGTTCAAAAACAGCCTAAGGAAAATGGACTCTGATTTATAAAAGTATGATAGGTTATGAAAAGGAAGGGTTGTAAAGAGATAACTTCGAATTTGGAGGTATCAAACCAAAGCAAAATATGATGAAAGTAAAAATAAAATAGATAAACCCTTTAATTTATTTTAACATACCTGATCACACGGAAACACTTACCTCAATATTCTGTGGATCTATATAAAAAAAACTTGTAAAACTTTGTGACATATTTCCATTCTATGGCGGTCAGGTGCGAAGGAACACCCCATAATTTTATTATACCATATTTATTCAAACTGAAACATAATTATCAAAGTATACTTGCGCAGATAGATATGCACATTCTTTATTAAAGATAGTGCTTTTTTCCATTCTATGAAGGCCAAGCGCGAACGTTGACCCCACAATTTTATTATACTATATTATATACAACTATATTATCATTTATAAATAGACACGTTTTAATATATCATCTCCCTTCCAATTTCAACCAATATACAACAAACCCTCGTTTTATAAATAGACAATATAACAACCACTCATTTGGTGTCCGTTGACCAGTTTGCATCGACGATGCGATATCGAACCTGGGGTGAAAAGTACAACGTGGAAGGAGGTCCTGAAATTGGAATGTAGATTTCGTGTCAAGAAAAAAAAAAGACGAGAAAAACACATACAACACAATACAATGTCTGGAAAAAAGAAAACAGAAAGAACAATAGAAAAAAAGCAATACACGCGTACAAACTTTTCACGAAGAAAGAAAAGAAAGGCATACAGACACAAAGATGTAAAACTGTATATATAGAAAATAGTAAAAAAAAATATTTATCGTATTAGGAATTAGCTCGTTATGCACCGAAGACAAATATCACTTAATGTAAAAATTAGAAAGGAAAAACAAATAATTACGTTATTCTGTTTAAAACAATGGACCGATGAGACAGTAAGAAAATGTAATGAGAACACGCACAAATGAAATTGTTTTGAATGTGTCAATCATGATTTTAAATATTTACACCGTTGCAGAAGTTTATAGAGGAAATGGCCATCGCTTGTTTTGAACTGGCTAAAAAAAAAGAAAAAAAGAAAAGAAAAAAGGAATTGATGCTCTTTTTCAGCCCACAAGCAATAGACTGCTTCTGTAAATCGTGAACATTGTTTTTCCAGTTTTAACGGTATTTTTGCATATTTCTTAAGGACTGAAGAAGGTTGTTTTATGTAATTACTTAGAAGTGAATGTTCATTGTTAGAAAAAATTTGTATTGATAATTTTATATTGTATTATATAATGTATAATTGTTGTTTTCCAGGGGTCTGCAAAATAGTAATTTAAAAAACAATCAGAAGATTAGATTAAGATAATATGGTCGGTCTAGTAGACTTAGGATATTTAAATGGGTGCAGGTTTAAATTTACGGTTAACTTTCTTTTGGGGGGAAGAGATTCACAGGACCCTGCAAGGGGGATGTTTAATAGGTTTTTCGATTATGAAAAATGCTATTTTCGCCCTCTGCATGTAGCTTGATTACGCTGACAGGTGTGACGTTTGAAAGATCATATTCTTCGCATATAATAAAGATGGGAGTACTGCAGTGCTATGGGCTTAAAAGGCTTGATGTTGCTGCATCGAGGGTGCGCGATAGAATGCACCCACATAGATTAAGCTTGTAGATAGGGTCGCTTGTGAGCTTCGGCTGATTGAAAATGCCCAATCTTGGGAGTAACAGGACTTCCAACACAAGAGCGGACGTGTAGTGGTGACGTGGCCACTATGTAGTGAATCTGAAGTAGGAGAAAGAATTTTTAAAAAAAGAAGATACAATATATGCCGCTGATACGTAAGAACTTTAGAAGTCAGATATCTGTCGGATGAGATGTCCGCAAAATTTTTTTTTGAGATAAGACGGGAGGCGCCTTGATATTGGAATTGGCATGGGATGGCTGGAAGACAGCTGTTAACGAACATAAGGTTATTTTACCCACATCCCTTAATAATGCAATATGGGCCGTGAAAAAGGGTAAGGCCGAATGAATTATTTAAGAAGGGAGACATAGAAAACATATGTCTGCGCCGTATATATTATTCAAACGCTCATTTGGTGCCGTTCTTGAACCGGAACACTCAGACAAGAGTGTGGAAAAAATCTCGAACCTGGTGGTTACCATATAAAATATGTTATATAGTCACAACGAAAAAAATATATTGTACACTACACATAAAAAGAAAAAAAAAATAAAGAAAATTAAAGAAAAAAGAAAACAACTTAGGGTCCTTTCATTGAACAGCGGTGAAAAAGATTATATATCGACACAACGGGAAAAAAGACATATTAAAATTATGTATAGTTATATATTATGCTAAATTAAGAGAAATAAGAAAAAAACCAGATAGCTCGATCTACATACAGATAACAAATTGTTGATTTTAAATATGAAAACACAGAAAGAAAAAAAAGTGCCATGTTGCGGTGTATAAACAAAGGAAATTGAAAATGAAAGATATATCAATCGACATACTGATAATAAATTGTTAATTTTGAATATGAAGTCAATGCGTAAAACAGAAAGAAAAAAAAAGAAATAGAAAAGAAATATAAACTTTAGTTACTGAGTATGAATGAAGAGACTTGTCACAATTACGAGAAACACGCCAATCAAATATTTGTTATGAATTTATAGGTTAAACAATGATATACAGTTAAAATGTGGTTAAATTGTAAAAGCTTTGCGTACTTTTAGGAAAAGCAATGTGTGTGTTTGATTTTTTTTGTGAAGAAACAAGGGACATTTTCTGCTAATGTGAAATTGTTTTTTTCTCTAATTGTACGGTTTTTTTCGTAATAATTTTTTTCTGGTGTGTAAAAATGTTAGTCATTGTATGTAAACTGTTTTATGAAATGTTAAAATGTATGTTTTTTTAGATTAAGAAAAAAACGCAAGTGTTGTGTTTTGGTGATGAGATTCTGTGAGTTCGAGACGGATCAACATGGAAAAATCCATGGGTGGAAGTCTCGATATGTTTCGCCGGGCTATATGCCTTGAAACGCAGTCGCGGTTACCGACCTGGAAAAAAAGTTTTCCAATATAGCAGAGCGAAATATATTTCTGTCCAACATCAGGGAGCAAATGGAGTTCCCCTGACGTGGCGTAAGTGGCAGAAGAGAAAATGTCAGAAAAAAATCACTCGGATAGTAGAAGGTGATATTTTTTTTCTTTTTCAGAAAACCCCAGTGTTGGGTGACATGGGCAATTTTAGTTTCCATCGATTGTTATTTTGTGTTGAATTTTGTTTTATGAAGGATTGTCTGAAAGTTATAAGTGATTCGTTGTTTTTTTTTGAAAACGACTATGTATTTTGATTGTAAATGTCTATGTATTTTTGTAAACGACTGTGCTTTTTTTATTTTTGAGATTCTGGTAGGTGATAAAAGGTGATGTAACCGACCTCAAAATTTGCTGACGTGGACAATGTTGGGTTTCAACGAATCGTTGTTTTGTTATTTGAGACTTTGTGAATGATTATAAGATTTATTTTTAGTTTATATTTTCATGCGATTGATGTTTTCTCACATTAGAATTGTGCAGGTTTGTTATTGTTATTGGGCATGTGTTTTTTTTTTTTCACAGAATAGAGTAGGAGAGTTTTTTTGCCTTGTGGGGTTTATTGAGATGATGATCAATTTATAAGTAAAACCATGTTGTTAATTAATTAATAATGATAGTAATAATAATGATAAAATGTTAAAAAAGAGAAAGAAATAAGATTTAAGCAGTGTAGGAAAAAAGATACACTACTGGGTTGAATAAGAGGTCAAATATTTCTTAAGTTTGGAAGAGTCAAAGTTTCAGTTGATATTTATTCTAATTTTCGAAATGGTTGTAGAATTTTTTTATGTCGTTTTTTTCGTGGGCTTTTCCTCCGGATGCGTCATTCAGCGGGAGACACAGGAAAATACTCTCGTAATGTTATAAGAAAAATATTTTATCTCATATGAGGCAGGTGCTTGTGGAAATGCGTTATAGCGTGACAAGAGATATAGTGATCTCTGCATGATCCTAAGATGCTAGATGGAGGCCATGGGGTCACAGAGATTTGTTTACCTTCGAGGGCGCAAGGATTCGCGCCACATGGTATTATTTCTGGATGTAATTTTATTTATTAGAATTATGGATTATTGATTAATGGTATGCCGGTTCCTTTGCCAGTGGGGTGAGCTTAGGATTCCCATAGAAAAAATGGTTAATGAAAAAATGTCTGTCTTCGTCATACATTTTTATAAATAATGAGGGAAGGAATGTTAGAGAATGGATAGAGAGAGAGAGAGAGAGAGAGAGAGGAAGAGAGGGGGAATAGTGTGAGTTATATTGTAGACACGTTGACCGGAAGTCAAGATCAGCTGATTTGATTGCGTGTGAGTAATGTGATCAGGTTAAGTGAATTGAAGAGATTTGGTTGCGAGAGTGGACGGTTTCGCCGTTGTCTCCTCCCCTTCGCTGGGGGTGGGGAACGGACGTTGACGTGGCAGAAATAAGACCTACAACAAACGCCAAATTCACTTTCCACCTTCTGCAAGACATGTGGGAAAGTAAAATAAACTATAGAACCAATTTCTTGTCTTGGTGTGAAATAAATCTTCGTCCCCCAAAACAGGTATGAAGTCTCCCTCCCAGAGTAGAATTTCCAGATGAACCAACAAAATGGCAGAAGCTATGTTCAAATGACATGTCACACACATATTCACACTGAACAGCATATAACCATATGTAATAGAAATACCACTAGATGATCACACACACAACGTCATTAACTCTGATAAGATAATCAAACACACAATCATTTATAAATAGACACGTTTTAATAAAACATCTCCATTCCAATTTCAACCAATATACAACAAACGCTCATTTTATAAGTAGACAATATAACATATATATATATATATATATATATATATATATATATATATATATATATATATATATATATATATATAATATAAAGCTGAACGGCTGTGTGTGGCTGGTCACGAATAGGCTCCTATATGGTTGACTTTTATAGAAAACTGATCACATATAATGATAGAAGATAAATCGAGACACAGAAATGGGTATGTTTGATCAGGCATAATGATGATTCATTAAAATTGTTGGGTCTGCGTACGCGTCTGGTCCATAAAGTATGAAAATAAAAAATTTAAAAAATAAAGTGTTCTTTACATAGATGTACATAATAATAGTTTGATAAGTATGTTTTTACTTAAATAGGAATCGTATAATAGAATTGTGGGGTTTGCGTTCGCGCCTGGCCTCCATAGAATGGAAATATGCACACACTTTAATAAAGACTTTTCATATTTATCTGCGTAAGTATACTTTGATAAGTATGTGTCAGTTTGAATAAATATGGTATAATACAATTATGGGGGGTTCGTTCGCGCCTGACCTTGATAGAAGGGGTATATGTCACAAAAGTTAACAAGGTTTTTTTAATGTAGATCAACAGAATAGTGAGGTAAGTGTTTCAGTATGAACAGATATGGCATAATAAATTATGGAGTTTATGTATTTTATATTTTCTTTCATCATATTTTGCTTTGGTTTTGATACCCCCAAATTCGAAGCAATCGCTTAACACCCCTTCCTTTTCATAACCTATCATACTTTCATAAATCAGAGTCCATTTTCTTTAGGCTATTTTTCAACCCAGTTAATGAAGGGTACTTTTGCTAGTGTACAGGCACACACACACGCACACAGATATATATATATATATATATATATATATATATATATATATGTGTGTGTGTGTGTGTGTGTGTGTGTGTCTCTGTCAGGAAAATTGTGTTATATTATATATATATATATATATATATATATATACGTATTTGTAGTAATCGAGATACATTCCTGTTTCGTTGAATCACAACGCATCAGTGCCGTCAGACTAGCACCTATCCTAAGTCGTGGAGGAAGTGACGCGTTAGCTGCTGCGCCCATCTGCAAACTGGAAGTTGCGGAGGTTAAAATAAAGGCTAGAGTGGCGAAAAGAGGCGATGACTTTGGAATATATCTGCTAAAAAGCGACCCTTCCCTGATGGTTAGTAAATTAATGTTTTCTTTCTTTGTTTTTACATAGGCATCACCACTTATCAAGGTCAAGAGGCGTACAGTTCTAAGAAATAAGCTTTGTTCATGGAATCTACGTTTAGGTTTTTGCACAAATAAAGAGTGAGGGGGATTATTGATAGTGTTTTCAACTAGACGAGTGTTGCTTGTGTATATTTTGCGTGGTGTTCCTTAGAATGGGGCTCAGTAGAGCACTTGCAATGAAAATAGCGATAAAACAGACAAACTCGCAATATTTCTTCTGTGAGAAAATTGGTCCAGGAAAAAGAAAAGGACTTCCCCTACAAGGCTACGTACCTGGCTCTTATATTGATAGATCAACATGATATATCTACTGGATCGATAAAAGGATCCCATCACTTTTCCAGCGGCCTTCAGATTTAATGTATGTGTTCAATTTTTAGATCAGGAGTTGGGTCAAGCACAGAACCTTATATAAACATGAGGTCCCCCCAAAGACGAGAGCCATTCATTTCAATTGATGCCAGATGCCGAGCAGACCGTTGACAATGCAAAGATAAAAGCTTGGTTTTAGATACATTGAAAGTAACCAGCCACCTCTTTCCTCATTGTACCACATGCTCAAGATCATAGGGGGGAGAATCGGAGAGAAATTGCTCGTTTACGGTCTTTGATGTGCTACTAAAGATGGTAGTGTCATCAGCATAAATCTCTACGAATGGTGTAAGAATGTGATTTAGAAAATCATCAATGTATATCAGAAAGAAAGTTGGGCCCAGGATGGACCACTGAGGGATGCCAGCATTAATACTGTGAGCTTCAGCTTTATTCCCATCAACTACTACTCTTATAAAGCTATCTGAGAAATGATTTAATAATTGAGAAGACATTTCCAGCTTTACCGTTACTGGAGATCTTGTGAAGTAAACCTTTATGACACATATCAAAGGCCTTTGATATGTCAAGAGAAATAGGCCTAGAAAGGTAACCTTTGTCAAGAGATTCGCTAATCCTATGATATATAACTGTAAGCCCGTCTTCTGTAGATCTAGCAGAACGGAAACAATATTGCGTTTCAATAAGAAGGTTATTTTTTCTGAGATGGTTGATTGCTTCTATATTTAACATAGGTTCCAGCAACTTACTCATGACGCACAGGAGACTTATTGGCCTATACTGAGCGGGAGATGACTGATCATCTGAATTCTTAAATACAGGCCATACTGTTTGGAGCAATTCTCATTAAGACAACGTTTAAACAGTTTTGTAAGTATGGGAGCAAGTGCAGGTGTAAGTTTTTTGAGTACTATAATTGGAACACCGTCAGGCTCGGTTGCTTTACTGGAATCAAGGTTTTTGATTAGCTTGGCATCATCACGTACAGATATTTGCATATCATATAGCGTGCTTTTTGATACTTGAGAAAATATTAGGGATTAGCGGTCTTGGTTGCTAAAGGTAGAATTAGCTTCAAAGTTCTTGACAATTAGTTTAGCTTTGTCTGATGCTGAAGAGATTATTTCAGGTTAATTGATGATAGTTGCGATAGAGCACGCGCTTCTGTTCAGGATTCTGTTTGCTATTTGCCAAATCTGATGGAAACCAAGCAGCTGCTCAGCTACTTTGGGCGTGGTGTACTCAGCATACAATTCTCTTGCGTTCTTTATTACTTTTTTTAAAAATAGTTTATGACAGTTCTGAACGCTGTTTTAGTCTTAATGCATCTATTACGTTGGAAGCAATGGAACAAGTGATTTTTGTTCACAATGGCAGCAGCACATTTCGGAGAGAACCACGGCTGGCTACTAGGTTTTTGCTGGAATATTTTCGAGGGTATAAAACTGTCTATGGCTACATTTTACCATTCCGTTAGATTTGTTAATATAGAGGGAACATCCTTTAATATAGAGGAACACATATGTTGATTTGATATAAATGTACGGACGGTTATCCCAGTCAGGCATGGATTATCGATATATTGTACGATGGAGAGGTACGTTATTTCTTATCCGAATGGTCGTGCTTCAAAACCATACCGATCTCTTAAAAACTGTCTACCCACTCGAAGGTGTTGCAAGACATACATACATACATACATACATACATACATACATTTAAATAGACAGGTGAGATTTATACTATAGACTAGCCTGGGTTTCCGCCGTTGACCAGGTGTTGTAGTTGTATTTAGGCAAAAAGAAAAAAAAAATTGTAGTAGGCAGGCAGTCTCGAACGGTAAAAAAACAAAACAAAAATGTCTGACGGCTTTGTCGTTGCACCCATCGCGAAACATGAAGTGACAAATGTTTAAATAAAGGCAAGCCAATCTAAAAGAGAGGATTACTTTCGAACATATCGGTAACAAAAGCGACTCCTTCTTGTAGATAAGCGCCCAGTTTAGAGTGAAGTAATTAATGTTTTAGTCAATGTTTCGATATTTGTCGCCCGAAGGATCGACATTTCAAACAAACCGATCTCGTCAAAATGTACCCTCTCTATCGAAAGTTTTAGACGGACATAGAAACATACATACATATATATATATATATATATATATATATATATATATATATATATATATATATATATTTAAACAGCCATGGGAGATTTATATAATAGAAGGTGTAATTTTCCCAACCAGGCATAGAATTTTTGATAGAGGGGATCAGGTTTTACATGCTAAGCCACGATATCCAAACAATATATTTAATTATATTTTGAACGCTTCCATTCAGTATGTTTGAAAAACTAGAATTCGCATGGCGTATGCACATTAATTCACATCTACGTAAGTAAGAAAAAACATGTAATAGTTTTATTTACTATTTTTACATAGCGGAAAGATAATTACAATTCTTGCATACGAGTTGGTATTCGCTATTGTGTAAGCTTGGGCGGACAACATTCTTTAAAATTACTAAATAATTACTCAACATTCTTCTAATAATTGTATACGTGTTTTCTTAGTTGCATACAGTTATATATATATATATATATATATATATATATATATATATATATATATATATATATATATATATGCTAGCGGGGAGTACCGGACGTTGCCCGGGGTTTTATATGCGTTTGTGGTTGAGGGGGGGAGTAAAATAAAAACAAAGCCAAGTAATAATCCGGTTTAAATATTATAAAAAAAAAGTAAAAACTATAAAAGAAATCGAGAAACAAAAAACAATAAAAAATGAACGGGAGGCACCACAAACGGTCCGGCGGTGCACTGATTTTTAAAAAATCCCAAAATTTTCAGAGGGGGGCTCAAACTTGAATCATTGACGCGAAAACGCAAAAAAGTGATGAATTAACTAAAACGTGAATTAGGCCAAATATCAATTCCGCAGTGAAGTTTGTTTTGGTTTAGTTTCAGTAGTCCCGCATCACACTAGACTTCTAAATAATTTTTTTTCGAATTCTAAATATATTTATTTTAATTAAAGTGTAATGCAAGTGAATTCACGATATCGTTGCGTTGTAATAATAAATAGTATAAAAATAAATGTTGAGTTGAAAGCACTAACAAATAAAGGTTATAGTTAGATTTCACGGTTAGAGTCGTTCAAACCGGAATAAAAACCGGTTAGTCCCGAAGGTTGCGTCTTACACTAACTAAAAATAGCAAAAAGAAAAAAAATAATAATCGCGTTTTTGCGTTTGTTTTATTTTAATTTTTATTTTATTATGGGGAAAACAGAAAGCATAAGTCAGGGAAAAAGATCAGAAAAAACAAAAAAAAGACAAAAATGATCTTGAACGATTGGAAACCGGTGTTCCCATTACTGTCTCTTGTGAACGCATCCGCTGCGGTGTAAATAGGGAGCGGGGAAAGGAGGAATCTAATAGAGAGAAACGATGTTGCAACTTCCATTGAATCTAACCGATTTTGAAAGTGAACACTAACCAAAAAAATGTAAAAATGTACCATTGTCGAGGAACTGTAGAGATAATAGGCCTATAGCAAACCTGAGATAATGGCTACAGTTTGTACGCATGACATTTGCATGTAACGTCATGATTTTTAATCCCATTTAGGTCAAAGTAGGAGGGGAAATAATGAGTTCATTTTATTTATATATAATACACGTACATAAAGTATGTTTTCAAGGTCGCTGGAAAGATGGTGGGATCCTTCTAGCGCTCCAGAAGATATATCACTACTGATGCAATTCTCTATCTATATAAAAGCCAAGAACGTCCAAGCATGGAATACCGCTGCCATGTCTGGGCAGGAGCTGCTAAAATAGCCTATCCTGTCTTGAAAGAGTACAAAATAGACTTCGTGGCTTAATGAGGGATGTCCGTTTCTCTTCTAGGCAACCTCTCTCCCACAGAAGAGGATCTACAAGCCTATCTTTATTGTATCGTTATTTCCATGGTAAGTGCTCGTCTGAACTCCAATCTCTCGTCCCCGCGCGCCAATATTTTACGAAAAACAACAATCTAGCTGAATCCACTGTCAAAAACTTTCCCCACACTTTATCTATGCCTAAATCAAAACGTAGATTTCATGAACAAAGCTACTTTCTTAGAATTATACGCCTGTGGAACTGTTGCGTCGGCCTGCTTACCTCCTGACTACAACTTTGATGTCTTCTACTCCAACTTAAACAAATTTCAGATGACCCCCCCCTTAAGTAGACATTTTATTACATATCCACACTAACGTGATGTACTTACAATACGGATTATCCTTGAGTTGCTTCCGGGACTTGATAAGTGATGACCACCTTGTAAAATGAAATAAAAAGAAGAGAAAAGAATATATATATATATATATATATATATATATATATATATATATATATATATATATATATATATATATATAGATGCAGTAAATGGCATAAGTTTTGAGTACTAGTCGTGAAAGTTTTAGTTATTTCTTCTAATCAACTTTTGATACATTATTTTAATATTACATTGTTCCAACATAAATATGTTACCTGCTGTTATATATTCTTTTATTTAATTAGTTGGATATATTCGATACTATATATATATATATATATATATATATATATATATATATATATATATATATATATATATATATATATATATATATATATATATATATATATATAAACTTATACATGGCAATAAAGCTACACGGAATATTCCGGGTTTTATTCTCCTGAAAATTAGTCAGGCATAAATGAAGTAATCATATATATATATATATATATATATATATATATATATATATATATATATATATATATATATATATATATATATATATTAGTCCTCGCACGAAAGAACAGAACATAGAATGTTATAAATAATAATAATAATAATAATAATAATAATAATAATAATAATAATATTAATAATAATAATAATAATAATAATAATAATAATAATAGCAAATACATTCGTTGGCGAGGAGTACTATTGACCGTAACCAGTTGTATAGTCCTTTTGGAATTTTCATCTCTTTTTTTATCGCTATGTACTTTATATTTGTTAATGAAACCTATGTGAAATATCTTCCTTATTAAATTTTAAAGATGTTCGATTCTGAAAGAAGTTTAAACAAAATTAATCTAAAAAAGTTATTTTAAAGTTTTTATAAAAAAAAATTCAGATGTTTTCATTATTAAGACATGTCATACAAAGAGGGGTTTCAAAAACGAGTTTAATTTAAATTGAATCAAAAAATTACCTTGGATTTATTTTATGTAATGTACATTGTGTTGCAATTTAAAAACATTATCTTTCATCTAGCAATTAATGATATAGATATAAAATTTTCAATTATTTTTTTTTAAAGAGCAACAGAATATATATATATATATATATATATATATATATATATATATATTTAGTGGATATGGTATCAATAAAAATCGAAGAAAGTGCTCAATACTGTTGTAGAGCAAATATGTGTTTTATTTTTTTATTACCGTATCTTTCTGTTCAGTTACATTATTGTTTCGGCTACACCGCCGTTTTTTCGGCCGTCTGTAGCGTCCTCAGACTTTTACAGAAATGTTCGCTGTTTTGGGATGAAATAGTGGAAGAGTGAATGAGGTCAGGGGGGGGGTTGCAAGGAGGGTGGAAGAGGAAGAGAGGAAGGGAACAAGGAGGGAAGGTGGGGGGCGTTTGGTATGTCGATAATGTTTTAGTTTTGGGGTTTAAGGAACTTGTGGGCGAGGGTCTGGGACGTTCATTTCTAGTGTGGTTGAGGGTATAGGGATACATGAGGGGAAGGAGAATATGTGGGGGTGGGAGGAGGAGGTTACTTTCAAATTCTGAGTCTTAGTGTTAACGTTTTTAGCGTCTCCTTGGTGAGGTGATTTCTTGGTAAGTATGTCTTGAGCTGTTTGGTGTTCGTTTATGTTTGGAGGCGGGGGGCTATGATTCGGTTTATTTATTTTTAGTTTTTATTTTGTTGTTAATTGTTTGGAGACGGGCAACTAGAAGTCGCAGCCATGGGTACACACATGCGCACGTACACACATGTATACTTAAAAGAAACGGTCACGGGTACACATACATGCCCGCCCTGGCGTGCAAATATGTGCATATGTGCGCCTGCATGCATAGACACCTGCGTTTTTCCATTCAGTTTTTGGATTGTCTATATATGTGTCCTAAGTGCTATTCAGAACATCTCTTATACACTAATAAGTCACATTCCTATAATCAAGTTTACCACAACGTGAATATGATATACATTTAAATAGCGTATCTTTTTTATTTCCACCGTGCACTACATATGTTTTGTTATTTACTATATGTTCTATTGATTGATTTGCAAACAGAAGAGCAATGACAATTATGTGTATCATAGTCGCAAAGTATGTAACCCAACCGAAACCCGTTTTGACAACATTTATATAGCATGCTTAGTACACCATCCATTTTATTTTGTATATACAGTACTGTTGCGTCTCTACTAACTTTAATTTGGCTTATAGCCATATGAGTGACCCTTGTTTTTAATTACTTTAACTCGTAATGGTTTGCTAAGTTGTAAAATTATCGTGTAGCGAAGTAGTTCAAGCTTTGTCGTCTATGTAGAATTTTGTCATGTTTGAGTGACTACAGAGAGATTACCTTACCGAACATGATAATTTCCATAGGAACAGGCAGCACTGTTTTGAATAATAACCATTCAGATCGTTCGTAAATAATAATTTATAAGAAATGTGATCATAATTCTAATTCTTTTGTTTAATGCTGTAAAGATAAATATAAGAAAATATATTTATCCGGTAATGTTTCATCTGTGCCTCTTTTACAAATATTATACTAGAATGTGCTCTGATGGACTCGTTACACTTGTTCCCCCTCTACGTACATATCCTCGACACACTCGCTTAGCAATAAAATCTCACCTCTTCATTGTTGAGGCCCCTAATGCCAGAAAGCTTTCTATTCTAATAGTTTCTTCCCTCGAACAGTTCGACTTAAGAATCCTCTGCCTGCTACCAGCTGCCGTAACCGTACTGATAAAGAGAAGTTTACATTAAACATAAACCAACATCTTGTTTAGCTTTTCTCGCTATGGTCTCAAATAGTAGCTCATTATATCCAACTGGCGATATACCTTGTGTGGGGTGAACGTGGGTAAAATGAAATAAATAAATTCACTAATTTTTCAAAGTGTGTAATTTCTTACAGAGCGTTTGCTACAATACACAAACAAACAATATTTTTATTTTTTTTATTTTTCAGTGATTTTATTGTATTTTAATGTATTTCCAGTTTCACTACCATAAAATACGCCAATCAACTAGTAATTATTATTTGACACAAGAGTTGCTTCTCTACCAAATACATTTTTAAAGTTAATCTATCTAATACTGCTTAATACAATTAATTATATTTAGTTATATCCTTATCACGGGAAGAATTAAATGTTAAAACATTTGATGAGTTACATATTCATCATTAAAATATTTAAATCCACTTTAATTAATGTAAACAGACTAGAAAAATAAAGTTATGATATTATGTTTTTGTTTCTAATTTATTGTGTGATAATTAGTTAAAACGATCATTCATTTCAGAGTGAATACGTGTTAATTATCAGATTTGCACAAACACAAACTATATTGGAGGATAAATAAACAAATATGTTCAAAGCCATGTTTCAGTTTATAGAAAGTGTTAAGAAAATATCACTAGTTGTCTTATAGTGAGTATATATACAATGCCACACGGGGCTAGCCAGTGGTAGCACTGAAAGCGAGAAAGCACAAGCAAAGCATGCAACTTATACTAAGGAGCATGCAGAGCATGCGACCTATTGCCCAATAACCACACTAGACGCTTCATAACACCCTGTGTATATATATACACTCACACACACTGAAAAACACTCAAGAGTTTACTTATATTGGCTCAGTGCTCACTGACTCCTGTGACCTAACAAGTGAGGTCCAACGGCGCATTGGTCTGGCTGCTGCAGCCTTTGGTAGACTCTCGCACAGAGATTTTATGAACCGTAACCTCACCACCACCACCAAGGTTTCTGTCTACAGAGCAATCTGTCTCTCCATCCTCTTGTATGGCAGCGAGTCATGGGTGCCTTATAGACGCCACCTGAAAAAGCTAGAAGCATTTCATACCAACTGCTTACAACGTATACTAGGTTTAAAATGGTGGCACAGGGTGCCACACAATGAGATACGCAGGCGCACTCAAATGGACCCACTTGAAATAATTCTAACTAATAGACAACTTAGGTGGCTTGGTCACACCATCCGGATGCCAGCAGAAAGGCTCCCACGCAAGGTCCTCTACGGGGAACTTGCAGAGGGCAGACGCAACCCTGGGGGTCCACGTAAACGTTTCAAGGACCAACTGAAAACATCATTGAAAAAGTGTGGCATAGAATCCAACGCCATCGAACATGCTGCTGCTGATCGGAGAAAATGGCGAAACATCTGCCAAGAGGGCTTGGAAACTTTCACCTCCACCTATAAAGACCGAGCAGAGCGAAGAAGACACCAAAGGCACGCGGCGCAGCGGGCAGACGGCATCTTCCCTTGTGCTGCCTGCGGCCGTGTATGCAATTCACGAATTGGACTCCACAGTCACCAGCGAGTCCATCAGGCGTAATCTATCTGGGACTGTTAGGCATGGTGCAACGTCATGAAGAGAGAGAGAGAGAGAGATACAATGTCAGAAGTTGATGATACACGAATGGTAGGCCTAGGTTTAGTCTATACCTATTTCAAATAATAGTCCAAAAGCGACATAAAAATGGGATTTAATTGACATTGATTAGATAAAAATGAGTATATATATACAATGAATAAAATTACAAAACAAACCTCTGATATGAATAGAATATTAAGTGATAATTTTAGCTATGAATCCGTAAAATTCAATGTCGTCAAAAAGCTTGTAACCAGTATATGTACACTCGGTTATATTCAGCATAAAGCTACATAAAAGTAAAACAAAGCAATCTCACAACACATTGTCATTTGGTTTCAAGGGAATTCAGAATACAGTCAATATTAAAACAGAACAGATCGTTATAGGTATTTGATAATTTTACATGTTCGTAGGTTGATGCTCATTGTTCGTAAAACTATATGCGAAACCGATAAAATCTATTTCGAATTGTTTTCGAATCAATTTGCAGCACTTCCTATATAGTTTACAGGAAAGCACAGTAAAAAAGAAAATTCGAAGAGGAAAACTATTCCGTCGTAGTTTTTTAATTGGTCGACTATTTTGATATGTTTATATTATTATTTTAAAAGCTTGTATCGCATATATATATATATATATATATATATATATATTATCGCATATATATATACATATATATCTATATATGTATATATATATATATATATATATATATATATATATATATATATATATATATATATATACATGTGTGTGCGTGGAGATGTTTGTCATGTTTTTAATAGAACAGAAATGCTTCACTTTTGTTTTTAATTAACACTGCCATATCCTATTAAAACATCGCTTATAATAGCTATCATTTTTGACAGAAGAACATTTGCCTCTGATAAAACATGTAAATATAGCTAATAAATAAGGAGTAAAAAAAAACAAACACTTGCGACTTTTCTCAATCCTTCTCAACAAGAGCTTCTTCAAAGTCTTCATTAATTCCGAGAGAAGCTGTCAGCAAAACGGCATTTCCTTTATTTAATTTATTTCTCTTTTTCTAGAATGAATGGCATCCTTCTTATTATTTCCATTGTTAGACGAATCATAACGAGACGGCCATGCATGATGTCTGACAACTACAATGTGAACGTTATTTGTGGACGACATCCGAGCAATAACAAAAAATAATAATAATTATAATAATAATAATAATAATAAGAAGAAGAAGAAGAAGAAGAAGAAAAATAAAGAAAAAGAAGAAGTACATATATATATATACACACACACACACATATATATATATATATATATATTTATATATATATATATATATATATATATATATATATATATATAGTAAGTTATAAAATATATATGCGATTAAGCTACACTGAATATTTCGCGTTTCATCCACATTAGGACTCTTACGGCTTCTGCGCGAATATTTTGATTGTATGTCGCTTTTATATACACACCTTCTATTGATATTTTAGTTAGCCAATCATCTTTCTAGTATCCACCGCGCCCTTTCTATCGGCGCTCTGGGTACTAGAAAGCTGATTGGCTTACTAAAATCTCAATAGAAGGTGCGTATATAAAAATGATATCAACCAAAAAATTCGCGCATAAGCCTGAAGAGTCCTAGAGTGGATGAAACGCGTAATAATCAGTTTATATATATATATATATATATATATATATATATATATATATATATATATATATATATCTGGTCATCTGGCGTTGTCCGGTCATTCAATACGCTTAAACCTGATATTTTTATTTTATGCAGATTGCGTATATATTGTTATAGAGTCAATCATCTATTGAATATTTTATATTATGAGACAGTATTTACTCGACCGACTTTCCCCCCCATTTTTAAAAAATAATAATGATAACATCGTTTTTCAAATTCCGTCTGTGTTTGTTTACAATGTCATGTTTCTCCTAATTTCCATAGTCACAAAAATCATAACGAGACGGCTATATATGATGTAAGACAACTACACTGGGAACATTATTCGCGGACGACACCCGAGCAATTACAAAACAATCAGTTTTATTATAATTATTATTATTATTATTAATAATAATAATAATAATAATAATAATATATATATATATATATATATATATATATATATATATATATTGCTCGATTGACTAAGTTTCTCCCCACCAATAATTATAATGTCGTTCATCAAATTCCGTCTGTGTTTGTTTACAATATCACGTCAGTTGATATTTGGGCTTGACGATCTACAAGATAATCTTTATTGATTTATAAGTAAAACAAAAGACTTTTTCCATGGGAACAGTTTACATTATACGAGCTGGAGTAACGTAACATATTCCCCGAAAAAAAAATGATTCCTCATCATAAGTGATTGAAAACTATATTTAAGACCAGACTTTTGGGATTTTTAATACTTATCGTGTGAATTCCTGTACAAATCATATCTAAAAGCACTGCCAATCATACATATTACCTAAGTGTGAAATTTTCAAAAGATAAGCTCATATGTTTCGGCATCTATGATGGAGGGACTCTTACACACAAGCGATTATATATATATATATATATATATATATATATATATATATATATATATATATATGTACATATATATATACACATATATATACATATATATATATATATATATATATATATATATATATATGTATATATACTTTCGAGACCTGTTGAAGTTCACAGAGTACTTATTCAATATCGATATTGGCATTCTGTAGATGTTTAACGTAAACAGAGACAATCCGATATTATTGTAACCTTTCTGTCAAAAGAGCAAACACATTTAGTTTAGCTAGCAGAAACTCCCGGCGTAGTCCAGCCGTAAGATACGTTTAAATATGATATTTTAATTCTGTCGAATTTCCCCTATATCATTATAGAATTAATGTTCTATCAAAGTTTATATATTATAAAGTTGCGATTTCCGAAAATTCAAAAATATGTCCATATAACATGTATACATACATATATATATATATATATATATATATATATATATATATATATATATATATATATATATGTATATATATATAAATTCAATAAAACTGTGAACAAGCAAGAATACAATAAAATCATTAAAGAACTTGCAATGAAGAAAGTTGGGCGCCTTATAGACAGTAGAATATATTGTTTTAATTTAATTTTAATTTAGGTTTATATTTCTTTCCGGTCTGTATTTATTTTGTATTAAACTATAAAACAACCTTAACTATTAAATTTAATATAATTTGATATAGTAATTTAGATAAGTTATGAAATATAATTAATTTGTTTAACAATTTAGGAGTATATTTTCATTTAACTAATTAAGTAAAAATACTCTTGACAAGGTTTTGATATATTTATAATGTTACATTTTTAGATACACATATTATGAATGCATTGAATGTATACAACCAGTATTACACGCCGTGCATATACAAGTGGAAATAAATGGTTTCCTTTTCCACCATGAATAACAGTAGGGCTATCCGAAATCTATATACACAGATAAGAATATTCATATATACGATATAGTGTTGTCTATTTATAATTACGCCATAATAGTTTACATAGTCTCGTCTCTACTGTGCTTTGAAAATCTCTTCATAAGTTTAGCTTTTAGTTCAAAATTTTATATTACTTCAATACAAATAAAGTTAATTTGAAATTTATTATTCAGGAAATGATTTGTAGTTATTTGAATGAATAAGATAATTTTACCCTGGCTTGGGATGATAATCCAAATAACAATTGCATAATAATTCAAATAATTACCCTAATTAAATTGTGTGTGAAACGGGTAGATTTATTACTAACAACAGGTTATATATATTAGATATTTGGTAAAAACTATTTTACTTCTATTTAAGACAATACTATAAACCCTACAACTTGACCTTTAATCTATTGTTAAATAAGTCCGTAACTTGATGATAACCTTTAATTCTACTAAGACTAATCTTTGAACTTTAACATCCAAAAAACATTAGCAAACTGTCATAATAAATAACAGCATATTAAGAGCAAATACCTCGATGTCTTTCCGCTAACATTCACAGCTTACAAAGTATTGAGGACGTTGCCAATGGTGATGCGAAAAAATAGTATGCTTTACTGTGTCATTAAATTACTTACATCAAAAGCTATATTTTATTATTACAAAACCACAATTCAACCATGTGCATCTAAGTGATAGCATCTATCACTAGTTTGGCACAGCTAAAGTCTAAAGAGAGTCTCTAATGTCATGAATTTATTTGTCGGCCAAGTTCCACCCTCCGTAGCATCGCTTCAGTATCGCATCGCTTCACATCTTTTAAAGTGGTTTACTGGAATGTAATCTGATAAACTCATAATACTTGTGCCCCTTAACTTACATAAGACATAATCATGTGTTAGGCTGCAAATTCCCAGACAATTCACTTTCGAAGTTAGTTATGCCATTAAGCGTTACACTCTAATGATCTATTTCCTCAACCTGCTGGAGTTTCGCATTTCTACTCAATTTTCTGTTTGTTTAACTGGACCAACATGCTGGTGTACATATCATATAGACAGGACTATCGATGATCAACCCCTAACAGTAACCTATAAGACATGATATTCTTATATGCATAGTTTGGTGTGAAACAGAAATTTTAATAAAGCTTTAAATTATATTAAATTATATTAACAAAGTAAAGCGTTATACGTACTCGTGGAGATTAACATAAAAACAGTCTCAACCTGCTACAATGTAAAATGCTAATGTTTTACGAAAAATGCTATATGTTTATTACGTTTGTTTTTATAGGTACTGACTGATAATAGTATGTAGAAAAAACGACTGAAATGATTACATATGAGAAACACATGTAGAAGTTACTGGAAACCTTATTACCACTATACAAATGTGTGTAATATTATTTAACTTATAAATTGAATGCATTTACCGTTTTTGAGCATCCCTAAAGGATAGACACCCGTTAGGCATATAAACGGCTGAGTAGCAGTTGTAAGTGAGTGATTGTGAAATAATTTTCTTAAATAAATACAATTGAATTGCAACTCTGAAAATATGATTCGTTTTAAATCTCACAAGATGCAATCAAGAGAAAAAATGCAATCTATATGATCTACGCCAGCTAAAGTAATATACATCATATTCTAGACAAACAAACAATCATAATATGATTTGTATATAGATTAATTTAAACGAGTATTAATGCATCAGGCGAATGATTGCACTCCATCTTTACACTAGAATTATATGTTATTATTACATTGTCATAGCCCAATGGAAAAGAATACACGATATAGGAAGCACGTTCTTTAAAAAATGTACACATCATTTTTTTTTGTTTGCTCAGGCTATAATATATATATATATATATATATATATATATATATATATATATATATATATGTATGTATGCATTTGTGTTTATATTATTTACCCGTCATATATACTTGTCTATTCTCAAATTCAAGTGTACAATGGAAAATAGTGATACACATGCCTGCTTCGAGCATGGCACATATTTTCTATTCTCATGTTTCATTCCTTCTGTATTTCTTTAAAATGTCGTAAATGTATGGTGGTTGCATGCCAAATTTTACCGGGGATTAAAGCATTGGTGTAAAGTTCGACTCTGAAAACGTTAGAATACCTATTATAATTTTATTTAAAGGAAAAGAAATTACATTAACGGAAAAAAGGGGAATTTGCAACAGAAACTAGTTTAACATTTTTAAAATGTGAATATTTCACATACGCTAAAAGCCATTAAATTAAAACAAAATAATTAGTACGAATCGAGTAAATGATATTGCCGAAACATTTATTTGTAAATACGCAACGATGGTGATTGATTGCGAAGGTTTAAATCGATGCCTTCGTTCAGTCTCAAAAGACAAAGGATGTCCTTATAGGCGCAGCTTCGCATGTAATTGTGAGATAAGGGTTGCCCTATCTCCAACCCCAACTCCTGAGACAGCACTGCTTGACTCCATGGCAAGGAGAAGCAAAGACGACTGGAAACAATGCCGAGATAAGTGGAAAGCACATACAGCACCTGAAAATTCAAAATAGTTACCCATCTGGTACTGGTCAGGCTCATCATTGCTTAACTTCGGTGATCTGACGAGAACCAGTATGTCAAACTTGATTATGTCGTATATTCAAGTTTAAATAAAGGGTATTTAAATAAAGTACATTAAATACCATAATTATATTGCAAAAAAGAAAACGTAAATGTGTTTGCGGAAATACATTAACAGTTGGCCAAATATATAAGTACGCAAGTAGTTTTGAAAAATAGCAGAAGTATTGTATCCAAGTGTTGCTTTCAAACCTTAATTGACAGGTCTGCTTGCGTGTTTGGATATTTGAGTGTGGTTTCGACCGATTACCTACGATTCAGTTTAACCGTAAATTTCATTAATAGCGAAAGAGCTATCTACGCACAAAATATTGTGATTGCAGTTATCTCTAGCTAGACCAAAGTACTGTAGGTTTGCAACAATAAATGTCACATGCATTTTTTTTCATGTGTAGACTATTAAGAACTATCCTATGTAAACTTAGAACGGCATTTCATTCACATTTAGTCGTTATAATAAAATCCTACATTACATCCGAAAAATAACACCATCACAATCGCAGTATTTTTGAGAAAGCAGTTGTTGCCCTAAATATTAAATCCTCCTACCGGCCTAAGTCATAACCGGGAGGAAATATACACATTCTACAGATATTCTGCTTTAACCCTTCGTTACTGAATCAAAAACTCATACTCTTTTCTTTTACCGACTCAAAATAACAAATATTCGTTTTTAAAATTCCGACCATTCTTATTGGATGAGAGCTGACCATTCGATTATTCAAAACCCTTCCTCTTAATGCATAAAGGAACGCCCCAGAACTCTTCAAATAAGGCAGTGCTTTCTAGAAGAGAACAATGTTTAAACAAACATGACTCAAACCCAAACATGTTAACCGGTCATAAAGCGAAAATTAAATAGTGATAGCATTATACACTTTGTGACAGATATGGGGGTTCTCGCATTTATACTTGATCATAAACTCGTAGACATAATACGATTTTTAGCTTTTCCAATTCAAGAATAATAAAGTCTCCCCAAACTATTTTTTACTTAACTGATTGACTGACCTCTGGTCATTCCTATATTCAGGATTCACAAGATTCGCATGCTAAACGAACGCATATGTATAATTTAAATATGACGTCGCAAGGATACCTAGTTTTACGATCCGAGTAAATTATCACATTCATTTTCTTACATTTAGCGGCGTTAGTTTGCATTTCCTATCTCTTCGATATCTCTTTCACTTGCTCTACCTTTCTATCTCTCTCGCCCGTGTTTTACATTTTTTCACGGCGATGCCGAAGAAAAAACAATAAACATGTAATTCCTTCTACTCTCGGTCGCTTGCTCTATACTATTCTCCAAGTTATTAAAAACAAATATTCAGACACAGCAACGCTTTTTTCATGTACTTCATTTAAATATGCTTTATTAAAACCTGCACTAACTATTAAAATATTCACCTAATCAAAAATAAATATTTCTGCAATATCTACTGGCGCGTCGACAATTGCGCACACGTTCATTTTCATGGTTAGGGGTAAAATTTCTTCGTTAGTTCTTTCACAATTTTCTATAGAATGACACCTGTTTTATATATTCGACTATGCTGATTAAAATAATCTCATTCAAATTTTTAAGAGACAAGTACCTGTAGTGATTTACAGAACTTGGGTTACACTCTAATTTATTGGCTGCTAGATTTGTACACACACGCGAAAAAACAAGTTTTCTTTTGTCCTACCGATAATACTACTCCTATTTTTTGTGTCTGCGCGTGGATATGCTGACAACAATTATTACCGTCAAATTTGATGGAATTATTTTCCAAAGAAAGAGAAAGGTTTTGTCTAACCCGAAAGCCGTCATTCACTTTGATAGTTTTCATTCCGACCACTAAAAGTCGTTACTCAGTCAGTATGTTTACGCCGCCATTAAATATTATATAAACACCGATATAATATATTACATTAACGTCCTTGTTTATTTATTTTATTAAAACCGTAATCATTTATAATATTAACACCATTATTATTTATTGACGTCCTAATTTATTTATTATATTAACACCGTTATGATTCATTATATTGACACCATTATTGTTATTATATTAACGCCGTTATTATTAATTATATGTAAAGCGTTACTATTTTTCATATTACCGCCGTTATTATTTATTATATTAACGTCGTTATTATTTATTATATTAACGTCGTTATTATTTATTATATTAACGTCGTTATAATTTATTATATACAAACCGTTATTATTTATTATATTAACGCCCTTACTATTTATTATATTAACGTCGTTATTATTTATTATATAAACATCGGTATTATTTATTATATTCACATTGTTATTATTTAATATATAAACGCCGTTATTGTATATTATATTAATCCGGATATTATTAACAATATTAACGTCGTTATTATTTATTATATTAACGTCGTTATTATTTATTATATAAAAGTCGTTATTATTTATTATATCAAACATCGTTATTTATTTATTATATAACGTCGTCATTATTTATTATATTACCAACGTTATTATTTATTGTATTACCCCCGTTATTACTTATTATATTAACGACGTTATTATTTATTATATTAACGTCGTTATTATGTATTATTTAACACCGTTATTTATTTATTATATTAACGTCGTTATTATGTATTATACAAACACTGCTATTATTTATTATATCAACACCTTTATTATTAATTATATTACTTCCTTATTTATTTATTAATTATATTAACGCCGTTATTATTTATTATATTAACACCGTTAATGTTTATTATATTAACGCCGTGATTATTTTCATATAAAGTTGTTATTATTTTTAATATTAACACCGTTATTTATTTATTATATTAACACCGTTAATCTTTATTATATTAACACCATTATTATTTTATATAAAGTTGTTATTATTGATTATATTAACACCGTTATTTATTTATTATATTAACGCCTTTATTATTTATTATATTAACACCGTTATTATTTATTATATTAACACCGTTATTATTTATTATATAAACACCGTTATTATTTATTATATTAACGCCGTTATTATTTATTATATTAACGCCGTTATTATTTATTATATAAGCACCGTCATTTTTTTATTATATTAACACCGTTATTATTTATTATATAAACACCGTTATTATTTATTATATAAACACCGTTATTATTTATTATATTAACGCCCTTATTATGTATTATATTAACGCCGTTATTATTTATTATATTAACACCGTTATTAATTATTATATAAACACCGTTATTATTTATTATATTAACGCCGTTATTATTTATTATATTAGAATGTTATTATTTATTATATAAACACCGTTATTATTTATTACATAAACACCGTTATTATTTATTATATTAACACCGTAATTAAATATTTTATTAACACCGTTATTATTTATTATATTAACACCGTTATTATTTATTATATTAACGCCGAAAATCGTGATTTATTAATTATATTAACACCGAAAGCCGTTATTTAGTTATTTGTATACTCCGAAAGACATATTTTGTTTATTGAGTGTGTAGATACCGTTCGTAAGAGTAGGAGGTTGGCGTTGACTTTTCCAAAAGCCGTTCTTTATATTGTGAGTTTTCAGTGTACATTACAAACGCCGTTCTTTACATGACAATATTCAAAAAGGTAAGTGAAATAAAAAAAAAAAGTTGTAGTTGTTTTACTTTTCACGTTAAATGGACGATATAAAACTGGAATTTAATTTGATATTATTGGTGGAAGAGTTGAAAACAGAGGACGACTTGAACGACAAACGGAACAGATAGGTCTGCTACCACTGATTTCGATCACTCTAAACAAGTTCTATGCACTGAGAATCCTTAACCTCTTAAACTGCCGTCACTTCCCCTGAAAGGAAATCTAGACATGCGCAGTCAGAACACTGACCCCGGTATAAAAGTCAACAACAAACATTCAACTTCCTCTTTCTTCCTTTTGGCTTGGGTTCATCAACCAGACAAGTTCGCGTCCACAGCCTTTGGCTTGAAGACTTTTCCACGTAGACGACTACTACCATGGGCGCGCGGCTTTACTGAGATCACCCCCTCTCTCTCTCTTTCTTTTTCTACATGCTGGACTGGCAGTTCTCGTTCTACTTATTCATTCCTGTTTTTTTCCACGCGCGTAGTCGTCAACGACTGAATGAGCACATGTTTCACCTAAACCCTTTATTTTCGGCAGAAAATAAACGATATGTTTATTTTATTCAGCATTTATTTTTTTTTCCTTCTCTCCATTTATTTCATTATTTTTTCGTAGCAGGTTTGGATTATTATATCCTGGTCCGCAACAATAGATAGATAGATAGATATATAGATAGATGTGTGCATGTGTGTTTGTGCGTGTACGATGATGACATAGGATTAGTAAATTCAAACAAACGATAACAATTAAAAATGTAAATAAGTGTGAGATAATTGTGAATGAATTTCCAAAGAATAAATCGATAGTACATACCCGGGGTTAAAAAGTTAAGTGTATCTATGCTAGACAATGGATGATAAAACTAAACGATTCACAGAAGGAAATATAATTAGAAAGGTGAGTAATGCAGTTATATAAAAAAAAACATGTAATATTAAATCTAAGGAGGTTCTTGAAAATAAACAACTAAACGGAGAGTTAGAGAAAAAATGATAAGAAATAGAAAAATAAATAAGATGACATAGATTAAATAAAAATAAATGATGTCAGCGAGGGAACACAATCCCTGGGAAAAAAACGTGATCTACGTAAAGGAATGGCACACAAGCAAGCCTCTCTTTGCAAACCAACCTCGTTTTCAATTATAAAATTGGCCAATGCAATCTCAACAAAAATAACAATGAAAACAAATAACAAACACGTGCAACGCGGCAAATCGACAAATGCAAGAAGTAAAAAAATACAATGATAGAACAAATACGAGTGAACACAAGATGGAGACAGGGAAAAAATGAGAAAAAATACAAGATAGTAATACATTTAATTTTGAGCGGAAAGATTTCGACACATAATCTAATATAAACTTCTGGCTTGTTAAACACGGGAAGTTGACACACAAACAAAGCAAATCTTCGACTTGTACAATCTAACCCGCACGTACACCCACCTGAACACACACACACCCACACACACACACACATATATACATGTATATTTATACTAATATATATATATATACTAATATATGTATATATTATATATATATAAATCTGCCCATAAATCCTATAAATATATATATTGTTCTTTTTCTATCTTTTTTCCCATTTCTTCCTATATACATATATATATATATATATATATATATATATATATATATATATATATGTGTGTGTGTGTGTGTGTATGTGTGTGTACGTGTGTGTGCGCGTGTGTGTATGTCTTTGTGTGTATATTTGTGTGTCTTTGTGTCTCTGTGTGTGGTGAGAATAATGGAAATACTATTCCGACGAAATAGAGAAATAAAACAATAATAGACAAAGTTTTGTGTTCATCAACGTTTCGTCTTTAATGCTAGGTCTACTCTGGAAGAATGAAATTAAGAAAAAAAAACACCCATACAAATATTTGAAAATATATATTTGATGTAATGCAATGTATAACGGTTTCATTTCAGAAACGGATAAAAGTCGTTGGAATGAAACAAAAAGGTGCCATAGCGTTGTGAAAGAGAGTAAGTTTTTTTTAAAATTCAATAGCCATTTATATATTCTAAAAGATATGATGTAATTCATATTGCTTTGGAAGAATATGTGCATTATAATTCACATATGGATATGTAACTGAAATGAGAAATTGTATTTGTGTTATGTACTTTATTGATTGATTATATGTCTTAAAAATATAGAAGTTATCTATGGTGTAACCTATGAGTAAAATGTATACATTAATTATGTTCTTTTAATAGATACTTATTAATGGAGACATATTATACGCTATATTATATGAAGTATACGAATAGCATCATAGCTTTTGTATATATTAACGACTATATGATGTTATAAACCATCTTACTCACTTTCACAAAGCTATGCCCATTTTTTAATTTTGATGAGCATGACTAGACTTGTTCCTGTATCATTTCTCTCCCTCGTTCTGTCTCTCTCTCTCTGTCTGTCTCTCTCTCTCTCTCTCTCTCTGTATATGTATATATATATATATATATATATATGCGTATATATGTATATATATATATATATATATATATATATATATACTTATACAATTATATAAATGAAGCTTTGGCTCTGTGTGGGAGTTCGTTCCTTATAAACTACGAAACGGCTAAACACATTTTCTTCTTTAAAATTTACAGAACTTTAGTGTATAAGTCTGCGAGTGATCCTAGTAAAGGTTTGTCTCAGAATACCCCCAATAAGTAACGCTAATCAATAATCGAAACCGTTTTTTTTATTTATCTATCATCAGTACAGCCATTTATTTTATATTATCGCTTAGCAACAATGGTAGAATAACGGGCCGTGAAAAATCTACTCTGGGTAAGTTGATATCGTGTTTTCTTATTTGAGTGACGTGGTCTGCAGATGTAAACAAACTGCAAAGAATTATATCAGACTTGCAAAGTTACGTGTTTATTTCATTGTTATTTATTTATTTTTTTAATTTTGCATGATGTGGTCTGTAGTTTCAAACCCTGCTCATAAATTTCTTGATGTTTTTTTTTTACGTCAATTGGTAATAAGTTTATTTATGTGATTGGAAAATGTACGTGTGTATATTTTTAAAATATCTATTATTTTTGCAATATAAAATTGGAATATTAAACTAAGTGTTTCGTAGGAAATTATTTTCGTTCACCAAGAATTCACAGACAGTAATACGTCAAGCAATTACAGTACACACACAACGTAATGTTTTTATATTTAAAAAATGTTGTTTTTTTTTAATTTTAACCTCTCGCCCCCGTCGGACTACTTAATAGTGTTTTGATTCCTTCTACCCCACTAATATCACTGTTTTTAAACACCTCTCTCAACCCGGGTTGAAGTATTCTTTTGATTAACCCTACTACCATCTCCGTTACGCACTCTCGCTAGTATATACATGTGTGTATATATATATATATATATATATATATATATATATGTATATATATATGTATATGTATGTGTGTGTGTGTGTGTGTGTGTGTGTGTGGGTGTGTGTGTGTAGACAGCAAAATACGTGTCAATGGATAATTATAAGTATATAAATGTACACATATATATGTATATATAGATCGATAGAGAGAGAGAATGCGAACGATGGATTGATAGATTTATACACATACTGAGTTCATATATATATATATATATATAATTATTTTTTTTCTTTAATAATTAAATACCTACAGTCGAACAATTCGAACTCGACAACACGAGACATCTCTGGCTCAATTAGCAAAGACCGTATCTATTCGGCTACCATTAACCGCGTGGAATAACGTTGAATTTAAACATTATAATTTTAAATGTTCTTTCAGTCAGTCAGACAGTGATCTAATCCTTATACGATGATCTATGCATAAGATCTAAATTGACCGACATTAATTCAACTGAAAGTGCTCAACGATAAGAAACTAATTTCTTAAAGGGGCCGTCAGTATTATTTTTTTAATATATTAATTAAATACCTACAGACACTAGTGCTTCATCCTCTTGGGAATCTTCAGTGCAGGGTGTCACGATTAACATCAGTCGAACGATTCGAACTCGGCAACACGAGACATATTTGTCTCGATTAGCAAAGTCCTATATGTATATGATATGTATATATATATATATATATATATATATATATATATATATATATATATATATAGCCAGTAGAGTTTAGATTCCTAGAAGTACATCCAATGAAACAACATGTGTCTACCAAAGAGTGATCAATGAGTGAATAGAGCAGGTATATTAATTAAAGGTTTTCGACGGAAATTCTTGGCCTGAAGACGTAATCCCCCAACGAGGGTGATTACAGAAACATGTATACACGTATGTAGCCATTAATGCTTGTATAAATAAATTTAATATATATATATAGAGAGAGAGAGAGAAAAAGAAAGAGAGAGAGCGAAAGAGAGAGATATAGATTTCATTGAATTCCCATCTGTTTTGATTGATAGTTATGCTCTTAATAAAGAACGATCTCATTATTATTATTATTATTATTATTATTATTATTATTATTATTATTATCATTATTATTATTACGTTTCTTTTTTGGGCAGTTGAACGGAAAACAATAGAAAAACACATTTAATTTCATTTCATTTCTTAGGTACATCGTTTTCAGAATAATATTAAAATTCAGCGATTTTTCATTTAAGCAAATAAATTTGAATGATATTATCAGTCATTATTTCCCCGTTATTTAATACTACTTAGTATCGTGTGAGTGTGTGTGTGTGTGTGTGTGTGTGTGTGTGTGTGTGTGTGTGTGTGTGTGTGTGTGTGTGTGTGTGTGTGTGGGTGTGTGATATCAGTTTAACATTAATGTTGTTTTTTTTTCTTTACTCTTAAGGAACATCTAAATAGATAATACTCTTCACCGAACAGCGTCTTTGCTTAATTTCGTAATATTGTGTTTAAGTTTGATAGTCAGCAACCCCGGGATAAAGGAGTGAGAGACTCGTTAATATTGTCAATGCGCTTGTGTCTTTGCAATGTATATGATATGCATTGGGAGCGGTCTAAAGGCTTACGATGTTTTATCTTTTTTCTCATTAAAGTCTTGCCTTCTATATTAAAGGCACGAAGCCGACCTGCTTTCTTACTAGCGTGTGTAAAAGCAGTAATATCTAATAATCTGTGTTGAAAACCAAATATCTCACGAGAATATAAAGCAATATCCTTGTTCAATGCCTTCCTTATACATTTGGCAGTTTTTCTTTTTGTTATTCCTACATCCATTAATGATCAGATACCTGTTGTTCAGGTATAACTTGGAGACATGGCAGACGAAAACCAATTTGATAATATATATATATATATATATATATATATATATATATATATATATATATATATATATATATATATATATATATAAAAGATTAACATTAAGAATACTTGGCAAAGATTAAGATGTTAAAGCAGTTTAGTGGCCAGTATACAGTATGTACAACATAATTAGTTTTGCAAACCAGTTCTCGTCAGATCACCGTAGTTAAGCAATTTTGATCCTAACCAGTACCAAATGGGTGGCCATTTGGAATTGTACGCGGTGTATGTACTCTCCGCGTATCTTTATATTGTTGCCGGTCGTTTGAATCTAAACTTACCACTGGTACAAAACATCGCCGAATAAGGAGAGGCGTGATTGGAGATTGCCCCAATTTTTCCCCAAAATGTTACACGCGAAGGAACTCTGCATGGTATGCATAATCTTTCAAGACTGAATGAAGCTTTCTTGTGTGTATATATATATATATATGTGTGTGTGTGTGTGTGTGTATATATAGATTATATAACAAATATGAAAAGCTGAAATTTTTACAACTGGTTGGCGTTATCATCCATAATAACATACTAAAATTTGAATCATTTGCAAATGATAGACAAAGAATTATAACAATTATTTATTTATTTTCCAAATAGCAACGCCCAAAAGTAAGGGCCATCATTTTTAGCAAATATTATTGTTGGGGAAATAGAAACGGACATGAATACGACCTACCTGTGAAGCGTCCATGTGTCTGCCTGTCATGCGCGTTGGACAGGAAAAAGAAAAAAGCAAGATATCGTCCGTGATATTGAACAGAAACGGTCTCGTGATCTCGCGAGATTCACGTGAGTGAATGTAATATAAAGCAGGTCGCTTGAAGGTGTGAGATAGGAGCTTTTGCTGTTCAGATGCTAAACAGGTGACGTTACAAGACAGACAGTTACTAAGTGCATTGTGACGAGTAAAGGATGTTACAGTTCTACAATTATACTACATTTTGCTGTATATCTCAGGTGTATCTGTTCACTTGTTCGTTTGGTTTTGATTTTAATTTTAATTGTCTGACAAGGAAGTAGGTGCCACACAGGATTCCTAGGTGGTGAAAATAAGTAATATAAAAATTGCAGCATCAGTTAAGTAATGCCATCGTTGTACATTGGTAAACATTGATATTGGTTTAAATTGACACTGTTTTTTTGCCGTTTAATACACATCTCTTGGTTTCGATTCGTAGTATATTTTACATTTTTACAGGTTAGTGCTGCTCTGTTGTTTTCAATTCATGCTTTCCTTTTATATTTTAAACGGTTGGTACGGTTCTGTGGGTTACATAGTGCATAGTTAACATGTAAAATATTTTACAGAGTTAATTGTTCAAAAAATGTGTTATTCTACTCGTCATACCAGGTTAATATATTTTATCTATAGTGGTATCAAAGATAAATAGGTTCGCAGTATAATAATCTAATTTATTCGATTTTTTGGTATGTTAATAATATACAACTGAAATGTATTCATATACACGTGTGTTTATACGTACAATTATATTCATGTGTTTCATCTGCTATTATGCTGTTACGATTATATCATTGTTTTGTTATTATTGATGAACGTTAGAAAAAATGTTTCCGTGTAAACTGTATTTGCCGTTTAGTTTGTATGCAAAAGATTTTTTCAATTTTACGCCGTAAAATATTTTTTGTTCATGGTATATAACAATATGTTTTCCTGCGCTAAAAGCATAAAGATTACATTTGATGTTCAAAAATACAATTTTATATATAACAGTAAAAATAAAATTCCTTCCCATAAAAGTAGGCTGTTTTCAAAAGTATTTAAGAATTGATCAATTTTCCAAAATATTTTTTTATGTTCATATAGACACCACCACAGAAAAGCATTCTAAACAAACATTTTGTTATATATTTTTTTGTTCATCGGATTTTAAATGCTGTGCAGTTCATTTTAGGAGTGAAGAACCAACGGCGTTTATTATGCCTATATTGAATTATTTCCCCTTAAGAAAACGGGCCCCAACTCTAATTATGTCCTGTTTCTTAGTGTTTTGTCCGAATGAACTGAAACTTTGGCCATAACTAGTTTATTATATTCAAAACATCACATCAAAACACTAAGGTATTTTTTCCTCCGTTCTCTATGTTCTAGATTTGTTTTCCTCCGTTCTCTATGTTCTAGATGGCCTCCATTTAGCTTCTTTTTTTTGGGGGGGGCTATCCTGTATAAGGTAGTCCTGCTTGTTTAAATGATGTATAAAAATAATAAAATAGTTATGTAAGATTCAAATGTAAGGGCCGTTCATTAAAATGCTATTCTGATATTGATTGTTTATCCGTTTGTGTTGACCAAAGTTGTATACATTTTAGTCAAGAATATAGAATGTTGCAAAAGGCTCGGGAATAATTCTTATATTAAATAGCACAGGAACTATTAAGAATAAGGATATGAAGAGTAATGAAAAAATCATAAGCCTTACATAAAACTTAATGCAGATTTTAAATGGCATAACTTCCATCGTACTTCCATTCAGTTAACCAGATATAAATAATTGGAATAGGTCAAGACTAGTGAAACACCTTATATTTAAAAACATATCATAAAAGCTAATGTAAATTTGGAACAAAATATTTTGTTTAATAAACTACACAAGGGTGTTCTTCCTCCGTCGGATATGACGATATAAAATGTATTTTAAATATTATCTTTGTTGTACGCATCATTGAAAAATAAATATTCAACCTCAGAAGATGTTTAGACCAATATAATATCGAACAAATTTAGTTTACTTGCTGTAATCGACAACATGTTTCAATATGGTTCTTTAATGTCTAATCATCAATATAGACAATGATGAGTGACAACAAAGAACCAGTCTCGATATGTTTTTACCTGCGAAAACTTATATAACGGATAGTTTATACAGGATCATATATATCTATATCTATATATATATCTATATATATATATATATATATATATATATATATATATATATATATATATAGTAAGATGATTAATCATAAAAATGAATTTTCATAGGTAAGACGAAATTATCAGGATAAAAAGCTCGACCCCATTAAGAGGAGCAACAACAGAAATACCTACAAGGATAAAGAGTAAATTTACTACATTATAAAGTCAAACATGGATACAGAAAGGAAAATAAGGGATAAACTTCTTTCAGTCAAAGCTGTTCGAAGCTAAATTCTTATTCACATAGAAAATGAAGCCGGCATTATAAACTTAATAATGTAAACAAGTTTCTATGTAAATTTGCATGTATTGTTTCAAATTATTCTCTTTGTTACTCATTCCCGCTCTTCCTCTCTCTTTCTCTCTCACTATATATATATATATATATATATATATATATATATATATATGTATATATATATATACATATATATATATAGTAACTGTCGGTGAGTGGATTCAAAAACAGCCTACAGAAAATTGACTCTGATTTATGAAAGTATGATAGGTTATGAAAGGGAAGGGTTGTAAAGAGATAAATTCGAATTTGGGTGTATCAAAACCAACGCAAAATATTATGAAAGTAAAAATAAAATAGATTTCCCCCATAATTTATTATACTATACCTGTTCACCCTGAAACACTTATCACAATATTCTGTGGATCTATATTAAAAAACCTTGTTAAACTTTGTGACATATTTCCATTCTATGGAGGTGAGGTGCGAACGAACATCCCATAATTTTATTATACCATATTTCTTCAAACTGAAACATAATTATCAAAGTATACTTACGCAGATAGATATGACAAATCTTTACTACACTGTGTGCCTATTTCCATTTTATAGAGGCCAGGCGTGAACACAGACGCCACAATTTTATTATACCATCCCCATTTAAGTTAAAACGTACTTATCAAAGTATTCTTTATACATCTATATAAAACACACTTGTAAACGTTTTTCTTTCATTTTTTTTATTTCCATACTTTGTGGACCAGGCAAGAACGCAGACCCCACAATTTTCATGAATCGCCGTTCTGCCAGATCAAATATACCCATCTCTGTGTCTCGATACATCTTCTATCATTATATGTGATCAGTTTTTAAAAATCGTCAACCATATAGGAGCCTATTCATGACCAGACACACACACATTCAGCTTTATATTATATATATATATATATATATGTATATATATATGTGTATGTATATTTATATATAAATTATGGTCTAATAGTGTATTCTAATTCATTTGTTATCCTTTATAATGCGTACACCCTTTCCAGATTGGCTTCCTCGGCAATAACTAAATTTTTAAACAGAATAAGAAGCGAACCTAATCTAGGTATGCATTAAATCCTTTATTTTGTGAATGTAACGTAGCCATATAAGCATAAACTCTTTATTTATTGGAATACAATAACGGATTAATATTATTATTTGCAACAACATTTTATCATTTTACTTGCATTTATATTCCTATACATTATTCTGAATAATATAATGCAAACATAAAGAAAGAATTATCAATAATATTGTGAATTGTATTATAAAAAAAAAACCTTCATTAGTCAGGCAGAATGTAGCTTTTACTGTAATTACTGGGCGATCACTTAATTTGTACGTGGAAATTTAATTTGTACCCATTGTATTGTACGTATCAGTTTTATACGTATTTCATGATAAGCTTTCAAACGTAGAGAATATGATTTGTCACAAATTATACAACTCCTCTATTTCCTTAGTTATTGTTATCTGTCTGAATTCAACTTGGTTTTGTAACGAAACACGAAATTGTAATCAATAATTATAAAACCTATCACTAAAATAATTATTGTTTATCATAGTTAACATTGAAATAAACAGATACTTCTTTTAAGTAAATGATTATTTTGATTATTATATTATTTTTGATCAGACATATATGCCTTGATTAACAAAATTATGTAGTTTGTGAAAAGAAAAGAGAAATCAGTTATTAAGGTTTCGAGATACAAAAATACTATATATTATTTGTATGCATTTGTATGTGATGTGTGATATACTTATATACGAAATCTGAACTAATCAACCATTATATCTAAGGTTTGCTTTTTTATGAATCATATTAGTACACGTAATGCTACTCAGTTTTGGATTTAGTAAAATGATAACAATTTTATTGTAATTATTATAAACATCCGTAATTTCAAATGACTAAACAAGCCATTCAGCGCTTACTTTTTTATGTATCAAATTTAACATATCCTTATACTATGCTGTTTGATTCGGTGTTGCTTATAGTTCACTTTTAGTTCATCTACCTCTAGGTTTTCTCGCTTACTCTCTGTTCAACACTCCCCTTGTTCAGTAAAAGCGGAAAGTACATAGGAAACGATATTTATTTATTACCAGTTATAGCAGGATTATTATTTTCACTGAAAACAATATGATTAGCGAAAACTATGTTTGCACATGTGCATATAAAAATAACTATATGTGTGTGCGTATATTTGTTTCTGTGTACGTGCATTTAAGTGTGTGTAACATATAAGGAAATAATTATATATTAAAACGGAAAAAATACATTTTTATTTTGATGCTATATTTTTTGCTTTAACTGGAAATTTATTAAAATTACTTAAGTGACAAACACATTTTGCGTTCATCTTCAGATATTGTATGGTGTTTCCCGAAACTAATTCTGATGTTACGGTGTACGCCATATTAAAACACACGGTGTCCGTTTTTATGCGAACCAACATGCTTTCAGGCTCGTGCGCACAGGTGGTTTGTGAATATTTACGAGTTTCCTTCTGAAAATATTGACGCGCATTGGCATGCACATTCCTATGTGCAGCTGGCTTATTCCGCAATAAAATTAAGGTAAATAAAACAACACTACACGCATAGTGCGTTTCTGTCTTTTTCTTATTTAATTATTTTTCTAATCCTGTGAACGTCAAATATTGTATCATCAACGCTGCGCGAAGAACAAATCGATAGCGTTCGATTATAATCCGATTATCATACATTTGAATTCAATTTAAACACTCAGTCATTACGTAAAAGCAAAATAAAGAATCGTAATAAAATACGATTCAGAATAATATAAAGAAAAAGAATAAACATGTTAATAAAAGAAGAACCATTAAAAATACCATAAAAATTCGAATAATAAGAAGAGAAGTAATACGATAAAATATATCAAATTTACTTCAGTAAACTTGGAAGAAAACAATAATCACGCATGCTCCAGTTAAAATGTAAGACAAGGATTGTGGAAATTTACCTAAAAGCGAATGTATTAAGCCAGTGCATGTACAATTCCAGCTTGACTAACTGCATGGTTGGAGGATTATGCATAGCCCTTGGAAGTTAATTATAAAGTACCGGGATTTTTCTTTTAAAACCATACGTGTCAGTAAAGCGTTTTAGTTTATGTTCGGCAGATCTCTCATCGAATTAAATATTGGCACTGAGAATAAGATCATCGCAAAATCGTCGACATTCAATTGTGAACAGATCACACTCCTTAACTAGGCTTTATAGCGAACATCGGAGACAAGGGCACAATACTCAAACAGTCATCTAGTGAGGAGACATATGGTGGGAGAAATATTCCAGAAATTAGTTTTCAAAATGATGTTCAATGAGAAATGGCATTTCTCTTAGTTTTCCAAACGAGTAAGCAAAAATAATATGATCTTTTGTCTCGGCTCTGTAGAGAGATCTGTTTCACGATATAATATAAGAGCCGCGCTCGAAACAAGTTCATTTAAATATGGCAGCATTTATTTATATTGAGTCATCTTTTCTTTGTCGCTATTTTCATGGCAAGTGCTTGATAGAACACAAGTCTATGGTCCTCCCATTGCAATCATACAAAAAAGAAACGCATTGTTATAACAGTAATAATGATTAAGTGAATTTGAGTATGAGAAAAATAATAGTAATGTTACCGTAATTGATATCAGAATCTTGTAATGAGATTGGTAACATCAATACTAACATTGATTGAGTAGTATGTATTAACATAAGAAAAATAGTTTGGACAATAATAAGAATATCTTTATAAACACGAGGACATAAATTAAGAGTAAAATAAGTAGAAATATCACTAACTAAAACATGAAAACTGAAGAGTATTCATACTAATTATGAGAATAAGAAAATGAAAACGAATAGGAAAAACAATAATGACATTAACTACGAAACTGATAAAAAAAACGAAGGAAAAGGGTAATATCAGCATAAAAAAACTAAACCAAATCCCAATGGATATAAACATCTCGAATAAAAAAAAAGTAAACTCTTTAACGAATGCGAATAGTTTGTTTATCCGATGCAAAAACACGTGATAGGGCATAATGTTCCATTGTAGCACCTGTTCCAATAAAATCAATTTGATTTCCCGCCTCAGAAAAACACCGATTTTTTTTTTATCCGTTGGATAAAAAAAAAACAAATACTATCGATCGATGTATCTCCACATATTCAATGCACAGTATCTAAGACAGTATCCATTATACAACACTGCAATTATAAATAAATATGTTTATCGTGGAAAGAAAGTCAAGACCAAGGATATTCGTTTTCACGACATGCTATCAATGTGGGTTTAATTTCATATTATCTGCTTTATTCGAAGTATTATTATCGTCCTGGGTTTATCTATCAATCTTAGTAACAGAACAGGATTCCGAATGGAACAATTTATTAAACCCAAATGGGTTGTATATTCTCGTCCTGTCATCCATGAGCGGGTAGAAGTTTATGAAATTTTGAGGGAAGGGTGAGTTATTCGCATTATTCGAACTCTTCCAACGACTGTTTTTATTTTGAGCGTGATTTTCACAACGTTTCGGTCGATATAGCATCTTATTATAATCAAGTGTATCATATCAGATTCGAGAGCGTTTCTGTCGAACCCAGGCATCTGCACAAAATTTCGAACAGAACCCTATATTTACTTCACGGAGGTAACATACTCTCGTTCTGTCAGCCATGACTGGATAGAGGTCTTAAGTAAATCGTAATTGAATTTTAAGGTTGTCTACCTTCATGGGAATATCACTTCACATTTACAGAAGGACACCGATTACATCGACCGGTTGCACACACTGACGATCGGGTCTTCAACTTTATAACTGATCGTTTTCAACAACCCTTTCAATTGCATACGGGGTTTATGTGCATTACGCCGATTTTTTATGCATGTAAATATCATTGCTTCATACTATGTATAACTACTATATATAGATGTATGTCTATATCTATCTATACTCTCATAAATTCATCTTTCATTTGTGTTTAATGGTATTCATTTTAGAAACCCTCTTTTCTATTTATTTAAAAAGAAAATACAATTTTCTTATATATAGGTTGTGGGATTGTATTCACTAGCAATATATCTAGCTAATTTGCATATTTTTTAAAAATTCATTTTCATTAATACCCTATTAGTTTTGTTAGATTTTCTCATGGGATGATCATCTGTAGTAAACTATTAGTTGTAACTATATTCATGCATATATTCTACTTTATTTATACTTGCATAATATTTGCGTAAAAAGTTTATAGTAAACACAAAATGTTATATATATTTATGTATACGTATATATTTTTGTTTAATCTATTAATCTATCTCTCTTTCTCTCTCTATATATATATATATTCATATAAGTGAATGTGTATGTCTGTGTGTGTGTACATTTATCTACGCAATAACTTCCTCAATTTTTAGTCTAGAGACTCGAAATTTGATACACAGGGTACGGAGATTGGGGAAACGATTGGACCTTTGAGAACTCTACAGACATCCTCCGACAATTTGGGGTCTGAACACTTGAAATTTTAGATATAGCTTCCTTGTACATGGATCTAACTAAATAACTTGGCTTGATCCCCAAACAATAAATGTTAAGGGGTCATAATAGAAGTCATAGTTAAACGGATTCTACTACATTACTCAGACGCTTCCTGGTCTAAACATTTGAAATTTTACATAAAGGGTATTCAGAGATAGCGCAAGCTTTTTAATCGGCTTGGATTGAAAGTTTTTAGTTACTAATATATAAATGTATGTATGTATGCATGTATGTATGTAAGTTAGCATGTGTGCCATGAACTTTCGACAGAAGCGACGGATTTTCTCAAGATCAGAATCGTTTTAAACTTCGACTTTTCAGACGATAAATATCGAAAAATTGGCAAAAAACATTAATATCTTCACCTTCAACTAGGCACTTTTCTTCAGGGGGGTCGCTTTTTTCGCCGATAGTTTTGAAAATCAGTCTCTCCTTTTTCTTGTCTAGCCTTAATTAAAACATACGTCAATTCCGATTTGACGGTGGTCGTAACGACAAAGACGTCAATTTTTCCCCCCGTTCTTTTCGTCCTTCACTGTACGGGTTCGAGTCTGCCTTTCTTTTACCACTTTTGTGTTTTGCCAACACACGCAAACACCCGAGAAACAACGGTCTGAAATGCTAGTATATATATATATATATATATATATATATATATATATATATATATATATATATATATATATATAGCACATCTGAGAAAATTGAGAAAGTCCTATCTGCTTATCCTTCAGCTAAAATTCACGTATGTGGAGACTTCAATGTTCACAACGTCGAATGGTTGACCCACTCAAACAAGACCGATGATGAGGGGAGGTTCTGTCATGATTTATCCATTGCCTATGATCTCACTCAGATTGTTCAGGAACCCACCCGTGTGCCCGACAATGACGGCCAGTATGCGAGCCTACTAGACCTTTTTCTCACAACTTGCCCTGAACTATGTTCAGTTTCTGTTATGTCGCCTCTTGGATCTTCCGACCACTCTATTGTATCAATTAAGATAAAAATGAAATGTAATAAGTCCACAGACGTACCTCTCCATCGTACAGTATATCGATACACTAAGGCTGCCTGGGATAGCTTCCGTACATTTATATCTGATCTACCTCTGCATTCCATGTTTAAAAAGGATGGGCCCTCTATAGTATTAGACCTGACGGAATAATTAATTGTAGGTATTGACCATTTCATACCCTCGAAAAATTTTCAGCAAAAACCTAACAGCCAGCCATGGTTCTCTCCAGAATGTGCTGCTGCCATTGCGCACAGAAATCACTTTTTCCACTGTTTCCAACGTAATAGATGTATGGAAACTAAAGCCGTTTTCAGGACTGCCAGCAACCATTGCATGAAAGTAATAAAGAACGCAATAGAGTTGTATGCTTAATCTGTTAAGTCAAAAGTAGCTGAGCAGCGGCTTGGTTCCCACCAGTTTTGGCAAATAGCAAACAGAATCCTGAACAGAAGCGTGTGCTCCATCCCAACTCTGACAAATGGACCTGAGGTAATCTCGTCAGCATCAGACAAAGCCAAACTCTTTGTCAAGAACTTTGCAGCTAATTCTACCCTTTGCTATCAAGGTCGCCAACCCCCAATATTTCCTCCTGTATCAGAAAACACGCTATGTGATATACGTATATCTGTACGTGATGTTGCCAAGCTAATCAAAAACCTTGATTCCAGTAAAGCAACTGGCCCTGACGGTATTCCAATTATAGTACTCAAAAAAAAAACTTCAACCTGAACTAGCGCCCATACTTACAAAACTGTTTAAACGTTATCTTAAGTAGAATAGTTTCCCATCTCTCTGGAAAATTTCATCAGTATGCCCTGTATTTAAGAATTCAGGTGATCGCTCATCAACCTCTCAGTACAGGCCAATAAGTCTCCTGTGCGTCATGAGTAAGTTGCTGGAATCTGTGTTAAATACAGAAGTAATCAACCATTTCAACAAAAATAACCTTCTTAGAGACACTCAATATGGTTTCCGTTCTGCTAGATCTACAGCAGATGTGCTTACAGTAATATCTCATAGGATTAGCAAATCTCTCGACGGAGGCAACCTTTCTAGGGCAATTGCTCTTGACATATCTAAGACATTTGATAGGGTATGGCATAAAGGTTTACTTCATAAGATCTCTAGCTATGGTATAGCTGGAAATGTATTCTCAATTATTAAATCATTTTTTTCTGATAGGTTCATAAGAGTAGTAGTTGATGGGCAAAAATCAGACACTCACAGTATTAATGCTGGTGTCCCTCAGGGGTCCATCCTAGGCCAACTCTTTTCCTGATCTACATTAATGATCTTCCAAATCACATCCTTACATCATTCGTAAACATTTATGCTGACGACACTACCATTTATGGTAGCACATCTAAGACAGTAAACGACCAAGTTCTCTCCAATTCTCTCTTCTCTGATCTTGAGCACGTAGTACAATGGGGAAAGGAGTGGCTGGTTACTTTTAATGCATCTAAAATCAAGCTTCTCTCTTTACATCATCAACATTCTGATCCACATCTGGCATCAATTGAAATGAATGGCTCTCGTCTTCAGGAGGACTCAGGTTTTGACAAACTTCTTGGCTTGACCATTACTCCTGATCTTAAATGGAACACGTACATCTAATCTGTTGCGAAGGCCGCTGGAAAAATGGTGGGATCTTTCTATCGATCCTGTAGATATCTCACTGCTGATGCTATTCTCTATCTATATAAGAGCCAGGTACGTCCAAGGATGGAATACTGTTGCCACATCTGGGCAGGAGCTGCTAGAAAGGACTTGCCCTGACTTATAGGGTTCAAAATAGACTTCGTAGCCTCGTAAGAGATGTCCTTTTCTCTTCCTTGCAACCTCTATCTCACAGAAGAGATGTTGCGAGTTTGTCCCTGATGTATCGTTATTTTCATGGAAAGTGTTCGACTGAGCTTCAGTCTATGGTCACCCCTCGCCAAACTTTCACAAGAAACACTCGTAAAGCTGTAAACACTATCAATAATTCCCCCACTCTTTATCTGTGCCTAAACCTAAACGTAGATTCCATGAACAAAGCTTCTTTCTTAGAACTGCACGCCTGTGGAATTGTCGTCCGTTTTCCTGCTTTCCGACTGACTACAATATGGTTGTCTTCAAGTCTAACGTAAATAAGTTCTTGTTGAGCTGTTCCATATAAGCTATCAAATTTATCAAATTTTCATTACTAACGATTAATATATTGTCCAATTTCTACTGTACAGTCTTTAAACCCTTATCCTTGAGTGACCTCTTGGCCTTGAGAATGTGGTGATGCATTTGTAACACAAATATATATATATATATATAAGTGAATGTGTCTGTGTGTCTGTGTGTGTACATTTCTCAAGGCGACAACTCTGTCACTTTTAAGTCTACAGACTCGAAATTGGATATACAGGGTATTGAGATGAGTAAATATATTTGTGAGAGATTTTCGGCCAGAAAATAGACTGTTAAGGGGTTAAAGTTCAACGATTTGACTTTTGAGAACTCTAGCAAACTCTTCCGAGAAAGTTGTCTCTGAACACTTGCCATTTTAGATATAGGTTCGTTGAACATGGATCTGACTTAATAACTGGATTTGAGTCGAAAACAATAAATGTTAACGGGGCATAATAGGGGTTAAAGTTATAGAAAAATACCTTCTTTTTTTTTTGCTCAACATACACCTAACAGAAAGCAGGGCAACATCGGGCTGAAATGCTAGTATATATATAAACGTGAACCTGTCTGTGTGTGTATCTGTGTGTCTCTGTTGCTGTGTGTGTACATTTCCCAACACAATAACTCTGTCAATTTTCAGTCTACAATCTCGAAATTTGATATACAGGGTGCTGATATTTGGGAAAATCTTTGTAACCCGCTTTCGGCCAGAAATCCTACAGTTAAGAGGTCAAAGTTAAACGATTTGACCTTTGCGAACTCTACCAAACTCTACCGCCAATTTTAGTTCAAAGCACTTGAATTTTGAATATCGGTTCTGTGGACATGGATCTTACTTAATAACTTGATTTTTGTCATAAACAATAAATGTTAAGGAGTCATAATAGGGGTCAATTATAAAAAAAAATGCCTGCTTTTTTTGACTCAACATACACCTCCAATTTCCTGGGCAAGGCCGGGCTGAAATGCTAGTATATATATATATATATATATATATATATATATATATATATATATATATATATATATATATATATATACATTGTTTGAACAAAATCAACAACTCAAGGAATAGATTGAAAGAAACAAATAGTGTATTTCATTGTAAGTTACAGTGTTTCCAAGACTTGACCTTCGGGACAAGATCAAAGTGTAGTATCTGTTCTTCAGATGCTGCACTTCCATTTCTTGTTCTCTTTCGGTGGAGGAGAAATCCTTCACGACTGAGACAATTTTTATTTTTTTACCTTTTCTCCATGTTAAAAAACGACCCTGGTGTCGAACTCTGTCCCGTGGGGAGGCATAGTAAATAGGTACAATGTTTCCAAGACTATTCAGACAAATTCAACCTCCTTTAATTTTCTTTATGTATCTGATTATATAATACACTATATGTAACTTTTATTCCTAATTCTTCATCTTTCTCTCTCTCTCTCTCTCTCTCTCTCTCTCTCTATATATATATATATATATATATATATATATATATATATATATATATATATATATATACTAGCATTTCAGCCCGGCGTTGCCTGCGGGTTTGGAGGTGTATTTTGATAAAAAAAGGGGATATTAGGGAAGCAGACTCGAACCCGTACCGCGAAGGAGGAAAAGAACTGGAAACAACCTGACGTCTTTGCTGTTACGACCACCGCCAAACTGGAAATCACGGAGGTTTAAATTATGGCTAGACAATCGAAAGGAGAGGATGACTTTCGAATATATCGGCGAAAAAGCGACCGCCCTGTAGAAAAGTGCGCAGTTTAAGGTGAAGATATTAATGATGTTAGTCAATTTCTCGATATTTGTCGTGTAGAAGGTCGACCATCAAATTCATACTTATCTTGTAAAAATCCGTCGCCTATGTCGAAAGTTTTAGGCAGAGATGTAAACATACATGCATACATACATACATTTATATATTGGTAACTAAAAATTTTCGACCCAAACCGATTAAAATGATTGCCCTATCTCTGAATTCACTTCAATTCATAAAATTTCAAATGTTCAGACCCGAAATTGTCTGAGTAATTTGGCAGAGACGCAGAGGTCTATTTTTTTTTATTTGAGTCCTATTATGACCTCTTAACATTTATTGTTCGGGGCTCAAATTCAGTTATTAAGTAAGATCCATATTCAATGAACCTATATCTAAACTTTCATGTGGTTACACCCAAACTTAACGGCGATATTTCTGGCCGAAAACCGATCACAAAATTTCCCCAATCTCCGTACACTGTGTCTTAAATTTCGAGTCTGAAGACTTTAAATTGATAAAGTTATTGCGTAGGGAAATGTACACACACATACACACAGACAGACACGTTGACTTTTATAGATATATAGCACGGGTGCCCAGCGTTGCCCGGAAGTTAGTAGGTGTATGCTGAGCAAAAAAGAAAAAAAGGGTGACCTTTTAAAAATTTGCCCCCTATTATAACTCTTCAACATTTATTGTTTTTGGCTCAAATCAAGTTATTACGTTAGATCCATGTCCGAGGCACCTATATCTAAAATTTCAAGTGTTTAGACTCCCAAATTGTCTGAGGCGTTTGGTAGAGTTCTTAAAGGTCAACTTGTTAAACTTTCACCCCTTAACAGCCAAATTTCTGGCCGAAAACCGATTACAAAGAGTTTCCCCAATCTCAGTACCCTGTATATCAAATTTTTTGTTTGTAGAGTAAAAAATGACACGGTTATAGCGTAACGAAATGTTCACAGACAGACACATACACACACAGACACGTTCACGTTTATAGATATATAGATCGATAGATTAATAGATTAAACAAAAATATATACGTATACATAAATATATATGGAAACAATTATGCAAGTATAAATCACGTAGAATATCTGCATGAATATAATTGCACGCAATAGGCGACTCTAGATTATCAACCCATCAGAAAACCTAAAAAAACTGATAGGGGAATTATTAAAATGAATGTTTAAAAGAATATGAACTTTATCTAGATCTTTTGCTAGTGAATGCATTTCCACCACCCATATATAAGAACATTGTATTTTCTTTTTAAATAAATAGAAAATGGGGTTTTTAATATGTGTATCAATACACACAAATGAAAAAGAATTTATAGGTGTATAGATAGATATATAGATAGATATTGAGTGAAAATGAGGAATAAAAGTAATATGAACTTTGTTATATAATCAGGAAAATAAAATAAAAATTAAAAGAACATAATTAGTAAGAAACGCCCTGAAACCATGACATTTCGAAGCTAAATACATTTCTTCAGAATTGGAGAAAGGCCAGCCAGAATAATATAAAATGACCATATAGATAAAAACTGTTAGTGCAATACGGTTATCTAAATATAATAAATTGATAGTTATCAGTGTTGATGAAGAAGGGCTACAACAATTTATGTAATTCTATACACGAACACGTGCATATAGAGAATTAGTTTTCATCGATAATCTTTTATAAAAGTCAGAATTAAAAAAACGGACATATTTTTACTGACAGTATTTTATATTCAAAGGGCAAGTCTTTTAAGCTCTAAGAATTGTGTAGGTCGTAGTTTATATGTCAGTAGTATAGAGAACAATTACTCGAAATAAAATATGTCAGCAATTAATATGTATAATAAGATTTAAACAGGGTATAGTAATAGAATTCGTTTTTTTATCGGCATATTGCAGTAAATGACATATGTGTATACGATGGAAAAAGCACAATATAATTCTCAAATATAACTTTTACATGAAAAATCTTAGGAAATCGTGTAACAAACCTTTAATAAATAAAACTTGAATCTAGGAAATAATTTATTGCCACGAAATTTTCATGCATATATATAAATATATATATATATATATGTATATATATGTATACTTTTATATATATATATATATATATATATATATATATATATATATATATATAGTAACTTATAAAATATATATTGCGATTAAGCTACACTCCTGAGGAGTACTAGAGTGGATGAAACGCCGAATATTCAGTGTAGCTTAATCGCCATATATATTTTTTAAATTAGTAACTAGCTCTACCTACGTATTGAGCGCCTTTGAAGTAAATAATTAAAGTTTACGCATGCATCTATACTTTAGTATGTTAATTTTATGTGAGTAAATTAAGTAGTTATACATATATAATATATATATATATATATGTATCATTTTTGTGACGTTATGTATTTTTGTCGGCATCAAGAAAAATATTTTAAATATAGCTATTAGGCATCTCCAATTCTCTCTTCTCTGATCTTGAGCACGTAGTACAATGGGGAAAGGAGTGGCTGGTTACTTTTAATGCATCTAAAACCAAGCTTCTCTATTTACATCATCAACATTCTAATCCACATTTGGCATCAATTGAAGTGAATAGCTCTCGTCTTCAGGAGGCCTCAAGTTTTGACAAGCTTCTGGGCTTGACCATTACTCCTGATCTTAAATGGAACACGTACATCAAATCTGTTGCCAAGGCCGCTGGAAAAATGGTGGGATTTTTCTATCGATCCGGTAGATATCTCACTGCTGATGCTATTCTCTATCTATATAAGAGCCAGGTACGTCCAAGGATGGAATACTGTTGCCACATCTGGGCAGGAGCTGCTAGAAAGGACTTGCCCTGCCTTCATAGGGTTCAAAAAAGACTTCGTAGCCTCGTAGGAGATGTCCTTTTCTCCTCCTTGCAACCTCTATCTCAGAGAAGAGATGTTGCGAGTTTGTCTCTGATGTATCGTTATTTTCATGGAAAGTGTTCGACTGAGCTTCAATCTATGGTCCCCCCTCGCCAAACTTTCACAAGAAACACTCTAGCTGTAAATTATGTAAAAACATAATTCCCCCCACTCTTTATCTGTGCCTAAACCTAAACGTAGATTCCATGAACAAAGCTTCTTTCTTAGAACTGCACGCCTGTGGAATTGTCTTCCGTTTTCCTGCTTTCCGGCTGACTACAATATGGTTGTGTTCAAGTCTAAAGTAAATAAGTGCTTGATGAGCCGTTCCATTTAATTTATCAAATTTACCAAATTTTCATTACTAACGATTACTATATTGTCCAATTTCTACTGTACACTCTTTAACCCTTATCCGTGTGTGGCTTCTGGGCCTTGATAATGTGGTGATGCCTATGTAAAAAAAAAAAATCTCAAGCGATTATTGCAAATTTCTCGGACATTTGCGACGATGACACTGTCCTTATACTCCATAAGTGGCTAATTTTTTTAACAGAAAAACACCCTTACCCATCTCTTAGCAAGACCTATTTTAGCGTTTCCTATCGTTCCCTATTGTTCTTAATACACCTTTCATAATTCATCAATGCTGCAGAAGATGTGAACTTAATTTTTACATTCATAATTCTGAAGTATTGATATATTAATATTACGCATTTTGGAGTTCCTCATTTGTACAAGAGCCCATTAAATATTTCTCATTGTTAGCAATGCCAGCATCAATGTGGTCACTAGCACACCTATAGATTGTTTCTGTGATAAAGTTATAAACTTTGCTGCGAAATATTTTGACCTGCTAACATAGCAATGTTTCACTTTTTATACTAGTAGACGTTGCAGTGTTTCGTTATTTTACAAGCACGAACTTCAGTGTTTCTCATTGGTACGAATACTTCTGTAAGGCTCCCCTATTGTAAAAATACGCCTCGGTTACGTCATTTATCGTAGTGTACGTACATTTGTTATTCACTGCAATGTAGTCATGAATCAACATTCATTCATAGTTTCTGATGCATCTCTTGGTCTTCTTCATCTTTAATGAAACGGCTGTTGATATGCCTCATTGACCTCCATTTCTTTGATAGGTAAAATAATCAGAACTCCACAACAGACAAAATATAACACAGCTTAGGAAAAGTGGAATTTTTCAACTACCATCTCTAGGTAAAGACCACCCTAATCTACAGAACATGTCTACAGAGACCAAGCAGGATTTCGAGAAGTGGGCAACTAGAGCCAATCAACAACGAATGTTACAAAACATGGATGGATGAGCAGTATACGCTTTGCCGTATCAAACTCTATTAAGTTTTCCTTATTACACTAATTAAATAATTTCCTCTTTTTTACTCGTGCATCTGAAGGGATTTTTATTTACCATGTGCATGATGCGTGTCGCGTCGTCATTGTCCTTACATTACTGCGCTTCATTGGTAAACAGTTAGTCGTTCAGTGCTGGTATTAATGAGAATTCCAACAAAAACCTAACAGCCAGCCATGGTTCTCCCCAGAATGTGCTGCTGCTATCGCGCACAGAAATCACTTTTTCCATAGCTACCAACTTAATAGATGCACTGAGACTAAAGCTGCTTTCAGGACTGCCAGCAACCACTGTAAAAGAGTAATAAAAAATGCAAGAGAGCTATATGCCCAGTCTGTTAAATCCCAGGTAGCTGATCAGCGGTTGGTTCCCACCAGTTTTGGCAAATAACAAATAGGATCCTGAACAGAATTGTGTGTTCTATCCCAACCATTATCAATGGACCAGAGGTCATCTCGTCAGCGTCAGACAAGGCTAAACTATTTGCAAAGAACTTTGCAGCTAATTCTACCCTATGCGACGAAGGCCATCAACTCCCCATATTTCCTCCTATAACACAGAACAAGCTAGGTAACATACAAATATCAGTGCATGAGGTCGCCAAGCTAATAAAAAACCTAGATTCCAGTAAAGCAACTGGCCCTGATGGCATCCCAATTATAGTGTTAAAAAAGCTTCAACCAGAACTTGCTCCCATACTTACGAAACTATTTAAGCGCTGCCTTAAGGAGAAGTGCTTTCCGACCCCCTGGAAGACCTCATCAGTTTGCCCTGTATTTAAGAATTCAGGTGATAAGTCATCTCCCTCTCAGTACAGACCAATAAGTCTTCTCTGTGTTATGAGTAAGTTGCTGGAATCCATATTAAATAGAGAAATAGTCAACCACCTCAGCAGGAATAACCTTCTTAGTGACACACAATATGGTTTCCGCTCTGCAAGATCTACCGCAGATGTGCTGACGGTTATATCCCACAGGATTAGTGAATCTCTTGACAAAGGCTTCCTTTCTAGGGCAATTGCTCTTGACATATCAAAGGCCTTCGACAAAGTATGGCATAAGGGCCTACTTCACAAGATTTCCAGCTACGGTATAACTGGAAATGTTTTCTCAATCATTAAATCATTTCTCTCCAATAGGCTCATAAGAGTAGTGGTAGATGGTCAAAAATCGGAGGCCTGCAATATAAATGCTGGAGTCCCTCAGGGGTCAATCCTGGGCCCAACTCTCTTCCTGATCTACATCAATGACCTCCCTAAACACATACTTAAATCATTGGTTGACATCTATGCTGATGACACGAGCATCTACAGCAACACATCAAAGGCTGTAAATGACGAAGTTCTCTCTGATTATCTCTCCTCTGATCTCGAGCGCGTGGTTCAGTGGGGGAAGATGTGGCTAGTTACCTTTAATGCATCCAAAACCAAACTCCTATCCTTACATCATCAACGCTCTGATCCCCAGCTGGCATCAATTGTGATGGATGGCTCTCGTCTGGGTGAGGCCCCGTGTTTTGACAAGCTTCTGGGGTTGACCTTTACTCCTGATCTGAAATGGAACACATACATCAAGTCTGTTGCCAAGGTCGCTGGAAAGATGGTGGGATCCTTCTACCGCTCCAGAAGATATCTCACTACTGATGCAATTCTCTATCTATATAAAAGCCAAGTACGGCCAAGGATGGAATACTGTTGCCATATCTGGGCAGGAGCTGCCAAAAACAGCCTATCCTGCCTTGACAGAGTACAAAATAGACTTCGAGGTTTAGTGGGGGATGCCCTTTTCTCTACCCTGCAACCCCTCTCCCACAGAAAGGACGTTGCGAGCCTATCCTTGTTTTATCGTTATTTTCATGGCAGGTGCTCGTCTGAACTCCAATCCTTGGTCCCCCCTCGCCAATCTTTCACGAAAAACACCCGTCTAGCTGAATCCACTGTGAAAAATTTCCCCCACTCTATATCTGTGCCTAAATCAAAACGCGGATTTCATGAGCAAAGCTTCTTTCTTAGAACTGCACGCCTGTGGAACTCTGTTCCGTCTGCCTGCTTCCCTCCGGACTACAACTTGGATGTCTTCAAGTCTAATGTTAACAAATTCTTAATGAACCGCCCCCTTAAGTAAACACTTAATCAAATCTCCTCACTAACGTAATGTACTTGCAATAACCTTATCCCTGAGTGGCTTCCGGGCCTTGATAAGTGGTGATCACTGTGTAAAAAAAAAATCATTATATAGCTCATAATTGCTTTCTATTGTTTAAACTCCTATATGATACAATGGTGAAGATGTAAACAGCCGAACTCGATAAAATAATCAACAATAATATTAATTTCAAGTCAGTACCTCGATTACACTGTGTGGAATTATAGATACATCACAAAAAAGTTATAAATTAAAAAGATTACTTTATAGAGTGTGATTACCTTTCGAAGTTCAATTTTGAAAAAAAGTCCATTATTTAAAGGTGTTTATAAAAAAATATGTATTAAAAACATTTTCCTTCTAAAATGTTGGAAAGATGCCATGAAACACAGGGAAATGGGAAAATCGATTTTCTCCGAAAATCTAAAAATCGGAGGCACATTTGCAGTAAAATGTATTTAAATTAGTCATTCGTAAATGTACGATAATGCGCACTTTTGTTTTGATTTTAGCAGTGGCCGTTTGATGAATGATTCGGTAAAAAAATTACATTATTATATGTGTCAAAGAATTTATATAAAGTCTCTGTAAGTCCTTTAATCTGTTCTGTTTTAATTCAGTTTGACATATTTTCCTATGAATAAAATGTACTAGAATATGTAAGTTGTATTTAGAATAGTTAAATACATCATATATTTGCTAAAAATCTCAAGGATATTGTTTGAGAATATTATACCCCATAAAACCAATTCGAATAAACTCACCACAAGTATGTACCATATTCTTTAGACTACATTTGCTTAAAGCACCTAGTCATTAAGTTGTACATCTTGAGATGCCTAAACATCATGCACTCTGCTCGCCATTATTGCATAACTTCGCCTCACATATACTCGTATCCGTGTTACAATTAGGGGAGTTGTTGTGTCAGATGTTAGAACAGGTGAAATCTTAGATGTGTTCGAAGAGCCAGATCGTAGTTTGACAGAAATATGTACAATGATGCAACACGGATAAGAGTTGACAACCATTAAGTATACTCATCGTAAAGGAATGAATTCATTTTCGTTAGTTGTTGCCTCTAATGGAATCACATAAAAATAGCATCAACATCTGTGAGAACATACGATCTTGTGGACTGTCGGTTCATTTGAATCTCAATGAGGGTTACAGTATGTGAGAGACATTTTAATACAGTTTACTTAGTTCTCTATGAGAATATGATGGTGTTTTTATGCATTTAGAAACGCGTATTATTTGTTGTTCAAATTATTACCGCAGATAATTTAATTCACAGAAAACATTAGTATTTTCAAATGCTGCGTCAATCGCTTAATATTATTGTCTTATTCTGTTTTAAAAACAGAATAATTAACACTAAAATCTAAAATGTATATTTGTCTAAGGATGTAGTATGTGAACTGCAGTACAATGCAGAGATAATGGAAAGACACAAACTTAAGAAGGTGAAATATTGTTTTATTAATACAAGCACAAATACATTTCTTACACACCTTTTGTTTATATTTGCACCGCAATTATCTGTATCTTATTGTATGTTTGAATACCCGTATTCTACAATATTTTGAGACAGATTTCTACGTCAGATATGCATTTGATTTTGGTTTAAGCATGATTCCTTAAACACTAACAGTCTAGCAGCAAACAACGCGCTGAAACCTGTAATTTGTGTGTTTAATTTTAGTTTATTTCAACATAATTATTTTTTTTCTTTAGTTAGGGACATTCATGAATTTAGCATTATTTTTTTTCCATTTGTGTGTGTACTTATAGATGATTTGTTTTTTAACATAAGTATTGTTTATTATTTTTAATTTGTTTTTTCTCTGCGTTATAGTGGAAAAACTGTTAAAACAATAGACTTTTAATTTAAGTTTATTCATAAAGGGAGACTACTTAGTGAGCGGATTTAAAGGCGATGAGCATATAATCTCTTATATTGAGCGAATTCTAATTAAATGCAGGCGTTCCCTCTGAGTTTAGTCTATTATATTGTATTTATTAGAGATAAATTATTTAAATTTGCTCGTATATGTTTTTTTTTATTTTCTCTCATATTTTTAAATTATATCTATATATTACAATTATATGGATGAGCATCATTTACTTATTGTGTTGAGATAATTTTTATCTTTTCATTTATTAAAATTCCTGTATTCTATATATTATGATTTATTTGCTATGTCTTAATATTATTACTATGTTTATATTGAGAAATCAACTAAACCATATATACATATATGAGCATAAATATATGTAGTTACGTACCATATTTATAAATCAATTAACCCATATTAAACCAATTAATTTCGAAAAATATAAAAGTTTACATTACAAATACAACGGGGGGGGTTTAATATTTCATAAAGGTATCATATACAAAATTTTGTCAACGATATATATGCATATATATACATGTATATATATATATATATATATATATATATATATATATATATATATATATATATATATATATAGTTTTGTGTGTGAATGTATATGTGTGCCTATCGTAATTTATAAAATATATCGCAAGTATATGACACAGGATTTTTTGCGCTTCATTAATGCAAACGGATAAAAACTCACGAGAAGGAAACATTGAAAATCGGTCGAGCTAAATTATCAGATATATTTTGACTGACTCCGACCTAGTTCGATTCAGTTATTTAGCATAGTTGAGTTCAATACGGAAAAGAGTTACATACGATGCATTAGTGTTTCTTTTGAGAATACGTATCATCGTAGATGAATAAAAAATCTACTTTTATAAGTAACTATTTGGATATATCACTGAACACTAAGCATTTAAAAACCTAGGTAAGTTGAAGAGTTGGATGTATTTTAGTTGGACTAAACTTAATTCATATTATATACTATTCAAATAAATATTTATGCTCGCTCTTATATTGCCTATCATGTAAATTCCTATAAATATGTACACATATCGAATATTTATATAAATACATTTGCATATGTATGCACACCCACACACACACCCACACATACACACACATATATATATATATTTATACATATAAGTTCTGAAAATATATATAGCAATAAGGCTCCACAGAATATTGTGCATTTTATTCTCATGAGAATGAAACGCGAAATATTCTGTGTAAATAAATTGGCATAAATATTTCCATAACGTACTAAGTAGCTCTACATATATATTGAGCAATGATGACATAAATACTGAAAATTACGCAATAGATTATATCTTCGTATATTAAAATATGTGATTAAATTAAGTATTCATATATATATATATATATATATATATATATATATATATATATATATATATATATAAGAACTCTAGAGCTGTAAGCCATTTTAGTTTTAGAAACGTTTCAGATGGTTCGTTGTTCTAAAACAGTCTTGAGAGGTGACTGGTTTGCAGTAGACAGAACAATTTGCGATGGTTCGTTGTTCTCAGCAAGTCTTGGGATGGGAATGGTTTGCAGTAGACAGAACAGTTTCCGATGGTTCGTTGTTACACATAAGTCCTGAGAGGTTACTTGCTTGCAGCAGGCAGTTCCACAGAGCAAAATATTCTTAACGTGTCGAGACGGAAAAAACATGTGAAATTGCTCCAAAAAAGGTTTAATATTTATGAAGCAATTCTGGTTTCTGATTGTTTGGTAGCAGAACGTGAATTAATTCGATTCGTCAGTTCCTAGCAGCATCGTTTATAAATAGAATCGTCCGACTGTGTGGGATCATATCCACATTAGTTCGTCTGATGTGGATATGTCTCTAATCGGCTTCGGCTGCAGGGAGACAGGGTAGTAGTACTCGTCAGGGATCCGTTCTTGACACTCAGCCTAACAGGTGAGGGGCCGGGAACCGGATAGCACCTGTTGGACTGAGGTACGCCGCCTGGGTACTATCTAGGAGGTCCACCCTCCCCGACCTTGCCACCGGGCTTTCCGATGGAGCAAGTTAATTGCTTGTCGCCCGGGCGCCCCTACCGGGGAATGCCGGCGGGGGTGCTCAGGCAATTTTTGATTAGGCAAGGGGATTAGGGGAGCTTGCCTATTTCACCTTCCGGCCTTGTGCCACATTTTGGTTTGTGGACACCAAATAAATAGCTACCCCCTTAGTTCGTCCAAAATATTGTTATCAGAAATTTTATGAAATACAAATTGATTTGATCAATTTGTGTTAGGCTTGAAGGCCACCGTTTTCTAAGTGTTTAGGCGAGAATCAAACATAGGTATTAATGGATACGTCACATGCTCGCTAATGTATCGCAAGCCAACCAGAGAATTTACTAATAAAACACAAACTAGCCCAATTTTATCATTATCCAGCCAATAATTGAACGTAAATCCCTTTTCGTTACTAAAGAACCTATAACTTTTCCCCAATCTTTGTAGATTAAATAAATTATAGAAATGTTGAGTCTGATGAAACATATAGGATAATATAATGTTTTCGTATTTCGTTAATCCCCGGAGCATCTACGAATAGCGGTGTACTATTGAAAATTGTGTTATTGACATACAACCGCATGTGCTAAATGCGTTAGCTTGTGGTTACTCTGATAAAGTTGTCACCCGTGGAAACTGAAGACATTGCTCCAAACAACGAGATATTATAAAAAGGTTGAATGGGAAGCCATCAGGGATCTCATCAGATATGCCCCATGGCGAAATATTTTTCCTGTTTCTGCTGAACAGTGCGCGAATGAGATAACTGAATGGTTCAAAACGGCAATTGAAGCACATTTTATAGCAAGACCCACTCTCCGCAATAGCTTACTTCTACTTGTGCAACTGCTATTGCGAAAAGGCCGCGTGCGTACAGCAGATTTAACCGGCATACATATAATTGAAACAGACATAAATATATAGAAGCTAGAAGTAACTGTAAGAAAGAAGTAGCGACAACTTAGTGAGAATTTATTGAAACCACCAAAAACGCATCAAAGCACAAAAATTAGGAAGCTTCTTCTTGAAAATCTCTAACAGTGTAATAAATAATGGGCAATCAACAATTCCCCCACTATCCAACGATCATGAGGTTGTTTGTTAGCAACCGAGAAGGCTAACATGCTTGCCAGTCGGTTTGCCTCGAACTCCACACTGGACCTTGCTAATCACCCCCCTTCCTAACTTTCCTTTGCGGACAGACGCCACGCTAGACGACCCTTCTCGGGGGCATGCTACCATAAAAAACCTTGACACTTCAAAAGCATGTGAACCTGATCTTATCGCTGCTGTGCTATTAAAAAATACTCCGCCAAAGTAGCTGTTCGAACTTTACAACAAATGCCTTAATGAATCTTACTTTCCGGACTGCTGGAAAACTGCGTCTGTGGTACCAGTTTTCAAGAATCCTGGCGAAAGAACTGACCCAGTAAAATATTGCCCCATTAGTCCCCCCCACTTTTCGCCAAAATATGTGAGTCCATAATTAACCAAGCCCTAGTCAATTACCTTACAGATGCTAAGTTTCTGGCCGACCAACAATATGAATTTGGCCAAGCCCGTTTCACAGCAGGTATCCTAACTGTAATCTCTGAACATATATTCAATTAACTGGACAAAGCAGGGCAGGGTATGGCATGAAGGTATTCTCAAGGTAATCAGATCATACAGAATCACTGGACGAAGACTTAACATGATTATATCCTTTTTGAGATGGGAGAATACTCCAGGTTGTCTCCGACGGTCGTACATCTAAACAATATGATATAGATGCGGGTGTGCCTCAGGGGTCTATCCTTGGACCTCTATCATTCCTAATATTTATAAATGATCTCCCTGACAAAATTGCATCTGAGATGGGTATATATGCTGACGACACCACGCTCTATAATAGGCACGACAGGAAAACAAATGAACATGTATCTAAGGAAATGACAGAAACACTAGAGCATGACTTCCAATCTGTAGTGGAATATGGACAAAAATGGATGATCACATTCAATGCTGCGAAGACTGAACTTGTTTCCTTCAATTATTACACGACACCTTCTTCATTACCAATAGCAATGGTCAAAGATTCATTATATGAAAGTACTTCTTTTAAACTCTTATGCCTAACGTTCACAGGAAACATGAATTGGAACAATTACATTGAGAGCATTTCAAGGACCGCTGCGAAGAAGGTATGCTGTCTCTTCCGAGTTAGAAAGTTACCAATGCCCGAAAGTATCCTTTACCTCTATAAGACCCCCTTTAGCCTATGTATGGAGTATTGTTTTCATATTTGGACTGGTGCGTCTGCTAATAGTCTCTCGTTAGACAAGGCACAAAGGGAGTCGCCAACCTGATAGGTCCTGAACTGTCATCTAAGCTTCAGCCTCTGTCCGCCAGACGAAATTTTGTATCCCCCTGCCTGTTCTACAAGTATTTTAAAAGTGAATGCTCTGACGAACTTCAAGCAATTGTGCCCCTGTTACGTAAATACCCCCGACTAATCCGACAAGAATCTAAATCCTACCCCTACATAGTAGAGATCCCTATATGTAAGAGATCTTTCTACTCCAGTAGTTTCTTTCCCAGAACCGCTAGATTTGGAATTCCCTTCAGGATTCCGGCTTTCTCAACTGTACTGACATGCAGAAATTCAAGTGTAACCTGAACCGACATCATGCTGTCCAACTCCCTACATAGTACCCAAGTAGGTTATGCCCCTGATAGCAGCCGCCTACGCCAAAGTTTCAATGTGCCTTGTTTGGGGGAGAAATGTAATAAAAAATATCCTGGAACCTCTGAAAAAATGGTAATGATTAATTAACATTGAACATTTCTTCTCGCGTAAAATGCGTGACTAGGTTTGATTTCTATCGGATGTGCTTGCGTTTTACAGCCGCATCTATCTACTTCAATATAAAAAGGCTGCACGAATGATTTGACGAGAAGGGAATCACAGGGAGGAGGAAACAAATCCAAGTATGTCAACGTCAAATTAACTGAGAGAACAGATAAACCAGAGGGAATATTCACCCTGGCTAAAAGTTTCAGCAACAAATTGATGGAATGTTGGCGGTTTTAGTAGGAGGAAACACGTAGCAGGTTTTACACATATCAGTTTTTGTACACAAATCTTGTTGTTTTGGGGAAAAAGTGTTGTACAATTTTTTTTCAAATTCCACGTTAATTACTAATAATTAATATAATTTTGAACATAAGACTCTTTCTATATTATTCAGTTTGAGAGCAGAGATCAACAAACAACATCGCGTAAATAAATTGTCAATACATGTTTATATTTTCCAAGTTGATAGCATAACAAAGTTTACAATTCTTTTAATTTTCAATTAGCGAGAGGGGAAGCTTTCACCTAACCCCCTCTTAAACACGCCTGTTGGACTCTTACATAAGCACAATACTCAATAGTTTTTTTAATGGAGAGTAGAGAACGCATTGTGGATGCGTTATCGGCAGCTCCCGTTACTCTCACTTCTCTTTATTTGTCCCTCAGTCCTCATTTTTAATGAGTGATTTTTCTGACAAAGGGATAAAAAAGCTGTTTTCTAGGTTGGCAGTATTTTTGCGTGAACAGCCGCCAGGGATGTTGGAGATTTTCTATTTTTATGTCTATCTTTGTAACCATGTCACTAGTAAGGGTGCTGGAGGTAAACGTTTTATTTGGGCTGACGTTATCCGCCTGATAAACAGGGACCCAAACCTTGGATTAACCACTAAGGAGGCTGTGCTATCAGAGGTGCAAAGTATTGGGGCTGCTGTATTGCCATTTGGTGAATGGATTCTTGACCATGTTGTAGCTTCTGGTCGGGCCTCTCGATGTCATACTAGTGGGTAATTGTTACGGCTTTACCTTTTCATGTCCTACAAAAAAGGGAAAACATTCTTCATTTCTATTTCGCTCTTACGTTCCCTTTCTGTCCTCCTTCAGACATGTATGTCAACCTAGTCCACAAGTCCAAAACATCATCATCATGAAAGTCTTAATAAAAAAACACACGATTAAACCCGGATCTCCAACTTAAAACGTAGACCCCCACTACCAGGTCTCCTTCTCTAACATCAGAGTCTACGTTCTAACCTTCCAGAGGTTTAAACCCAATTACAGGAGCCTAAACCAGACATATCATTTCTAAGTGAAACTGGCATTGGACAGATTGTTTCCCTAGTTGAGTTCGCAATTTAAAAATACTCTAATTTAACTTCCAAATCTGACCCCCAAGATCGCCATGGGCATGCAATATGTGCCTATATTAAAGATGGCTTTCCATGTGGTAGGGGCATCTCCAGAGAAGATCCTAACTTGCCCTATATGTGCTTCCGGGTTACACTTGCTCAAACTACTGCATTTATATTTGCTCTATCGTCCCCACATCAGCGGAGTTACTATCTTTAAAAGCATAGCTGAGAAAATTGACCACGCTCTATCTGGTTATCCTTCAGCTAATATTCATGTCTGTGCAGACTTCAATGTTCACAATGTGGAATGATTAACTCACTCAAACAAGACCTATGACGAAGGAAGGTTCTGTCATGATTTATCCATTGTTTATGACCTCACTCAGACTGTTCACGAACCTACCCGTGTTCCAGATTCTGACGGCCAGTATGCAAGTCTCCTAGACCTCTTTCTCACAACTTGCCCTGAACTGTGTTCAGCTTCTGTTCTGTATCCACTTGGATCTTTCTACCACTCAGTTGTATCAGTAAACATAAAAATGAAATGTAATAAGTCTCCAGATGTACCTATCTAGCGTACAGTATATCGATACTCTTTGGCTGACAGGGATAGCTTCCATACATTTATATCATATCTACTTCTGCGTTCCATGTTTAAAAAGGATATGCCCTCTATAGTATCAAACCTGACAGAATGATTGACTTTAAGTATAGACCGTTTCATACCATCGAAATAAGTCCAGCAAAAACCTAACAGCCAGCCGTGGTTCTCTTCGGAATGCGCTGCTGCCACTGCGCATAGAAACCACTTTTTCCATTGCTTCCAACGTAGTAGATGCACTGAAACTAAAGCCGCTTTCAGAACAGCCAGCAACCACTGTAAATATTAATAAAGAACACAAGAGAGTTGTATGCTCAGTCCATCAAGTCCGAAGTAGCTGAGCAGCGGCTTGGTTCGAACCAGTTTTGGCAAAGAGCAATCAAAATCCTGAACAGAAGCGTGTGCTCTATCCCAACTCTCATAAATGGACCTGACGTAATCTCGTCAGAATGAGACAAAGCCAAGAACTTTGCAGTTTATTCTTGCCGTTGCGACCAAGGCTTCCAATATCCAATACGTCCTCCTGTATCAGAAAAATGCTATGTGATATACAAATATATGTACGTGATGTCGACAAGCTAATCAAACACCTTGATTTCAGAAAAACAACCACCCCTGGCGGTATTCCAATTACAGTACTCAAAAGACTTCAACCATAACTTGCGTCGATTTTACAAAACTGTTTACACGTTGTCTTAAGGAGTATTGCTTCCGGTCACACTGGGAAATCTCATCAGTATGCCTGGTATTTAAGAATTCAGGTGATCGCTCATCTCCCTCACAGTACAAGCCCATAAGTCTCCTGTGCGTCACGAGTAAGTTGCTGGAATCTGTGTAAAATAGAGAAGTAATCTACTATGTTAGCAAAAATAACCTTCTTAGTTACACGCAATATGGTTTCCCTTCTGCTAGATCTACGGCAGATATGCTTACAGTTATATCTCCTAGGATCAGCGAATATCCCGATGAAGGCCACCTTTCTAGGGCGATTGCTCTCTACATATCAAAGGCCTTTGTTAGAGTATGTCATAAATGTTTATCTCACAAGATCTCCAGCTATGGTATAACTGGAAATGTCATCTCAATTATTAAATCATTTCCCTCTTATAGGTTCATAAGAGTAATGGTTGATGGGCAGAAATTAGAAGCTCTTAGTATTAATGCTGGAACCCATCAGGGGTCCATACTGGGCCCTACTCACTTCCTGGTCTATATTAATTATCTTCCAAATCACACCCTTACATCATTCGTAGACGTCTATGCTGATGACACTACCATCTTTGGTAGCATATCTAAGACTGTAAACGACCAAGTTCTCTCTGATTCTCTCTCCTCTGATCTTGAGCAAGTGGTACAATGGTGAAAGAGGTGGCTTGTTACTTTTCATGCATTTAAAACCAAGCTTTTATCTTTACATCATCAACGCTCTGATCCCCATCTGGCATCAATTTAAATGAATGGCTCTCATCTTGAGGAGGCCTCATGATTTGCCAAATTTCTGGGTTTGACCTTTACTCCTGATTTACAATGGAACATATCCATAAAATCCGTTGCCAAGGCCGCTGAAAAAATGGTGGGATCCTTCTATCGATCCAGTGGATATCTCACTGGTGATGCAATTCTCTATTTATATTAGAGCCACGTACGTCCAAGTATGGTGTACTGTTGCCACATCTGGGCAGGAACTGCTAGAAAAGACTTATCATGCCTTTATAGAGTTCAAAATAGACTTCGTATTCTGGTGGGGGTGTCATTTTCTCTTCCCTGCAATCTCTTTCTCAAGGAAGAGTTGTTGCGAGTTTGTCTCTGCGTTATCGTTATTTTCATGACAGGTGCTCGGCTGAGCTCCATTATATGATCCCTTCTCGCCAAACTTTTACAAGAAACACCCGTCCAGCAGAAAGCACTATCACTAGTTTCCTCACTCTTTATCTGTGCCTAAACCTAAGCGTAGATTCCATGAGCAAAGCTTCTTTATTAGAACTGTACGACTATGAAATTGTCTTCAGTTTTTCTGCTTTCCAGCTGACTAAAATATGGTTGTTTCAAGTCTAACGTAAACAAGTCTTTGATGATCCGTTCCATATAAGTTAATAAATTTACTGAATTTCCATTACTAACGATTACTATATTGTCCAATTCTAATGTACACTCTTTAACCTTTATCATCTTGGCCTTATAAGTGGTGATGCCTATCTAAAACAGAAAATAACAAAAAAACACCCGCCCTTTGGAGATTAAAGTTGCTGAAAAAACACAATGTGGATGAGCTCTCATAAGGAGATTGAGGGCGCCATAACGATTCATCGTGGACAATTGCTCTTTTTGAAAGTAAACGCAGTACAAACCGCACAATGTGGAAGCGAGACCTCTTGGCCGCATAGACGTTGGTCATCAGACAATTTTTAGTGATTTGTGATCCAGAGGGGCCATTAAGGTTGCAACGCGTACCCTAACTCAGATACATATTTGAAATACTCTGTAACTGTCAGGGTTCGAGATGTGTGAATGTTAGAATTGGTATCGTTTACTAATGATCAGACCATAGAGATTGTAAAATCATAAAAATTTGAAAGCTATTCTTACCGTAGCCAATGGGCCAACTTTTCGTTCTTATTTATGTAATAAATCCAAACTTTTGCAAAATACTTCACACTGGCTTCAAATCATAACGATGAGGCTGCCGCATGATTTTCCAATAAGAACAGAAAATCTACTGAAAAGGATGTCAGCAATAAATTTCCACTAAATTAATTATAGTGTTTACAAAGCTGTATCATGATATTCTCTTATCCGCACAAAGCTGTTCAATCATTGGTAAAAACTGATTTTACAATATTGAAAAATGTTGTAATTTAGAATTATCGGAAATCAGTTTTTCGCACTTCAGTATTAGTCTAATGTGCTTCATGAATAAGGAATGTGTATCTGTAATTAATAAGAACATATTAAACCACCTCAGCAAATTAGTGTACTATGTGACAAGGAAGGTTGCTCTTTCGTACATGATCAACTGATTATATGCTGGTAATAATAGCACCTAGGATATGTGACTCAATTGACACATACCATATTTTAAAAGCAATAGTTCTTGACATATCAAGAACGTTGATATGATTTGGCACAAATGTTTTCCTTACATCCTACCTTGTTCTAAAACATTTAAAAGATCTCTGAAATAATATAAATGGTTAAAGTTTTTCCGTTTTTCTGTTGTCTGACCTGGAATACTACGAGCAATGGTATAGAAAAGTGGCTAGTTACATTCAAGCCAAGTAGATCCAGGTCTCTCATTTCACACGCGGCTCTCTGATAATCATTGTCCTCCATTTAAAATAAATGGATCTAATCTCAATGGATACGCTTTTAGAATTGACGTTTGCGTCGGACGTCAAATGGAAGAAAAACACTAAATTTCTGCAAAAGCCAATCGAAATAATCCTTGCTTCTGTCCAGGGACAAAAATGTATCTCGTCGCTGGCGTAATTGTCTCCGGGTGCTTTACGACATCTGGGGAAGTAACGGTCACATAATGTCTCTACAGAGAGTAACAAACATACTTAAAAACCTTAACTAAATTCTGTTTAAATGGTATGAGAAAGAAAATATACAGAATATTATTAAAATGCAAAATAAATATAGCATTAAATATTTCAATTTAAATAAAAATGAAAAGAAAAAATAATAAAAATGATTGATGACATTCGTACGATTACACATACCCTCATAGTCATACATATGCACACATACACACACACATATATATATATATATATATAATTATTTATTTACTACAATAATTAAATACCTACAGACACTACTGTTTCATCGTTTCGGGAATCTTCAGTGCAGGGTGCAACGATTAATAACAGTCGAATGATTTGAACCTCGCAACACGAGACATCTCTGGCTCGATTAGCGAAGACCTAATCAATTCGTCTACCATTAACCGCGTAAAATAACGTTGAATTAAAACATTTTAATTTTTAAATGTTCATTTACGTCAGGCAGACAGTGATCTAATCGTTATACTATTATCTATGCATAGGAGCTAAATTGACGGACTTTAATTCACCTGAACGTGTTTAACGATAAGGAACGGATTTCTTAAAGGGGCTGTCATAATTATTTTTTTACTATAATAGTAAAATACCTCCACACACTAGTGTTTCATCCTTTCGGGAATCTTCAGTGCAGGGTGTCACGATTAATACCAGTCGAACGATTCGAACCCCGAAACACGAAAGATCTCTGGCACGATTAGCGAAGACCTAATAAATTCGGCTTCCATTAACCGCGTGGAATAACGTTGAATTGTAAGATTTTAATTTTTTTTAATCTTTACATCAGTCAGACAATGATCTAACCGTTATGCGATGATCTATGCATAAGAGCTAAATTGATCGTCTTTAATTCAACTGAAATGCTCAACGATAAGAAACGAATTTCTTAAAGAGGCATATATATATATACACACACACACATATATATATATATATATATATATATATATATATATATATATATATATACATGCGATATATTAGAAAGAATGGCTAAACACTAGAATAACATGAATCAGCATATAACATAATTCTATCATAAATCATATAGAACTAAAATTGCTGGTCTTAATGTCAGGCAAAACATATTATCCATTTTAATCAGAAAGATAAGATCAGATATATATTTACTTATCAGATCGGCGTTATTGTCAGTGGAGGTTTAGATTTATAGGGCAACACGGCAGAACACTTGCACGCCATTGGCTAGTATTCCCTACTAAATAACGCTTCCTGACATGCGCAATGAGTGATCGAGTTTATATCTCCGATCCTGGTAAAATGATTCTGCCAGGAGCCGAAGAACGAAATCCTTTGTCATGATTTACGAAAGATAGATCATTTTAAAAACTATTTTTCTTGTATTTTGATTGTATTCATCTTTTTACGCACACATTATCTTCCTGTAAGAATACGTTCATCCGGTAAAATAATTGATAGTTTCTCCATCGGCAAGCGCATTTAACAAAAAAAGAATCTCAGTATTTTTTTTGGATTTCATGCTAAATATATCTCTCTCAACTTCTTTCTATTTTTTTCTCTCAGCGAGCAGTTCTTCTTCCCGAAATTTTTATTATTATCTGTTCCCGGTCGTACTGATTCGTTTCACATCAAACCTGGGCTATTCAACATTACAGGTTTACTTTTAAATGCACCAAAACTATCAAGATATGCATTTAATTACTCTATATTTTATCATTTAAGTTAATGAAAATATATCTTTATCTTGTTAATAATAGAGGTTAATTATTTAGATTGATTGTTAATTCATATTTTTTGCACTGTATTAATGCGTCCCCAGAGACGAACCTGGAAATTTCAAAGACACAGCTCGGTATATACAGTGTCTAGCTTTCTGAATTGGTCACTCATTTGGTACTGGCCAGGCTTAACGCTGCTCTGTGTGTGTGTGTGCGCGCGCGTGTGTGTGCGTGTGTGTGCGTAGGGGGGTTTATAGATATATTCAGATTGGTTGGTTGTTTTGTTTTACGGCATATCAGCCTTTTCATGTTATTTAATGCTGAATCGAAAGATTTTGAAAAAATTGGTTGTTTCAAGTCGGTTTCTAGTTAACCCATAGTTGGGACCCTAACAGGTACTACGAGTCCGGATCAGAGTGGACCCGGGGGCAATGGCAATTAAATGGTGGCTCCACATTCCCCAAAGCACGCAAGCTGGTGTCTCACCACTGGATATAGTTTAAACCCATATCCAGGAACGATACATTCAAAAATAGATTTATAGATAAATATGAATTGGTTTATAATATGTTATTTACTCTCTCTCTCTCTCTCTCTCTCTCTCATTCATTCTGCTTGTTTTCGTTCCTGTTTTATATCTCCAATATGACTGGCATTTTTTTATCAGCCTTTATTCTGATAATGTCCACAAACTATGTATGATTGCATCTCTTCCTTCACGGTTAGGAATTTAGAGATTATGATAGAGATGAGAATTTAGTGCCGATTTAACCATATTCAACTCTCAATTTGACAGAAAGCACATCGTTTATGAATTAGGATTTTGTATATATAATAATAATAATAATAGCACAAGCACTATATTTAATCTTTTTTCATCTATGTTTACTTTAAGTATATAAACTGCTAACAAATTTAATGTGACTTCATGGAGTAGTAAAGTTTATTAATTTATTAAATTCCCCCCCAATTTCAATGTATTTATTGAAAGTAAACTAGAACCCCATCCACAAACGTAGACCCCTACAACCAGGTCTCCTTCTCCAACATCAGGTGTCTACGTTCCAACCTACCAGAGGTTGAAACACAATTAGAGGAGACGAAACCGGACATATTCTTTCTAAGTGAAACTGGCATAGGGCCAACCACTTCTCTAGACGTATTCATAATTAAAGGTTACTCCAACTTAACATCTTAATCTGACCCGCAAGATTGTCATGGTCATGGAATATGTGCCTACATCAAAGATGGCTTTCCATGTGGTAGGGATATCTCCAGAAAATACCCTAATTTTCCTTATATGTGCTTTCGGGTTGCACTAGCTTACACCACTGCATTTATATTTGCCCTCTATCGACTCCACAACAGTGGAGTTATTATCTTTAAGCATATCTGAGAAAATTTACCACATCCTCTCTGCTCATCCTTCGGATAACATTCACATGTGCGGTGACTTCAATGTTCATAATATGGAATGGCTGACCAACTCAAATAAAACTGATGACAAGGGGAGGGTTTGTCAAGATTTGCCATTGCTTATGACCTCACTCAGATTGTTCACGAACTCACACGTGTGCCCGATACACCCGGTCAATATGCAAGCCTTCTAGACCTTTTCCTAACAATTTCCGCTGAGCTGTGTTCATGTTCTGTTGTATCTCCTCTGGGATCCTCTGACCAATATGTTGTAGCAGTTAAGATAAAAATGAAATGTAATAAGTCTTCAGACGTACCTCTCCACCGTACTGTATATCGATACTATATGGCTGACTAGAATAGCTTCCGTAGATTCATATCTGACCTACCTCTGCATTCCATGTTTAAAAAGGATGTGTCCCCTATAGTATCAGACCTGAACGAATGGTTAATTATAGGCATAGACCAATTCATACCATAAAAAATTCCAACAAAAACCTAACAGCCAGCCATGGTTCTCCCCAGAGTGTTCTGCTGCCATCGCGCACAGACATCACTTTTTCCATAGCTACCAACGTAATAGATGCACTGAGACTAAACCTGCTTTCAGGACTCCCAGCAACCACTGTAAAAGAGTAATACAAATGCAAGAGAGCTATATGTTCAGTCTGTCAAATCTAAAGTAGCTGAGCAGCGGCTTGGTTCCCACCAGTTCTGGCAAATAGCAAACAGGATCTTGAACAAAAACATGCGTTTTATCCCAACTATCATCAATGGACCTGAGGTTATCTCGTCAGCATCAGTGAATCTCTTGACAAAGGTTTCCTTTCCAGTGCAATTGCTCTTGACATATCAGAGGCCTTCGATAAGGTATGGCATAAGGGCCTACTTCACAAGATTTCCAGTTACGGTATTACTGGAAATGTTTTCTCAATTATTAAACCATTTCTCTCCGATAGGTTCATAAGAGTAGTGACTGATGGGCAGAACTAAGAGGCCCACAGTATTAATGCTGGAGTCCCTCAGGCGTCCATCCTGGGTCCAACTCTTTTCCTGATCTACATCAATTATCTCCAAAAACACATACGTAAATCATTCCTTGACATCTATTCTGATGACAGGACCATCTATGGCAACACACCAAAGGCCGTAAATGACAAAGTTATCTGTAATTCTCTCTCATCTGATATTGAGCACGTGGTACAATGGGGGAAATGGTGGCTGGTCACTTTTAATGCATCCAAAACCAAGCTTCTATCTTGACATCATCAACCGAACGGCGACAGTCGTCACTGGTACAAAAATTAATTTTGAGGCATCGTCACCTTACTGGGAAAAACGAAAAAACTAAAAATGTATGTATTAAAAAATAGTAAAAACCTGTTTGGTTCCGATAGCATGGAGTAATATCATTTGTGGAATCTTCTAATATTCATATATTTCAAAGAAATACAGACCCATCCTGTGGAAACTGAGAAACTTTTAACCAGTTTTAAAAAAGAATTTCGAAATATATTTTCTCCTGGCCTTGAAAGATGCACAAAAATGGCCGCCGATGGTAAGCTAAAACCGGGCACACGACCGGTGTTTAATAAAAAAATATGAAATTACAGCTGAACACTGGAGTCTATGTATCAATTATAAATTTGTGTTCGTGGCAAAAATGTAAACCGCATTTGAAAAAAAAGAAAAAAAAACTTTAAAGTTTTCACGTACTGTAACTGGAAATAAAATTAATTTCCTTGTAGAAATATGTATGTCAGTAAGGTTTAAAGCCGATTATTAAAAAGTTAACGGAGGTTGCTATAAAAATCTTCAATTCTATATAGTTTGATTGAATAAAGTGCTACCGAAACAGGCAATGCTACATAGAACCCCCAAAAGGCAGGTCAGAACCAAGACCCTCCGGCAGATAAAGAAAGCACAAATACCCCTTGCAGATATGCTCCCAAAGGAAAAGATACTGATTTCACAGCCGGAGAAATCATCTTGGAAGAGAGGTGTTGTGGGGAACAATCCTCCAAATGGACTAATCCATCGTTTATATAAACTTTTTTCATAGAGATCCCAGGAGAATCTAATTCAAGAACGACCCTCGCACGCTCGGTGAATTACCTACTTTTTCCGTTTGGTTTGTAATACATGCTTAAACTGTTCTCCGTTGTTCTGTTCTTTTTTGTGGCTACTTGTGAGCCATAACAATCTCTCTCTTTCTCTCCCTCTCTTACTTCCTCTCTCGCTATATATATATGCATATATATATATATATATATATATATATATATATATATATATATATATATATATATATATATATATATATATACACACGTTTAAATAGGCTGAGAACAACTTATGGTATTGCAACTGTTCAATGAGCATCTAGACTCGGCTAGCCTTTTTGTACACCTATTGAAAATTATCGTAGATTCTTGAAAATGCAGATACTTATTGCGGTTTATCTCATAGATTACTGAGTATTTTTTATGAGTTCAGGTCCAAATAAACAGGGACACAAGGAATTGACATACGTCGTACTTAAACCTGATTGTCAGAGTATGTAGAATTTCAAAAATGCAATCTGGACATGAGAACATATAAAAAACGATGTACAATAAAATTTTGTTTTATATTCGAAAAAATGCTACAGTAACGTATCAACCCATCTTACATTTCAGGCATTATTTTTTGAGTGGTATAATAAATTCAAGGGCTGCAGGGACTGTGTGAGGGATGATAAGAGGTGTGGCCGAATAAAAAAAATAACAACACCAATATATATTGTTTAATCCAAAATAATAATAAAGAACACCTAATAATTCTTATTTTTATCTATTTTGGCAGACTATGGTATAAATGAGCCAAAAAATAAATATGATTATGAATATAAAATATATATGTCCATGTTCTGGATAAAAGCCAATTTGAATACGTGACTGTCAAACGATGCTGATTATTTTAAATTGAATTCACGGCTGCAATGAAGCCCATTCCGTCTTCTCCCTTTCAATCGTTCAAATGCCCAACCAGTCCATCTAGCCGATTTTCAAATGAAAAGAGATCCGTTAGTATCCATGATTTGGCTTAGCTTAGCCAGACGATCTTTTACTGAGTCTTCAGTTAAGGTTATCAAACGAAATAAAAAAAAAACAACAGGACATATTAAAAAACTAAATCTAAACCCGACCCAAGTTCTCTTAGATCTATTTCTATCCGCTCATCGTCCACTGTTTGTGCTACATTTATGGGAAATGTACTTAACATTTCTCACATCATGATTACCTTCTTTATTATTATTATCGACTTCATACAGTTTATCAAATATCTCTCCTTTACAACAGCGTGGGGTGTTCCCTGGAAGCTGAGTAACAGCAATTCCCTCCAGATGGCCAGTACTCTTCACCTCTTTTGATATTATTAGTAATAATAATAATAATAATAATAATAATAATAATGATAATAATGATAATAATAATAATTATTATTATTATTATTTTTTTTTTTTTTTTTTTTTACTCATTTGGAGTAGTAGTAGTCACACAAACTATCATCAAATAATTATTTTTGAGAACAGCTTATGGTAAGTTTTGGATTCTGAGTGGCAACACGTCTCCCAGATTTCCAGTACTGTACACCTCTTTCGATAAAATTAGCAGATAGATAAGCGTTCACACGACAGCCGCTTACTATTGATTTCTCGTTGGCAGCGACCATTAGTCTTCATTAGAATTTGGATGGGATTAAGCTCCCTAACACCCCAGTTCTCTTTGCACTCATGCAGCGTAGTTCTTGCTATTGTGACTTTTTATCCTCGGCCATTATATTCTCTTTGCCACTCATTTATAGGATGTGGTAATTGCTTATAGTGACACAGAAAAATTAAGCAAGAAGTTAGTTTCCACATCTGCAGTTTCAGTTTTCCTGATTCAATGGATGTCTCTTTGTGTGGGTGCGTTTTATATATGTCCAGCTGGGTATATGGACGACGTGTCTTAGTCGCCGATTCAACGTTTTCCTTATAATTTAGGCCGTTTTCATTATTGTTATAAGTTGTTTCTTCTCACCCATCCCTCTGATTCCAGTCTCTCTAATCATTTTTCAAATGTTTTTGGTATTGCTCGTAGTTTCCTACTATAAGTGGTTTTATCTAGACTTTCTTCGTCGTTTTGATCCCTTTAAGTTCTGTCGCTAATTCCGTGTATTTGTTCCTTTTCTCTGCTTTCTTAATATTTACCTTGTTGTCCATTTGAATGGAAAATTCTACAAATTTACAGGACTTTTCCTGCCTTTTAATAATTGGGACATCATGTTTTTTGGCTTGAATTGATTTAACTGTTTGTATATCAACGCCCAATAGAATTTTGTGACTTTCTTTTTCAAATACTGCTGTCAGTTTGTGCTCGTACCATTTGTCTGTTAAAGATGTAGTCTGCATAATTTTGTGTCTGCCCTCCAAAATTGATCGTTTCCTTTTTTTATTTTATTTTTTGTTGGTTTGTTACATTCACTTATTATGTAGTCCGTTATTTTGGCTCCTTGTCCACATAGCTTGAATTTAATGTGTTCTTGTGTCTTGTCGATCCTTGTTTTGATGTGGCTTGTTCTAATTGCGTTATCCTGTGCGCTTGTTATAAGGTATTCAGTTTATCTCTTTCGATTTAATTTTATGGAATTGCCTAAGTGTTATCCCGAGTCACATCTGTTGTAAGCCGTATTAATCGTCCGTGTAGCTTTTTCTATAACCATTTTTTTCTTTTCTCGCCTTCGTTGTCGCTTATTTTTCTTTCCTTTTTTTTTCAGTGTCTCTTGCTGCAATAAATATTCTTTCAGTTTTTTGCATTACGTATTTTTTCAAATGTTTGTGTTATTTACACAGTTTTCTATAGATCTTCCTCGATCTTTCCTTTTAAGTCGTCTTTCCTGTCGGTCAGTATAATGCTTTTAATGCAGTACAGTATGCATAGTAAATAGTGACTTTGTCTTCTCCTCTATATGCCTCAGCTCTTCCTTGATTCAATCTAGCTATAGTCGTTATTATTATTATTAATAGTAGTAGTGGTAGTAGTAGTATTAGTAGTAGTATTATTAGTAGTAATTGACGTAGTAATAATAGTAGTAGTTGTAGTAGTAGTAGCAGTTGTAGTAGTATCATTATTATTTGTACTTAGCAGGATTTTTTAAAATGCTATCAGTTTAGATGTGTTTCTGCTAAGAACCTACGAAGTTCATTGGATTCTGAGTCACAACATGTTTTTATAGACACCCTTTGAAAATGAATTTGCTTCAGTGCAAAAGCCGTTTAGTGTTGATTTCTTTTGTCCTCTAGCCATTACTGGAATTTGGGTGGCAATAAGCCACCTCAATGTCTCCTTTTTTTCACATATATTCTGTGGAGGTCGGCTTAGTCGTCTTTCTCCTGCTTTATCCTCTCGATTATTTAGTTTGGTTCCAGTTGCTACTGAAACTATCTAGATTGGTTGGGGCGAAGCTTACAAATATGTGATTTACGATTTCTGGATTTCAGGTGGTTTTAAAATCTTCTTATTTTACTTACGCAACAGTTTCAATATTAACAATTAGTGTTTGTAGCCTATGATTAACCATTACTTCTTTGGTCTGGAATCAGTGTATGGTGACGTACTCACCCATGAAAACAGTGTGAATCTTAAGTTACATTTATACAGTTTTCGATTTGATGATTTCATGTATTAATCCTTTGTGTTTACATGTGTGTTAGTTTCTGTATGTCCGGCTTGTGTCTCTACCTCATGCTTGTTTTTTAAAAAAATAATAGTTTAGCCGTGTTCATTATTGTTATCCGTTGGACCTTCTCATCAATCCAACTGATTCAAATTCCTCCCATTCTTCTTTTTGAATTTGTTGGGAGTGTCTATAGCGTTCATAAAGCTATTGGTGTTTTATTTACTTTCTTATTTTTTTATCTTATTAGCTACTTGACCAGTTTCATGTATTGCTTTTGCATCTAGTTCGACTTGATATTACCCCTATGGCACAATCTATGATTTGACAGGGATTTACTTTCTTGTTAAATATCGTGACTTCTTGCTTGGGTGGATTTATCTACTTATGCGTCAATGTCTCATAAGCCTGTGTGATTTCCATTTTCAAGTACTTCTGCTAGTTTGCGCTTGTACTATTGGTTTGAGTATTACCAATGCAATTGTTTGCATAGTGCCCACGGCACTGCCTTACCCACTTCATTATTATATTTTTGCGAGTAACATTTCTGCATTCACATATTGTGTCAATTCTTTTTGTATCTTTTTCCACGGATTCTGCGTCTGTGAACCTTAATCTTTATGCAATGTATTTTAATTGTGCGACTGTTTTTAGAGATCCAGTTTCTATGTTAAGGTGTCCCTTTAATAGAAATTTCCAAGTGTTTATGCATTTTGATATCCTTATGAACAATCCGTGTAACAGATTTTCTTCTTATTTTCTTTTCTAATCTCATACATTGCACTCTGTTTCCTTCTCTTTTTTATTCTTGAGCAGCTTTGCTTCCTTTTTGGCTTTGCGTTATTACTTTTCTTATTCCTATTTTGTGTTAGTCACTTAGTTTTATATACGAACTAGCCCTCTTTCTTCGATTTTATTTAACATAGAGTCAGGTAGCATCACCCATTTTGGGTGTATTACATTATTATTATTATTATTATTATTATTATTATTATTATTATTATTATTATTATTATTATAACACCGTCTTGAAGTTTTCCCATAATTTCTCTTTGAGAGCAAACTGTAGTTTTAATTGAAGTTTGACGGACAAGTTTCATAACATTTTCACCTACACCGATACACTTTGCAAATGATTCTGCGTTATTGCAAAAACCGTTTGCAAATGGTCTTCATTCGATTAAAAAATAACAGGGTTACAACATATCAACATAATTCGAGGCCTAACTAAGGATTAGGATTAATGAGTGTAGTGTAGTCATTGAGACAGTTAATCCTCATATTATTGAGGATTGTTTGATAATAACTTGTTTACGTTGGATTGAACATAAGGATATTTTAGTTCCCTCCAAACCAGATCAGAGGAGCAGAGTTCTTCAGACGAGCAGTTCTAGGAAAGAAGTTTTGTTTATTGAATCCATGTTTAGGTTTAGGAAACGATAGAGAGAGGGGTTATTTTTTTATATATTTCTTTCAATTTTTTCAAAGGGAATGCTTTTATGTTTTTTGTGATTAGATTAGCGAAGAAGGGCACTAGATGTGAGTACAGTCGAACACTTGCTATGAAAATAGCAATATATCAGGGATAGGTTCACAAAGTTTCTTCTGTGAAAAAGTGGCTTCAGAGAAGGGAAGTCTGTTTTTAATACTGCAAAGGCAGAATAGAGTCTTCCAGCAGCTCCAGCTCAAATTACTCCATTCTAGGACGAACTTGGTTATTACACTCGAAGAAAATTACATCGGCCGTGAGATATTTACGAAAGGAGTAGAATGCTGTAACCATTTTTCCGGCGACCGTGGAAACAGATTCGATGTGTGTGCTCCATTTCACGTCCGAAGTGAGGGTAAGACGGAGAAGATTGTCTAAATATGAAGCATCTACACGGTGAGAGCCGTTGATTTTAACAGGTTCCAGATACGGGGACGCGCTTTGATAATGGAAAGGGAGGCATTTGGTTTTCGATGCTTTAATATTAACCAGCCATCTTTTTTCTCCATTGCACTACGTGCTCAAGATCAGAGGAGAGCGAATGAGAGAGACCTTGGCCGTTTCCTCCCTAAGAAGTCTTGTCCTAGACGGTAGTGTCTTCAGAAAAAAAATGTGTACACATGATCTAAGAATGTGATTTTGAAGATCATTGAGGAAGATCTAGAAGAGAGTATGACCCGGGATGGAACCCCGAGAGACGCCGGCATTAATACTGTTCGTCTGATTTCTGACCATCGACCACTATTTTATAAATTTATCAGAGAGGAATGATTTATTAATTGAACAGATATTTGCTGTACTGGTATAGCATGTCTTTATGACACACCATATAGAATGACTTTGATATGTCAAGAGCAATCGCGCTAGAAACGAAGCCCGCATCGAAATATTACCTAATCTTGTAAGAATATTACTGTAAGCACATCCGCTGCAGATATAGAAAAGCTGAATCATTTTGCATGTAACTGAGGAGGTTGTTTCAGTTGAGGTGGTTGATCACTTCTTTTTTTAACACAGATCCCAGTAGTTTACTCCGGACGCACAGGAAATTGATTAGTCTACACTGAGACGGAGATGACCGATCATCTGAATTTTTAAATACGGGGCAGACTGAGGAGGTTTACCAGTAGCTTCCTCAATTGTCCTAGTCGACTTCGCACCCATTCAGTGGAGATCTGGTTCGTGTATTCTGTCCTTGATCTTTTCATCCTCGTCCATCTTTCACGACTAGTTGATGCCGTTAAAGATGGAAATCAACTTATACCCTATCTTAATTAGTCTTCACTTTGCGCGGTTTTACTTAAGATTGCAGTGATTTTGATTATTATCATTCACTGTTATTTAATATCAATTTATTTGGCCGACACCTGGTGTCACCAATCATCCTCCCCCTACTCCCCTACTCCTCCTCCTCATCCTCATTACCATCATAATCGCAAATATTAATTAAAGTGAAACGAATTACCTTCCCTTTTAATAGTCACTCTTTATCAGTTTAAAATCATTAAAATCATTTTCTCTCTAAAAATTTTCAAAACAAAAATACCTTACTGTCTGTTTACGGTTTCAAATTGAGGATTTTATTTTATAATTAAAAAAAATCACATGAAGAAATAACTGTACATTTTTCTTTGATTACAGATGAATTTCAAATCAAACATGCGTGCAAGTGAATCGACATCTGCTTTTTATATTTATATCAAAAAATATTAAAATTAAAAACAAAATAATGTGCTGTATGCTGAATCTCATTTGTCGTCTCCATCTTTAAATAATCTTATCATATACAGCTTTCTTTGTTTTGTCTATATATATACATTCATTGTAATGTCCACATATTTATAAGAGAAATCTATAGGTGTAATATTAAAAAGTATTGTAATAATATTTTCCCGGCAAATAGGAAAACGCCAGGTTTTGGATAATTGCGTGCTGAACGAATTACCTTAATGTCTTAATAAACTCCCTTTTCTAGTTCGGAAATTATAAGATTTTAAAAAAATGCATATAAATGAATTCCTTTCATACTTATTTACCTTTTCCACACTGTTGGATAAAATGAGAAGTTGTTTCTATTTCCCTACGAGCTAACTTTGTAAAGTTATTTTTTTTTTTTCATGAACAAAAATACAACATGAACAAAAAGAACGCTCATATTGTGTTCAGTCTACCTTACAATTGAAACTTTCCGCTAATTTTTCAATTAGTGGAAAAACCAATTTTCCCCATAATTCAATTATTTTGGGCCAATTATATAAAGAAAAAATGCTTTCTTTTTTTCAAATAGGAAAAGCGACCAGCGCTGTCGCCCAAAATAATATTATGGAAAGCCAGAATGCGTAACGAAGACAAATGAAAATTAATAAAGAACAAAGAAAGAAAAAACGTTATTTAGATAATGCACAGTTATTTATGAGTTTTCTGATTATGTTTTTGTCCTGTTCCGCCTTTCGTTATCTAATTGGACATATTTTATTATGCACGTGGTTGGACGCCGCTGTCATGTCTCGCGATTGTCAGTATGGTGAGACAGCTGAGATGGTGACAAAATTAAAACTTCCTCGCAACCCTTGTTGGAGATGAATTATATGACATCTTTAATGAGTAATGGTAGTTTCTATTAAGAAAATGAGTACTGTTTTAGAAAATACCTCCGACTTATAATCGCCTTAGCGGTTTCTATTACTATGCATTAGATTACTTTTTTCTCATTATTTTTCTCTCTATTTGTGTTTTAAAAATTGACTTGGTAATTAAACGCTTATGTTTTATACCTTACTAGCGTTGCTCGCGCCTAAAATACATAGTACATAATACATAAAATGTATATATATATTATATTTTAATTAAAGCAGCATTTTTATTTATTAAAAACAGGAAAAAACCGTAAGTATTAAACGTAACGAAAACTTCCTTTAGAAAAAAAAAAAAAAAATTGTGACATGTGCCTACAAGTAATATGCATTTACCGAACACTCCACTAGTAAGTAAACAAAAAACAAAAAACTCGGGTTGCGATCGAAACCAAAACCTAACAACAGTAAGTGAAGCGTGATAACACCTATAATAGGTTGTGACGATCTATGAAGTGTTTTCAATATTAATTAATCTTATCGTAAAGAAACCTTAATTTTTCACGACAGCGCATGCGCAGCCCTGAAACTATTGATAACAGATTAAAATCCGATGATTCTCAAATAACTCTATCTCATTTTTTACCTCTAAGCCGTCTTTTTTCTGTATAAAAATGGATTAAAATTTTTCCACATGATTGAATATTGTATATCTCAGATTTCCGTCTATAAATCAAACATTTGTTGAATATTGTGACTGAACAAGGTCCTCACACACATTTTCCTCATTTTATAGATATATAGATAAATATATAGATAAATATTCTTACTTGGATGTCATTGTGGCTAATTGATTAAGAGACCGTTTCGAGGGCCTTGATGTGCCGACTTGAAATCCGTTTACTACAGAGATGCATTAATCAAACTCAGAGTCTAATGTGTCTAATTCATTGGCAGTGTAAATAACTTGACTCCTCTAATTACTTTACTTTAAATAGAAACGTCAAATGGCCAGGATTTCAGCCAGTTTATTTTGCAAGCCATAAAAAGCTTTTGTAAATTATTAATCTCAAATCTCTTTTCTAAGCACAATCATTGCTATTAATACCCCTTACTTTCTATGTGTGTCTAAAACCAATAGAGAATTCATTCAAGTGACTAAACATCGTTTTAGAAAGAATTTTCTTGCCGCTTTCTATGTTTATTAGTACCAACATTATATTTATTCTTGTTCGTATTTCCCCATTCGTTTTTCCCTATGTGTGTTGATTAATACCATAAATCAAGGATTACGTTTAACGTGTGTAATAGGAAATCGGTGAGTGTAGATTGATATATTCCCGAAAAGGGGAGGTAATTTAAATAAGTATTGTAATTTATTGTATGGTTCATTTATTCACATAGTAGGTATATACCGTGTGCTAGTTAAATGCATTCATCTATATTTAGTACTAGCATGGGTCCCCGGCGTTTCCCGGATGTTTGGATGTGTATGTTGAGCAAAAAAAAAAAAGGGGTAGTAAGACGGCAGGCTCGAAGCCGTACTGCAAAGGAGGAAAAGACGGGGTAAAACCTAACGTTTATGTTGTTACGACCACTGCCAAACTGGAAGCGACATTTTTTAAAATTAAGGCTAGACAATCTAATGGAGGGGATAACTTTAAAAAATATCGGCGAAAAAAGTGACCCTTCCCCCGGTAGAAAAGTGCCTAGTTGAAGGGGAAAATACTAATGTTTTTAGCCAATTTTTCGATATTTGTCGTATAAAAGGTCGAACTTTAAAACGATACTGCTCTTGGTAAAATCCGTCGTCTCTCTTGAAAATTTAAGGCAGACATGCAAACATACATACACACATACATTTATATATTGGTTACTAAAAAAAAAAAAATTCGACCCAAACTGATGAAAAAGCTTGCACTCTCTCTGAATACACGTTATGTAAAATTTCAAATGCGTAGACCAGAAATTATCTGAGTACTTTGGAAGAGACCGCAGCGCTCTTTTTTTTTTAACTTCGACCCCTATTATGACTCCTCAAAATTTATTGTTTTGGGTTCAAATCAAGTTATTAAGTTAGATCCAATGAACCTATATCTAAGTCCAAGGAACCTATATCTAAAAGTCCAAGGAACCTATATCTAAAATTTCCAATGCGTCGACCCAAAATTGTCGGAGGAGTTTAGTAGATTTCTCAAACGTCAAATCCTTGAACTTTTGCCCCTTAATTGCCAAATTTCTGGACAAAATCCGATCACATCGGTTTTTCCAAATCTCAGTAACCTGTAATTATAATTTCGAGTCTGTAGACTAAAAATTGACAGAGGCATTGCGTAGGGAAATGTACACAGACACACAGATACACACATACAAACCCACGTTCACTTTTATAGATATATAGATATGTGTACATTATAGTAAATTAAAAGTGGCAAAGATCGCAGGGGATTCACTGAGTTACACGTGCCTGCTATAAAAGCACTTTCGAAAATAACTTTACGATATCCCTCTAAGCACGCCGTTGTAAACAGGTTCCTGCCACTCTGTTTATACATAAAACTGAACGAAAATTTAATCAGCAGTTTTACATATGGCTACTTGGTTGTGGAAAACATCGCGATCGTAAGCTGATTATAATAATGTGGTGTTCAAGTAAACCAGTTTTTATTGAGCCACGCTATGAAATAGAAAATTCTAGCCAATTACAGTGTTCGCTCTTTAGTAACCTAACAATGATTCACCCTTATCTTCCAATGAGACTTGATTATTCGTTTCCTCCTTCTTTCTAAACTGATTTTGTACTTTTTTTCTATCAGGTTCTTGTGTTTATTAAATTATTTGTCGTAACAAAAGGCGCAGAAATATATTCCTTGTTAATTTGTCAGAATGCTTATATATTATTTTAAAAATATAATTATCCAATGACACGTATTTCGTCGTATTCAGCCACTCTGATGAGTCGTAGACGACGAAACACGTGTCAGTGGATAATTATATTTTAAAAAGAATATATATGCCGGTCCCCATTAAGGGGGTACCAGATTATTCAATAGGAAAATTATTCCCAACAAGCATTTAGGTAAAAATGCACTTTCGTAAAAATACTTGAATTCATTCAAGAAAGTATCGCTAACAAAAGCAAATAAAAACATCTATATATATATATATATATATATATATATATATATATATATATATATACAATTATATATATATGGAGAGAGACATAGAGAGACATAGAGAGACAGAGAGAGAGACAGAGAGCGAGCGAGATGCAGAAAATAAGGAAACGACAATATAAAAGGATATACTAATACATATCGACTTAGTCGTTTTTATCAATAATGATGATGCCGCAATTTGTGTGTAAAATAAGTAAAACACATGTTATTTCAAAGCCAAATGTTTCTCCTCAGAAGTTTAGAGAAGATGTTAGGAGCCATATTAGGGATGCGACGTATAGCGATAGCTTACTTAGCAGCGAAATAATTGTGTGAGAAAAGAATGGTAATATATTGAGAGTGTTTAAAGAAATGGGAGTACTAAAGTTACCTGTGCGATGGAGGAGGAATATAGCTTTTATTTTAAAATGAACGTAAATGTGTGCCAGTTATGCAATGATTGGTTCAATATACGTGTCCTATGCGCATCTACTTTATCGGGAAGAATATTGTAGAAGTGGTTGGAAGTTGGCTTTATTTTATAATACGTAGTTATAGGTTATAACAATGATAAGGGTTTTCTTGAAATAGGGAACTTATGCTTGATACTCATATATAAGAAATATATGTGGTGGTGGGTTCATGGGTATGTCTCTGTTATATTTACAAAACACGGCGCATTATTTAATATTCTGCGTCTTTTATACTTTTTTATGAATTGAATAGGTTTATATAGTTTTGTGTACATGTTTAAATATGGAACATATCAACAGTTCCTATATATTTTAGAAATACAGACGGCAGTTTTATTGAATTAAAATGGGCTTATATTAGTGCTTTTTCGAGCTTTCTGCAAAAAGAGAAAGAAACAGCTGTAGCTGTTAGTAAATATTTAGATGACTCATGTATTTCTTAAATAACCACGTGACACTAATTCAGAAGTATTCTCCTAAAATGCTGTTTTCGTTGTATTCAAATTGTCTTATGTGGAATAACATTTGTATCTTCTTCCATCTAAAAACAAAATATCTTAAATTTTCATTGAATTTGTTTTATAATAATATTGCACAGATTTAGCAATTTGAAATTCTTTTAAGAACTTCTAAACTACAACAAACATGTGGACGAATGAAAAAGCTCCTTTTTGTGGGTGCCGGAGCTTCTGCATAATTAAACTTTATATCTAACGTTTGTCTGACTGTGATTGTAAGGAGGGAAACAAAAACTCAACGAGTGCACAAAAGGTTGCCGATTTAAGTGTGCATTTGATTGAAAAGGGTTTTGTGTAGCCCGGTGTAAACAGGTGTTCAATAGTCAAACTTATCCAACCCATAGCTAAATTGAAAACAAAATAACATTTGATTTGTGTTATTTTCAAAATATTATTATGCATTTTGTTGAAATATTTTCGATATTTAATGGGGGTAAATATTAAAATACTGACCACCAGAGCATTATGTAACACAAGGTCTGGAAACTGGGGTGTCAAGCAAGCGCCCCTAAATGGGGAACAGTCTGGCCTAACAAAAGTTCCCTAAGCATCCCGTCGGCATTCCACGGTCGGGGCGCCTCAGGCAGCAAGCAATAGTGTGGGATTGTGGACCTATTCTGTTATATCCAGACGGCCAACATCAGTCCGACAATTACTGGGCCAGTTCCTGACACCGCAACTGTCGGGCTGATTGTAAAGAATGAGTTCTTTAATGGTACTTTTCTACTCAGCCTCTAAGCAACCAAAGGGTCAAGTAGACTCACCCACTCCATATATAATGGGCGTAGTACTACTCAATGTTCGGAGATTCTATTTATAAACGCTGCTAATAAGAACCGACGAATAAATTTAATCCACGTTCTGCTATCATCCAATCAGAAACTAGAATTTCACAAATAAATATTAAATCTCCTAGCGTTCCAGCACATAATTTTTTCGTGAAAACAATCTCTGTCTGCAAAATTATCAATTTTTGAACATGTACAGAACAGCTGCTCACTGACTATTCTTCATCTCGACGATTTATATTGAATAACTACCCATCGGAATCTTTTGTGAAATAAACATGACTTCCAATTCGATAGATCAAAGTCAGGATTCGAATTGTGGGCAGTAAATGTTTTTAGGATATTTAGAAATCCAAACATTACACAAGGTAATTGAGACACAACCTGAAAATAGAAACGACCCTGAGAGTTTGAAATTTAATTGAAATTTTACGAATTTAATGCAGTGATAAAATGTAGGAGATGATTAGAAATGATATCAACCTTGAGCGATAGCTGCAAAGACTTGAGCATATTAATAGACCATTATTTATTGAACGAAAAATCCAAAAATATATTCTACTTACTGCATTTACATCTCTAAATCGTGCAAAATTCGTAAGGATTACGGATTATAAAGAAGGGTCAAAACAACAGCAAATTTATTTTTAAATGTCTGGCTACGTTATTATAGACAGTCTGTAAAACTCCATTAAAAGTTTTCTGGGTGATTTTAAACCGTTTATCACCGTGCGAACTCAGAATGAAAACCCCATGATTGTTAGTCAATTAAAGTTTGCACTTAGAACTTACAACGAAACTGAGAAAATGATCACAGAAAAAAAACGAATCCACAAATATAATTAAATTATAATACACCCACTTAAAAGCACCAAAATTAAATTATACTCTTTCCTTGAATCAAAAGAGCCAAATTATCCAACAACACGTTCCTCTTAAGAAAAAGATAAACATTATTTGCTACAATTGTGGGCGAATAATTACAAGAGTGTCCTATGTAGATACACAAATTTTAAAGAAAACTCCATTAAAAATGTGGACTGCTCCGTTGGAGTACATATATTTTATCTTTATGTACGTTTGACAATTCAACGAACAGTACCAAATTCCTTGTCGATTGTGGTTCAAACGCACATGTATTTACGAATGAATCTGATTTTATCAATTTTGATCACAACTTTAACGCTCAAAGTCACTTCGTAGAGTTGGCTGAAAGCTGTCAGCAAGCTATATCGCTTTGAAGCGAGACGTTGTTAAAATCATGCTAAGAAACTATAAAGGTGACATTTCTTTCTGTATTTTGGAAAACCCTTTTCTAATTCCGAAATGTAAACACAATATATTTTCTGCCCAAGTCGCAATTAAACATTGTGCAAATATAAATTTTAGCCCTAATTAATTAAAATTGGCGTACAAAAATAAAAAATGAATTCGATATTAAGGAAAATGAAAGACTATAATATTTAAAGAGCATCAAAACCTGCTTGCTATGATTTCCCTGTATGGCACGAAATTATTAGACACTGCAACATTCCAGATATCAAAGAGATGTCGAATGTGTTTGACTGAATGAAAATAAAAACTTAAAAATCTTGACAAACTGCCATGTTAGTACACAAAGTAAAATAGCAAAGTCCCAAAACACGATGCCACGCAAGATGGCCACGATGGTCTTATCACTGGTACCTTGTGACTATAATTTTCCCGTTGAACCTATGGGCAGAGAAAACTTAAGATATGCATTACATTCTGTAGACGATACTTCTGGTTTAATAATGTTTTTTTTTCTTAAAAAACAAACCTGATACTTGGATATGAACTAAATAATAGTTATCTGATATGATCGCTTTGCGGTGCAGTAAACTGTCGTCGCTCTGACAATGGTACGGAATTCACAAATACATACTTTGAACTTTTATTAGTTAACTATCTTATCAACCCTGAAAAATCAGCCCCTAATTCACCTCACCAAACGGAACTGTTGATAGATCATTGCAGACACTTTTTCAAATAGCAAATTGCTTACTCCTAGAACCTACCCCCCAAGAAAAAACTGGATGTATGCACTAATCACTGTTGCATATGTAGGTTACCGGCCGTTTATAAAAATACGATAAAGAACTCTATACGAATCCTCTGCTGCAGAAAGCCAAATGTAAGCAAAATGCACATGTTTGGTTTAACTTGATTTGCATCTACAGATACGAAAAGCCAATTAAATTCCAAAATTGGTCGTCGCATATAACTTTGGTACGATAAAAACAGGTTAGCTTACTTAATATTTTTTTCAGAGAAAAATAAAATTAAAATATCTGCTGTGTAAACGACGACGACGAAATATCCATCATATGAAGATGAAGAATAATCATTCCCTCAAATTTATAAACTAAATGAGGACAATAAATCCCCGTTGATGAGGACAAGTGTATTAATAATGATGACAGTGGTGTTGCTTCTGTTATAGTCGATAATTCATAAGAACATTATCGCAAAAAAGTAGAAGACAACCCAATTTTATCTGGGCGAAAATTTAGAAGATTATTAAGTTGAATTCTACTATTTCATGGATAATACGCCATAAAACTTTAACGAAACAATTAATTCGGAACATTGTCATCAATAAACAAATATTACTGAAAAGCTAAATATATGCGTTAACAGAAAGTAATACTTATTCGGTAGTGCTTCTCCCAAATGATAAACGTGTTATTTTTTTCTCGATGGATCTTTACAAAAATAAAAACAGCTACAGGCGGTTAATTGTATAAGGCTATATTTGTTACTAAAGGATACTCTCAGATTTACGGTATAGACTGTTTTTTTGCGTTTTTACCGACGACAATTATAACCACAATAAGAATCGTATTACATATCGCATCGCATTATAACATTAACATCTATCAAACAAAAGGTACTGGCCCAGTTTCTGGTCCATCACCTGCCGGGATGATTGTCAAGAACGGATTCTTGACTTGTACCTCGACCCAAGTCTCTAAGCGTCCGAAGTAGCAAAGAGACTCATCCCAACCTTATATAATGGGGGTGTGCTTCCTCAATGTATTGCGATTCTATTAAAAATATTACGTTGCTATCTACCAATAAGAAACCAGAATGTCAGAATAAATTTTAATCTTCTTAGCATCCTAGCGAATAGTGCTTACTAGTAAACTCGAGCAGCAAAATTATAAACTCCAGCACCTGTACAGGACAGCTGCCTATTGAGAATTTCTATCTCTAGAGAATAACTACCCATCGGAAACTCTTCTGAAATTAAACATGGCTTCCAAACAAAACATTTATTTGACTATTTCTTTCTTGTACGCTCTTTATCTGTTTTTTCAATGAAGAAATAGAAATTAAATTGTATTATTCTAAAAGGTTACGTGCTGGTGTACGTCAAAAACAGAGGAATAGTTGTTATTACAGCGAAGCCCTCGGCGACGAAGGCATGTGGTCAGCAAATATGCTCTTCAATTATAAAATAAGATAATCACATTTCCTTTATTCACTGTATTTTACAATCGTTAATTTTCAGCAACAGAAACTCGATCTTTGCCATGAGGAATACCTGTCATTAATGCCGCAATGAAGACAAGAAGATGGCAAGAAATGCCGGCCGATAATATCCAATGCGATACCGACCCCATTTATGTAAGAGATGTGCCTATCGTTTGACCGTGTCTGATACTTGCAAAGCTTGTTGCCGTATAGGGGTGAAATAGCGTTCCCAGAACGTGGGCAAGACACGGACAAATCCAGAAACCCGTTCCGGAAAAACGATCGCATCATAATTGGTGCCTTAAAACTAGGAAACACCCTGAGGAAAAATAATCCCCTGAAACAGATTAAATGAGGAAACTTAACTTAAGAACAACCACATCAACAAAGTATTAATAGAGGGAAAAGAAAACACCATAAAACTCCAGAAAAGCTTACGTATGTGGCTGCTTCCTCTGTCCTGGTTGCTTCTTCTGCAAACTAATTTATTTTAATAATCTGTAAACATTTTGTGGGTAGAATTTTTTCCTAAATATATGTTTGACAAAATGTCTATTAATAACCAATCTCGATTTAAGACAGTCCTGACAGGTGGATCGAAGATCATAATATTTACTGAAAAAATGAACAATTTTACTACATGGCTAGCAGCTCTGAAAATGAAAATGCGGATCTACCAGCTAACAGAACTACTAAACTTAGCATACGTTTATGGACGGTCTAAAATCGAGAATAATCAGAGAATGTATCGATGATCATAGAAACTGCACCAGTATGGATCTGTTGGATAAGATAACCCGGTACATCGAGTTACAAATTCTGATCGGGCTCTAATAAGAATAAAAGATGGAGGAAAGATACTCGAAGATTTAGCAAATAGGGTGAACGGACTTGCTTAATTAGCCTATAGGAGCGCAGAGATGGGGGAAGGTTCAGCATTTCAAGTACATTTAGCTAAATTCTTCTTAGATGTGTTAAGAAACCCCTTTAACCAGTAAAATCAAATCCGGCAACTTTATCGGACAACCTGTCTGCTGCGTGGCAAAACGAAATGCAGTATTATCGAAGTGGCCACATAAAAAAGCAGGTTATCGTAAATGATAGCTCATTATATAACGTTAACAGCAGCAGAGACCAAGGGGCGCCCCAAGTTGATTTAGCGTACCCGAAACTGAGCATTACAACAGATGTAATGCGGTAAGAGGTACGTTATGCATTTATCTTTCAGCAAGACTCCAATGAAAATGTTCTAGCCATGATAGTCTCGATCAGGCAACAATATCTTAGACATTTTCTACGATTTCCCTTATGTTAGTATTGAGATAGAAATAAATAAAATATTTTAGATGTAAGGTTTAGTATAATTATGTCTTGATGTTTGTTTGCCTGCACAATAGTGCTGTAAAAGTTTTCCGTCATGAAATATTTTCATCAATGTGGACTGATTAACCTTTAATTTTGAGTGGTCTCAGGGGTTTTGCTGAATACTTGCCACAAGAGGCAACGAAAAGTATATGTGTGAAGCAAAAGAGAGAGAATAATTCTTGTGGAGATTACAAAGGAAACATTTTTTTTATCTTGTTCATACTGAAAAATATCTATCCCCCAAATTATTCACGGATTACATAAATAAATAAATTATCTTCTTTCCACTGTATTATTTTCTTGCGGTAAGTCCTTTCATCCATACGCTCCTCCATACGCAAATATGTTTCCATTTCTGGAATCGGTAGATGCAGATCATCTTGTTACGAGTAACGCGTTTAAGTATGCGTTTTATTACACGGATTATAACCGTACGCATTTATCTTTGTCGGTTGTCCTTTCAAACACCGATCGTTCTATTAAGATATAGGATATAAATGTGTTGTAACACAAGTATTCACTTTCTAAATAGAAACGACATATCAGTTTCAAATAGAAAACCCTGTTTTATGTTGCCAAATATTTTAGATGAATGTTGTTCATGTTTATTAATTTGATAATTCGGACAATTGCTATTATTCATAGCATAATTCGCTTCAAGGCTCGATCTTTTGTTTCTGTATCTTATCAAAAGCAGAAATTATTCTGTCGAACTGGGAGATATGTACGTCATAAGGAACCGACCTTCTTATTTAATCAAACAGAATATTGTGCCCCCGTTCCGTCCACCATCATCTGATAAACGTCTTTAGTTATTCACAGTCGGATAATATATATCGCTTGAAGTAAGGTTTCGTTGCCTAATTTATAAATACCTATTAAAAAATTGTAACGTGCATCCAGGAGATAAGCGCCCGCGTGTTTGCGTGTTGTGTGGGTACGTGAGAGAGACGGATGAGGGGAAAAAGACTTACCTCGAGACCAGCTCAGCGTTACCGACCAAAAATAGAAAAGAGGGACCAAGATGGCGACCGCCGTCTTTTGTAAAGTATGATGTCTCGCAAAGTCACACGAATTCTCGGAATATGCAAATTTAGCCGGCCTAGAACGACGATAAAAGCGGGTGAGGGGAAAGACGTGGGGAATGACGATTGAGTTGGCGGGGGAATCGTGTGGCTGTTGCTTCTTGTGCCGTGTTGAGGATATCTTACCGTGTTAAAGAGAGAGTCGGGCGCCATCTTTAATTTTTCCTTACATTTTTTTCTTACAAGCTATTTCGGCAGCACTGAGTTGCTGATATACACTCAAGGCACCCCCAGTCAATCTCAGGGTAATTACAGTGTGTACCCTTTTCACCTCACAAAGGTCGCACGTCAGCTCGACCCTTTCAACCCAGTCGACGATGGACGTGGACCCGTCAAACACGGGTATGAGCTTTAAGTCAAATTTCGACTTGGTCATAGTCCTAGAGGCCAAATGGCCGAGATAGCTTGTAAGAAAAAAAATGTCACACTTAAAACAGCGCACACGATTCCCCCGCCAACTCAATCGTCACTCCCCACGTCTTTCTCCTCACCCGCTTTTATCGTCGTTCTAGGCCGGCTAAATTTGCATATTCCGAGAATTCGTGTGACTTTGCGAGACATCATACTTTACAAAAGACGGCGGTCGCCATCTTGGTCCCTCTTTTCTATTTTTGGTCGGTAACGCTGAGCTGGTCTCGAGGTAAGTCTTTTTCCCCTCATCCGTCTCTCCCACGTACCCACACAACACGCAAACACGCGGGCGCTTATCTCCTGGATGCACGTTACACTCCCCCCTGATCTGATGATCACATAGAGAGCACTGGGGGGGTCTTTTAGTGCGTGTGCTTCTGCGAAGAGGTACATTCACTGTTTCAGATTCGGGCTCTGGATCTGGTTCCGCCTCATCAGATGAAGTATCGCTATCAGTCTCTGGAAGGGGCTCACTGAATCCGTGCATCGGCAGCTCATCGCTAGACGCTTCACTGCTTTCTTGTGCAGTTGCAATCGACCCATGTCAAATACAAAAAATTCATGCACAGAGCGGACATCCGGGTATCAAGAGGACCCTTTATTTTGTGAGGCGTGCATACCCAGCAGTGACCAAGATGGATGTCAGACAGATCGTCAGAAATTGTGAGGCTTGCCAGTCTATTGATCCTGCACCAGAGCGATGGCAGAAGGGTCGCTTGGAAGTTGAGAGTGTGTGGCAGCGGCTGGCCATGGATATTACCCATTACAGTGGCAAGCCCTTTCTAACTCTCATTGATTGCGGGCCTACGAGATTTGCGGTGTGGCGGCAGATGACCAGACAGGATTCAGCAAATGTTGTTCGCCACCTATCATCCATTTCTTTTGAGCGAGGTGCGCCGGAAGAGCTCCTGACTGACAATGATGCAGCGTTTTGTAGCCAGCAAGTCCGGCAGTTGTTAGATGAGTGGGGCGTCCGTCTACGGTTGCGATGTGCGCATGTGCCATCAGGAAATGGCATTGCTGAAAGAAGCCATCGCAGCATCAAGAGAATTGCTGCCAGAAAGCGATGTACTATTGCGGAAGCAACATATTGGTACAACATTACGCCAAAGGACGGGACGTCCCCTTCAACCGCACCTGCGAATGCTATTTACACGTACCGAGTCGGAGTGAAGGGAATCAACACTACGCAGCCAACCGACAAGGGAACATATAACAGATATGAAGTGGGAGATCCAGTGTGGGTGCGGCCTCCAGGAAATCGGTGCACCGCCAAGTTTAAGCGAGGACACATATCTGGAGTGATTAGCCAGCAGTCTGTTTTGGTCGATGGAACCCCACGACATGTGCGAGATCTTCGCCCAGCTACCGAGGTGCGTCATACAACTACAGAAGAAAGCAGTGAAGCGTCTAGCGATGAGCTGCCGATGCACGGATTCAGTGAGCCCCTTCCAGAGACTGATAGCGATACTTCATCTGATGAGGCGGAACCAGATCCAGAGCCCGAATCTGAAACAGTGAATGTACCTCTTCGCAGAAGCACACGCACTAAAAGACCCCCCCCAGTGCTCTCTATGTGATCATCAGATCAGGGGGGAGTGTAACGTGCATCCAGGAGATAAGCGCCCGCGTGTTTGCGTGTTGTGTGGGTACGTGGGAGAGACGGATGAGGGGAAAAAGACTTACCTCGAGACCAGCTCAGCGTTACCGACCAAAAATAGAAAAGAGGGACCAAGATGGCGACCGCCGTCTTTTGTAAAGTATGATGTCTCGCAAAGTCACACGAATTCTCGGAATATGCAAATTTAGCCGGCCTAGAACGACGATAAAAGCGGGTGAGGGGAAAGACGTGGGGAGTGACGATTGAGTTGGCGGGGGAATCGTGTGGCTGTTGCTTCTTGTGCCGTGTTGAGGATATCTTACCGTGTTAAAGAGAGAGTCGGGCGCCATCTTTAATTTAACCTTACATTTTTTTTCTTACAAAAATCTCAGTTGCACATTTTTGAAGTTTGATAATCTATCTTAAGGGTGGATTATACTAAGAAGACAACTCCTAATAAATTGGCATATGAGGGAATATCCAAATACATTTTTCAAGGTTCCTTGTTAAATAGTAAATCATGTTTACTCGCGTTCTGATGATTGATTAATTGTAATCCCAAAGCCACAGATACTCAACGAAGAATGAACAGCATTTTAATATAAGAATCCAAACAAATCGACTAAGGAGGTGTGTTAATCGATATTGATTCGAACTGCACCAATTCAATCAAAGTTTGAAATAACCCTATTTCCAGACAGGCAAGAATCTCTTCATTTTTAATCTCTGTATAACTGAAGAGGAACACGGCTGAACTTCATGGTTTCCTCAATAGGTTTTATATTATCTAAACCAGAACAGCTTGTATATTATTATATGTTGCGTAAAATAAAGATGTATTATCTAACGTTTGCATAATATTTCAAACCATAGGATTAGAAGTCATTAATTATGTCAAATCATTATAAAACTATAGAATACTCCCAGTATAAGTACACTCTCTATCAGCTTCGATTTATCAATATCATTATAAAATACGTGAAAAAATTAACGTAAACCCCAAGTAATGTAACTTATATAGGAGCAGTAACAGGTTAGTATTGATTTACCAATGAATATAGTTTACGATATGCAGTGTCGCAGTGCAGATAATTTGATGAAATCTTAGCACCAAAAGTAAATTGGTTGCTATCCAAAAGTAGCATCATGTTGTGCATGTTTTTATGCGACCGAATGAGCTTATTCAATTTAACATTCGGCCAATATTTTAAAGGTCTGTTACAGTTGCCAAAATACACAAAATACGAATACTAAATCACGGAAAAATAAAATGAAGCAGATGAATAAATAACCAACAGCTAAATACTTATTCTTGGAAAAAAAAACATTGAATGCGTTAATCGAGACGATTTATTCATTGCGCAATATTATAACGAGAATAAATTATCTGCATAATTTTCCATGGATACATAGCTTCTTCTGTAATTTTATCAATATTTAAAAAATAAATTTAATTAAAACATAATCAATTAGTGAAAATCACTTTATATGTGCACATAGTCGGGTTAATAATAGCGAGTCTTAAAAATAAACTCTTCTCGTGTAATATTTACCTATAAGGATACACACACAGGCACACATACACACATACACACACACTCACACACAAACACGCACACAAGTCATATATATATACATACACACACACCCACATATATATATATATAACAATAAAAGATGAAATAAAAATTACAATTAAATTTACCAAAATGATCCAAGATGATTAAACCAAAGTATATTATAGATATTAAATAATTAATATTTATAAAGTAATCTCAACCAGATGTAAAATCTCGATAAAACCAAGTAGAAGATATAACATATAATAAGAGCAAATAGTTAATAAAACACGTTAAAAACACTTTGAAAAGAGTTCAAAACATTTTTTATCTGAAAAGAAAACACTTAATAAATGGATAGTCCTTAATCCGCGGAGTTTCGAAGAAATACTTTCCCTCTCATCAGAGTATAGGTAATTAGCAAAATGCGTGATCGGATTTTGCATACAAAAGTATTTGATGAAACTGCAAGTAGGTCAAAGATCTTACTTGATAACAAAAAGTGAAGCAGAGGGGATATGGTGAAGAAAAAAGTGATTTCACGTTAATGGATTGTCAGATGAAAGGAAAAGTATCCAATGATGGTAAAATCCAAAAATGTAAGTCCTGGAAAGTGTATGAAATTTTCCATTCTCACTAGTAAATCCAAGGAAATCGCGTAAACGGAAGATTGTCCAAAATAACCAAAAAGGCCGATAAGTGCTCTCGGTAGCCGTGTAAAAATCATATCTTATTTTTCGATTAATATTATTGGAATTTTTTCCATTTTCCTTGTACATGTTTGTGAATTATTCCACAGATTTCGCCCTCTTGGATTGTATTGCTTTAACATTTTGGCTGATGCATCTGCTATTTGTCTCTACCATCTTGTCAGGGTTCAAAGAATGCCGACGCCCTCATAGACCCCGAACAGTCAGCTAGGCTTCAATCTGTGTCTCATTAACGAAATCACTCATACCCCAGCCCTTTTACAAAAATGTTAATACTAAGTGATCCGACGAACTCTACGCTCTTGTACCCCTTGCGATGTAAATACTCTAGACACTCTCGAAAAGCAGCAAACTCCCAACAGTTCACAGCTGCTAAACTTCTGCTCGACCATCACTAAGGGTTTAAGGAAGCCCTTTTCTAGTACTGATATTTAAATTACAATCTCTGAAAGTATATACCATGCTTTGGATAAAGCAGGAAGGCTATGGCAGCATCCCTGGATATATCTAACACTTTTGTCAGTGTATGATAGGATGGTATTCTGCGAAAATCAAATACTATGGTATAACTGGACGAATACTTAATATGATGACCTCCTTCTTAAATCAAAAGGATCAAGGTTGTCCTAGACCGTCCTACGTCAAAATTATATGATGAAATTTCGGGTGGACCTCAAGGGTCTATCATTTGTCATTTATAATTTCTGATATTTATAAATAACCGGTAGGATATATAATATATATATTATAAACTGTCTGTAGGATGGGATGGGAGACTCCGATCAATAACAGACAGGAGGGAAATACTTATGAACACGTATCAAAGGCAATGTCGGAAAACCGAGAGGAAGACCTCCAGTTAGTAATGTAACGGGTAGAAAACTGATGGTAACGTTCGATTCTGTCAAGACAAAGTGTCTTAATAAAAACAGAACCCCCTGCTCAACCACTAATAGCCATGACTAATGATATTTTACCGTACCGTATTTCGTTCAAACCTCTCGACTTTCCGTTCACGGAAACATGAGTTAGAACATAGTAATTGTCTGTATTTTTGAGATGAGGTGTTTTCATTCATTGATATTGTCGAACTGACTTCCTAATCTTGGTTGTTATAGTCACAACGTTTCGGCCGTTTTGCCCTCCGGCCTTGACAGGTGTTTTGTATCGAACTAGGGAACCGTTTGTTAGAAGTCTCGAACACAACACTTTATCATTATTACGGGGGTACCGTGTTCGGACTCCAGCTAGGCTCTGGGACATAGTTGCTGATTCTCTGTTTTTAATGTTACTTCTCACTGCCTTCGTTCAGGATTGAACTCAGCAACTTTGGGTAACTGTAAACTTCGATACAACGTCTAGGACCACTCGGCAATATGTCACTAGGACGAAGATAAGCAAGGACAAATATTTAATTTTCATCATTCTTTTACAAAATACACGCGACATTATTTTTCGGACATCGTTGAAAACTGTTTATAGTCTGTAATATCACCTTTCTTCTCCATAACATTTATCAATCTCTCTTCATAATGAACAAACATATCCACAATATCATCTCTACGTGTTTTTATTAGTTGTTTTTGTCATCTAGTATTCGTTTCAATAGTTGCACCTCTTTCGTTATTGCACGCCCATCATATGCAAGTTGCACAAGCATTTCCTAAACATTTTCCATTAAATCTAGGTCTGGGCTTTTTGTAGGTCATTTCAAAGTAGTCATATTCACTTTAGACATCCATTTTTTCATGAGTTTTGACACATGGACCCTGCAATTGTCTTGCTGTAGAACGAAATTATTCCCCAATCTCCCTTCTTATCCTTGGTAAAGCTTTCTCCTCCAGCAACTGTTTGTAGCCTTCGCTTTTCTGTTGCCCTTTTAGCCCCACTAACCATACATTTACATTAGCAAAGATCATACCCCAAACTATAACTCCTCCTCCCATATCTCGTTTTTTCAGTACAACAGGCTCACCTTTCCCGACCAAGTACGCCATCAATCGAGTCTATCAAACTTAAAACGCTTATCATCAGTAAATATAACTTTCTTAATGTCAACATGCTTTGTTAATCATCTTTTAGCATTCTCCAGTCTTGCTCCTTTGTGTTGCTTTGTTAGTATTTTCTTAGCCTTTGTATACTTAAAACAAAACCTATGCATCATTCTTTGTACTATTCGAATGTTTACCTCAAATACACATCTCCCCTTCACTTTTCTTGCTGTAACTTTTTTCTAGATGTCAAAAGCTGTGTCACACTCCTCTTCATTCTCCTGTCAGTCCTCCTTCCAATTGATCAGTTTTACCCTCTCTTCTTTTCCGCTCGCAGTTTTTATTCAGCATGCATTCGCCCGTTGATATCGACAGGTTCAAATCCATAGTGATTTTCCTGATGCTGAGCCCATCTCTCCGCTTCCTTCCTGCGAAACAAACGACTTCTTTTGAATGCATTTGACTTCATGAAACTTAATTGTTTGGCAGTAGAATAGAACAGATAATTGATTATAATAATTACGGCTAAGTGTATAATCAGTTAATTTGCATGCAGCAACATATGCATGAGCATAGTTCTTAATAAAGTAGGATATGTAGTCATGTTTGAAAAATAATATCGCGCAAGTTTTCGCAAAAATCACAAGAAACTAAAATTATCAAAATCAAACTAAAAACATGATTAGACTTGTAGTGGATATTCACTCCTAAACTACGTACTTACAATCTCAAAAGTCTTTGGCGCTAGTAACTACCTTGAAGTACTTTTTTCAAAGTGTCTGAAAAATATTGTTGCACCTATATGAACTCCTGGAAACTAAAAGACAACAAATTGTTGCGCCTTCCAACTGTAAGGAAGAGTTTTTGGCACTTACACATCTCACCGCAATGTTTTCCCTCAAAGTAATTTTTCCATGAAAAAGAATAAAATTATCTGCTAGCTATATTAAATGCATTGAATTTTGTTGACGATTATCTATTTTTGATTATGGTTTATTACCTTAAAAAAAAACCGACACTATCTTCGCCACTAAAAAATATTTTGATGGTATCACCCCGTACGGCTTGGTAAATGTATTCGCTCAGACAATGTGACTGAATTTACTAGTAAAGACTTTGAACTTCTATCAATTAACTCTTGTATTAAACACGAGGATTAAGCTCCGTATTCCTCATTACAGAATGGCACCGTTGAAAGAGTATGGCTGACCCTTTTCCAGATTGCATATTGTGTACTTATCGAATCAAAATAAGCCCAGCGTTTATGGGCGTACGCTTTAATGATAACAGCATGTATCAGAAATATATTGTTCAATAGCAAATTAGGCAAAACCCCGTATGAAGCGTTTTGCAATGTAAAAACAACATTGCATACATTTGGTTCAAAGTGCTTTGCATTTATAGAAAATACCCGTATAATAAGTATTAAAAGCGAAATAGGTATTTTCGTTGATTACGATAAAAGCAGTCACACATATTTAATCTACTTTCCAAAACAAAATGTCAATAAAGGTTAGATGTGTACAATTCAATGATACATTGAATTAAAAAAAATTACGAACCAGTGGACAAAACAACAAAAAAAACTTGAGAAAATACTACCTATTATTTTAATCGATCACTACGAAAATTACCATACTGACGACAATTACAGTGAACCTACTGACGTAAATATTAACCTGGCACGTCGATTCCTCGATAAGTGAGCAAAAAAGGCCAGTCATCTTAAAACTTGAAAAGATACAATACTGCGCAATGGAAGCCTTCTGGGCACATTACCTCTTAAGTGTTGAGGTATTATGTCGAACAAAGATGGTGGCAGTAAATCACATCAGCGAAGACTAATTGCAGTCCCGATCACAATTCTTAAGTAATTCTTAGTAACAGAGATGGTGGCGAAGAATCACTGGAGTCCTCATCTCGGTTATTAAGTAATTCTTAGTAACAAAAATGAGGGCAAAGAACCAATGCAGTCATGATTCAATCGTTTCAATATAAACGTTGAAAGCGAACTGAAGTGAATCCAAAATTCGATGTTTTATAATCAAGTTAGGATGCTTCTGATTGGTTGAATTTCCTTACCGTAAGCTATGAGTTGGATAGTCAGAAAACATAGTGTCATATCCGTATTAGAAGTAAAAACAATTTAACGCCAATAATAGATTAGGCTTTTTCTGAACCTCTCTGTCTCAACCCTACGGTGGTTCGTCTAAATAAACCCACATAGCTAGTAACTTTATTGTGTCTCACACGAAAGTTCTATCTTTTCAGCAGTTTAACTCAAGTTTAAATGGACGGCTCATTTCAGGCTAAAACACCCTGCTTTGTAAAAACGTATAAATGTCAAATACATCCTAAGATAGAGCGCTGTTAGGAGTCATAGGATTATCATTTCTTGCCTTTTCAGCGTGCAAAACCGTTTTCAAAATTTTATGTGCCTACTTTTTTCCTCGCTACAGAAAAGACGCTTCGCTCTATAGTCCCCTGTTAAACACATGCAAGCATTTCATGACTAGCTGCAAAATGTGTACAAACATTTCATTTATTCTTCATCTGTGTTAAAAATAAAACACAATTCTATTAGAATACTTTCTTTTCTATGAGTGTACGAGATTGGAACACAATACCGACATGCTGCTTCCCAGCATAGCTATATTTTAATATAATGTAAATAAGGTATTGTTAAGCCAGCCTTTTATATAACTAAGCATTAACTAAGTTCCATCATTACTGATCATGTCATCTTACAATGTGTCTAAGACTTATTAACCTTTGTGCTAAAATTGGCACCGGATACTAATAAGTGATAGTCCGCTTGTAAAAACAATAAAAAAGAAAATGGAATAGACAGCAAGAAGAGTTCATTGCAATAATCCACTTGGTATTAAATGTCGGAACTTGGTAACTTAATTCTCTATGTATTTTTTTAAATGAGTGACGTTTTTGAAAGGCACCTGTCTTTTTGTAAAGTACTGGTTGGACGAACCGTTTCATTTCATCTTTTGTTGACGGTTTTTGCATCAACTAAAGTCAACCGATAGAAAATGTGGAGAAAGTTGTATTTTATTTTGGTGAAAGTAGGGTCTCACTTGGTCGTAAAATTTTCCATTTTTCTATTAAAATGTACTGATTTGTAAACCCCAGTGCATTAACTGTTGAATACAAGCTGCGTCAAGAAATGCATTGTCTGTTCTACCAAATACATTTAAAATTTCATATTGTCCCATAGTATGCCAGATTAGCAATACGTGCACTTTCAAGTTTACTTCTTCAACGTTAAATCTATTTCTCTATTTTATTGCTTATAAAGATACTTTGGATGTTCAATGAGTTTAATGGATACAGGTGATTATTCATAATATTCAGGCTAGGTGTAAATCCACACTTTTATTGGAAATTTTTATCAGAACGTGTTTCTAATATCAGGTGGCCAAGAAGTTACTTTATATTTTTAAAAGTTAATAACTTTTTCTATTAATATATTACATTTCTTTTTGCTTTTAATTAGAAAGTAGAATATTTCGAGATTTTTTGCATGGATCAGTTTTAAACAGGACAGTAAGGGAAAATAATTGAATTTTACTTTTAAAATGGACGGGCAATGTTTCCAACACACAATTCATACATACGTCATTCTAGTGTCCGACATCCTCCTAATAAGCATGCAATAATAAAGTTAGTTTCGCACATTCAAGTGCAGAGCTCTGTAAATGATAGGTCTAGACTTTATTGAGGTCCCTCTGTACGTACACCTGACAATACTGACGATGAGAGGCGTAGCATTTAAGAGAAACTAACCATATCCACTCGAAAGCGTTCTCAAAAACTTGCTATCTCACGGAGTTCTTTACAGCACACTCCACGAGATTTGCATATGTTTCCTTAAAAGGTAGAATTAGTGAAATGTCTACTGCCTTCTAGACACGACTAAATTACGCTGTGAGGTTTCAGAAAACTGCAAGAAATGACAATGAACATATTCGAAAATTGATCATTGGAGATGAGGCGTATTTCCATTTGAATGCGTATATTAATAAGCAGAATAGCAGATTCTGAGGGAGCGAAAATCCATGAAAAGTTTATGTGAGTCAAACGCACAAAGTTAAAGTAACAATATTGTGCGGAGTTACCTTAGACATCGTTATTGGATCCTTTTTCCTTGCAGATGTAAATAAAAAGCCGTGAATGTAAATGCATAGAGATATGCCAGTGAATTTATTTCACCTTCAGGGCATTCGTGACAATAACGTGAGGCAACGTCATTTACAGCTGCAGCCACAATGCAGTTGTTAATTGTGATGTTTCACTACTGAAAAATCTGTCAAAATTCCTATTCTGAATGGCCTCTACGTTCATCTCAATTAACATCCCCATACGCTTTGCTTTGGAGATATGTAAAAGATAATGTGTATAAAATGAGCATCGAATTTTCCAAGAACTTGAAGCACACATACGACAGGATTTTTAACCCTACAACCTTCAGTGTATAAAATTTTCATAGAAAATAGCTCAGAAAGAGCTCGACTTTGTAAAGTAAAAAAAAATGAAGGCTACGTTGTGAACATCATCTTTCGTATATAAATCAGAACACATTTTCACACTTGAAACAGTGTAATAAAATAGAAGTAATTAAAACAGTTATTCAAGAAAAGGCAGTTTTATCTGCAAACTATGTATTGACTTATGAGACAGACAGTTATCATAATATGTGTGTCTGTTCTCCTTGATTTTATCCGAGTTTCATATTTATTTATTTATTCTATTGATAATGTGGCTTCGCATACATAAGGCCGTTATAATATAGGTTTTAGAACGATATGGGCAATCCGTTAACCACTGAATTGATCAACATCGGTAACGAATATAGAGTAGTTTTGTTTCTAGTTTTTTAAAGGTTGCTTGTTTTTTTTTTGTAGGAAAGCGGAGTACATCTTTTATTCTGGTGTGCCTTGTTTTGGTGATAAATATAACGTGCTTTGTTCTAGCGTATTACATTGATGGTGGCAATGTTTGATTTGCAAATGTATTGTCAGTAATGTTCACAAGCGTTCAAGATGTTTTGTAACATGAGTTTTTGTTCTCTGTCCAACGTGTTTGGATTCTACCTACAATTTGTACGCCTTACACATATACAAGCCCTCAATTCTTAATTCTATATTCTCGGTTTAGTAAATAAGAAAGTATCGCAGAATTTATTACTGATTGATGCAGTAGTTCGTTCTTTTTTTAAGGTAATGTTCAGATATTTCAACTGTTTAGGAACAGGGAATATTTTATGATGCATTATTCTGTGAGAAGTAAACCCATAAAAAAAATATCAAATCTTACTTCGTCTTATTAATATTAACTCCGAAATTTTCATGTTATGTTTTTTTTTCATCATTAGTAGGCAGACTTTTTGAAATCTGCGAGGTTTCACAATGCATTTTCTATTGATCTTCACACATTATGAAATAGGAAATCAATGTACTATGATCGCATGGGTGATAAATGCAATTAGACTTCAAACGCTGGTGAAACATATAAGGTGGTCTTTCGACTAATAGTATATCCAAACAGCGAATCTGGGCATCGATTGCAGTTTTAAGGAAGGGTTTAAGATTAAAGAAATCCTCTTACACGGTGCTCTTCGACTGATGTTTAAACACGGAGTTTATGGCGTCAATCAGTTCGCATTTAGTATTGCAAAAGGTACGCTTTGCGTTATATAAAAACTGTGCACAAGAAAGGAAATTGGTGCTTCTTGGACTGAAATTTCTGTAAGTGCCTCGGCATAACCTTCTAAATTTTGCCAGGAGAATCAACTCGTAGTGTCTTAATGCATACATTATAACAACCCAGCGCTCAGTAAGGTGAATAACAACTGTATTAAGCGTCTTACGGTGTGTAATTATGTGAAAGCACATTCAAATTCTTGTTTCAGAACTTGTTGGGTTATGATGTGCTGAATTTGGAGGAAATGGATTAGTTTCATTTTACCAATGCGATGCTCATCTCCCATCAAGCAAGATCCACATTGACTGTCTTTGTTTGAACAGGCTTTTTTACTATTTTATTAAGGAGATTATGTTTTGATGGCATTATCAATAAGCACATTCTGATCATTTCTACTAACGACTTCTTTCACATCTTTGTTATATTTTCCATTTTTTTATAATTATATTACAGTTCTGCAAAGTGTTTGAATTGAAGTCAAGGTTTTAACAGTTTGTAACCGTTGCTAAGCGTTTTAAGCATAAATACCATTTTGAAATAGGCAGGTGATTTTCGTCTTACTATGACCCCCCCAGCACTCAAATACACTTATAATACAGGAGGCCGAATCCAGTTTGCAATTTATTTCTAGATAATACTTAAAATGTTTTGTAACTGACTAAATATAGTATTTCTACTGGATATGCCCATCACTCTCTGTACATAATCGGTTGTTTCTCTTTTCATTTTGCTTACAGTTTGTTGTAAGCGAACCATCGTAAAATTAAGCCGACAGCTACAATGGAAATATGCTTTTTTTATAAGAAAGTTTCTAGGAAACCAGACATCAACTTCAAATGAGGCATTTTATTATTTTGACCTGTTTAATTGCTACGTGTCTTTAGTGTATTTCATTTTGGACAGCAGTCAAATAAGCGTGACGAGGGTAAATCAAGCCAAACAAGCTGACAGACCAGAACTAGGTATAACAATGGTTAGCCTCTCCAGCCGACAGCTGATTAGACGTTGTCACATAATTGATGATCTGTAAAAGGATTATAAATATCACCGGCTTGAAACAAAGAGATGAAATTTGATGAGACGCGAAACACACAAATATAACACACATTTACACACACCCACACATACACACACACGCACACACATGTATATATATACACACATATATATATACTATATATTATTATTATTGTTATCATTATTGTTATAGTCATTATTATTATTATTATTATTATTATTATTATTATTATTATTATTATTTAGTGTATCAACATAACAATAGTTTTATCTATTTGCAATATTGTCTTCAAAAATACAGGTGGAGCTAGGTAGTAATTTTGGCACTATACATGGCAATTAAGCTACGGAGAATTTCCCTCAAATTTGTGTGCATTTACTTGGAATTAAATAATCAATGTGAAAAGTTTAGGTTAGCGATTATGTTATGAAATGTTTAGACATAAGTGATATCTAGAAACACGTGTAATAAGATGACGTTTATACAAGTTAAAAATAATAAATATTGCAAATTATCATGTATTTACTTATGTAACAAAAATGTTAATAATAAATAACACAAAATTTACCCCCCCCCAAAAAAAAGGGACGGCCGTAAATAAATCAGGCATCGCTAATTTTTTAGTTGTTACACAATAACATAAAACCGAATTGCTTATAAGACAAAATAAACGATAATATATATATATATATATGTATATATACATATATATATATATATATATATATATATAATAATAATAATAATAGGCTGAAAATGCGAAGCTCGTTGTTTGTTTGTTTACGAACATGCGATTTGAGCACTATAAAGGTGGTGGCCGGTGTCTATTTAAATAGACATTCCGACGAGTTATTTACAGGCGTCAATTCCATGGTCGAGTGGGAGAACCGCCGACCGTCAACACGACGGTTCTAGGTTCAATCCTTGGGAGAGATGTTAGTCTAGCGGTACTGATGAGTTGTGATACAACGAAACAGGACTGTATGTCGATGTCTACAAATATATATATATATTTATATATGTATATATATGTATATATATATATATGTGCGTGTGTGGGGGTATGGATGTGTGTATGAGTTTGTGTAGTTGAACAATGATTATATGATCCATATTTAAGACAAAACGTTTGTGAGAAAGGTATTTAAGACAACTATGTCCAAATTACTACAAAAAAACCTGCATAAATGAGTGATTTTTTAAAAACTGTTCACTTGAGCATGTTAAATAACTCTTAGAGTATCAGAAACTAATATATCCTTTTGCTGATTTAATGAATATATACTTCAATTCGTTTATTTAATATCGTTTTAATATTATTCAGATAATAGTGAAATATCTAATCGGCTGTTTAAATTTAATCGACTTAGAACAAAATGAACCCGTCAAGGTATTTGCCAGTATTACAATGTTGTTGGGCATGTTTATTTTATGCGTATTAATTATTGCGTAAGAAATGAGGGAGCATCTAAGCCGAGAGAATGATATAATGGATATTAAAACTATTATTCCTAGGATGTTATGAGCTAGTTCAGTTGTGGTGTAGCAGTTCATGAAGGACAAAACAGTTACAAGGTGAGAACCATTCATTTTAGTCTAGAGAACTTAAGATCCCAACATCATTGTGCGTAACAAAGCTAACTCCCCTACTATACTACATGATTACAGTTTATACACACATATATATATATGTATATATATATATATATCATATACACATATATATATATATATATACATATATCTCATATACACATATATATATCTTATATATATATATCATATATATAGATCATATATATATATATATATATATATATATATATATATATATACTCGGGTGTTTTTATTCAAAAGTAATGGCCTAGTGAATTCAACGAGGTTTTTAGATGGTGCTCAATGAAAAGAGCTGATAATACTTGTTTATTGTTATATAAACATGCTCACATCCCCTACAAACAGCCATTGTTTCAATCAAACAACAGATACCATCAGGCATAAACACTTGGGCCATATTGAGATTAGAATGCTTAAGTTAATATATATATATATATATATATATATATATATATATATATATATATATATATATATATATATTTAAATAAGGGGGTGGTCACCAACAATGTGTATTTGTTTAAAATTATTTTATTATTCTGTGTTTTGGTTTTTCATTAAAAATTATATTTAGATCATTGTAATAATGTTTTTAAATAATTAAAATTGTTTTTAACGCGTTTCAGACGTTCTATAAAGTGTCCTCTTCAGAAAGTATTTAACATTTTTAGAATCTATTCAAGATGTGTGTTAAATGTAAAATAACATTTTCGTAGTTCATTTGAAATGTTTCCCAGAAGTGGAAATATGTGTAAATGATTCTACTTTTCATTCGTATGTTCAATTTTTATTACTGGTTCATTGGACTGGACTGTGGTCACTGATATCTTATGTTTCTCTCTCTCTCTCTCTCTCTGTCTCTCTCTCTTTCTAACTCTCTCTCTCTGTGTTTCTATTTATCTTTCTTTGTTTTTTTCTTATTTTTTTTCTTTTTTACTCTTACCTGAGTGAGTGTGAGGGTCCCATTTGTACTTGGCCAACTGGGTGCATAAGGTAAGATGTGTGTGTGTTTTCTTTCATTGGTTTGAAAAATGTATGTTCTGTTTTATAGTATTATACATTTATTTGCTTCCCTATGAAAGTAAATATGATCCAAGGTCGTTACTAATGTGTGTGTGGTAGTATGGGGGCAGATCCTCTGAAATAAGGGTAGGGGTGTTTTCACTCAATTTTGATATTTATTTTTTGGATTTTTAGATTTTAGTATTGTGAATTTTCGTTTCAGTCTTAGACTGTTCGGGTAATCTTAATATTATGTTTGTTTAGATAAAGAGGTGTATTTATAAATATACGTAGGGGATTTTTTTTTACTGTTTTTTTATTTATTTGTCTCCTCATGTAGGTATGACCAGACCTAATATCGGTTCTTAGTGTGGGGACAATCTCGTTCCTAAGAGCATCTTTCTCTCGGTGGAATTTCTTAACCCATTATATATATATATATATATATATATATATATATATATATATATATATATATATGACTATTTTTTACTATAATAATTAAAGACCTACAACCACTAGTGTTTCATCATTTCGGGAATCTTCAGTGCAGGGTGTCACGATTAATACCAGTTAAACGATTTGAACCGCAACACGAGATATCTCTGGCTCGATTAGCGGAGACTTAATCCATTCGGCTACCATTAACCGCGTGAAATAACGTTGAATTTAAACATTTTTAATTTAAATGTTCATTTACATCAGCCAGACATTGATCTAATCGTTATACAATGGTCTATGCATAAGAGCTAAATTGACCGAGTTTAATTCAACTAAAAGTGCTCAACGATAAGAAATGAATTTCTTAAAAGGGCTGGCAGAATTATTTTTTTTACTATAATAATTAAATACCTAAAGACACTAGTGTTTCATCCTTTCGGGAATCTTCAGTGCAGGGTATCAGGATTAATACCGGTCGAACAATATCATATATATATATATATGTATATATATATATATATATATATATATATATATATATATATATATATATTTATATATATATTTATGTATATATGGGAGATTTCAAGAATAGGAAAAATATAGGTCATCGTGATTATATTTAAAGTGCTTGTGAATCAAGAGAAATGCCTCAGATATCGAAGAAGTCAGAGTGGATAATTAGGAGCCGTGCATCACACCGGTTTGAAAATTGTAATCCAAATTTCTGCACTCGATTTTACGATTTTTTTTGTAAGTTCTTGACAATAGCTAATGTGCATTTGTGTTCATATTAGAAAAAAAGTTTAGTTTAAAAAGTATAATATTACAATTAATAATAATTTGGTGATCTCTGATGGGCATCTATATAAATGACAAGTCTCCCAAACTGTCCAGCACTTTAAACCTCTTTCAATAACCTTGTCAAATGTATTTGTTTTGTTACAACAGCCGTGTACCATTGATTTTCCGACACAAACGACCTAAAGCTTCATTTAGATGTGGATGGAAATAAGCCTATGTTAGTTTAATCTTCTTCAAACTGATCTTGTATAAGTCTAGTTTGTGCTTCCTTGTGCAATATTTTTTTTCCTTTTGAACATTCACAACAATTTAGTGTGGTGCTATTTTATGTCGATAATGCGTTTTAATTAGAGAGTTTAACGTACAATTATGAGTCTCCTGTTTTCTTAGTTCCATGTGGTGTTCTTTTATCATCTCTACTGTTGGAGTTTTTCTACAGCGAACTGGGTGTTAGTGAGTTTGTTTTCGCATTCAAAGGTTTTAATAATATTTAGATATTGCTTTGCTTTTGGTATTTGTTATATATTCCTATCCATTGACCTGATTTCAATTGCTCACATTATTTCCTCGAAGTTTTTCGGCATTTTCCCTACTACTACTACTACTACTACTACCACTTATAATCATAATAATAATAATAATAATAATAATAATAATAATAATATCATTTGGGTTTGTTTTACTTTCTTTATATTCCATATACATTTCCGCTCTCAAGCTTGCTGTGTTTATTTGCTTCGCTTTTTTGACGTATTTGATATTCAACCCTTGGCTTTTTACACATTCTAACATCCCGTATTTTGCTTGAATTAGTTTATCTGTTTGTATGTGTATTGTTTCTGGAATTTTGTGAATTCTGGTTTCGTGTATTGCTGTTGATTAGTGTTTGCACTATTTTTCTGTGTGTTTAAGATGCAAGTTGCTGCAGTCACATATTCTATAATTTTTCGTGTTGTCTCATTATCCGCAGCGTCTGCATTTGCTGTTTTCTTATGTCTGAATAATGTTTGCATTGATATAGTTGGTTTTATTCGCATTATCTTTTGCGCATGTTATTAGGAAGTGGGGATTTGGTGCAAGTTTCCTTTTCTCACATCCGTATCAAAGTATTTTCGTGAGTCTAATCTGATGCGATCCCTTTGAATTTTCCGTGTAACTAGTTTCCTCCTTTTTTATTTCTTGTGTAATCTTTTGAATCTCTATTTTATGTGTTTTCACATTTTCACTGCAATGGTTAGCCTTTAATTATTCCACACCTTTATTTTTCTAGTTCTATTCACTGCTATTCACACATTCTTTTTATAACAAACCGATGCCCTTCCACTGTCTTTCCTTTTAACGTAAGGTTGATCAGACTAATTCTCTGGGTGTGTATTGTCATAATTTCTTCTTTTTTTTTTTAAACCGAGATGCCCCAATTTTTATTTAGTCTAACCTAGTTTTTCTTACTAGTGAAAATGTCAATGTAATTTACATTTTATTAGATACTGACTATATAGTTTATTTTCTCTGATGTTTCTTCTGAATCTCTTATTTTTTCTTCTAATTTTCATAATCATTTTTGTTCAGTTAATGGTGCCTGTTTTAAGATTCCGATATAATTGTAGGTGACCTGTTCGGTTATTTTCCTAATCTTTTGAATCCTTTCCGTTGCTGTACGTTTCCCCCTTCTTATAAAAGCAGTACGTACTTACACACACCAAATTCAGTTCGGATAACCTATCTGACGCTCTAATAGTATTTTCCAGGATCCATATTGGCATTCTGTTTATTTCCGAAAGTCCTAGTTCGTGCATATAAACTAAGTTCTATTCCGTGCATATATTAGAAAACGGCTATGATGAACAGTAGTGCTGATAAATCTTCTTGGAAGATACTTATTTGTATTTTATCGGGATTTCCTATTAGTGCTTAGTTGCCAGTTCACGCATGCATGTTCCCATAGGGTTTTCAATCATATTTGTCGTCTAGTTTCGTATTTTGTACATCTGCAAGCATATATTAATTTCATGAGTTCCATAAATTTGTAGTTATTCACAAAAGGTATTTGAATAAGTAATAGAAAAATTAAAAGGCGAATTGGTAGAAAGCAATATGCCAATCATGCAAATGAGCTGAACAGAAATGCATGCAATCGATACAGCAATTCTAAAGGAAAATTACATACTACTGCTTATACGTTTTCAATTCGTAATTATCAATAAATCGGCAGTTTGTGTTTAGTTACAAAATTTTATAGATTAGCTGTTGAATAACAATCATAAAGAACACACTGATCATTAATAAAGAGAGCCATATTTACCAAAAATTGAACAGGCTTACTGCTGATCAACGTTTATTAAGAACCTTGCTAATTACAATGAAGAAACTAACAGGACATCGCTAATTTGTGTCAGACCGATAACCATAACATTTCTTGAATGGGGCAAAAGGGGACTCATTTAAACAAGAAGTAAAACAGGGTTAAGACGAACAGAGATTCAATAAATTCGTGAAAGGAGAAGCTGGATAAAGGGACAGGACGCGTGGAAAAATAGTAAGGATCGAATAAGGAATAGAAGCTTTTTATTGATGAACAGAAGCAAGAAACATAAATAACATGTTACAAATCAAGAGACTGATTAGTTTTCGAATAGAAAATACGTAAACGTAGCACCAGAATAATAAAGAGAGGGATTGTCAGCAAAAAGACGGGAAAAATAAAATATTCTGACGGTTGTTTTAAAGTTAGAAATAGCAAACCTGCCATTAAAAATAATACCATTCTAGACTCGATAAATATTACAAAAACCACACCTTTCGATGGAATAGAATAACGAATCATTTGAGAATGACTCCATCTTGATTTCAGAGAGTGCTCTTTTGTTGAAGCATTAACCCCATTCTCTGTAAAAAGTGTCAGAACCTTTTAAACTCCTGTTCCTATTCTTTTGACCATATTCACCTTCCATTATTTTTCACTAAATTATTGAGCATACACTTTTGCTATATAGATGTTTTAATAACTAATTCCAATAGTACTTAATGTTTTGCAGCGTTTCTACTTGCGTGATATTTTCACAGACTAAGCAATGTTTACTTATCATCTCCACCACCAATTATACCTTTTTATTTTTATTAAAAACTTAAGTTTTTCAGCACTTAATTATAACTTAAGTTTTTCAGCACTCATTAAACTTAAGTTTTTCAGCACTCAATTATAATACGTATCCGTGTCTTTGAAATACTGGATTAATATATATTTTGTGTTGGATGTCATTCAATTGTTTAATCTAAATACAATTGAGTATAATAGAAATATGCGATTCCATCTTGTTTTCATTATTTACTGAAATATACTGAAGGCTACTTTCAATCTAACAGGAATACAATTGAGTTTACAAATCTCTTTATTTTCGTTTAGTCTCAGTAGTTTTTGTCTCTCTTAAATTTATTAATTTGTGAGGTTTTTGGACTCGTTTGTCGCTAGAAATATGTCCAGGGGAAGCTATATATTCGCGGTGACAGTATGGGAGTAATGATCTAATAAGTTTCCTTCCGGCTCTGCCAATATGTATTTAAGACAAAACACGCCAATCATATTTTGTAAGAAATAACCTAGAATCGAATTTTGGCGAGTATCATGAATACCGCTTAAACTAAAATCGTTTAGAAAAATAAAATCTATATTCTTGCGATCTAAACGCATGAAAAGTGGGCGCTTCAAAAACAATTTATTCCTAAATATTGAAAAACATAAAATCATTGTAAAATCCAAAGCAAATTAACGAACGAAAAGAAAACTAGACAAAGGGATATAATCGTTATCAGGAATTGAAAATAAAGCAAAGACAATATTGCTAATACTATAAAACAAAGAAATAAAAAAGCGAGTCATAGAATAACTTTACTCGATTGACTTAAAGGTCAACAACTGTAAAACAAAATTAAATGAACGTGTTATAGAAATATGCAGAGTAAATATGTATGTTAACCGTTTGCATACTCTTGTCTTAGTCATCTCCTGAAATACAAGAATTAAAAAAACATAGATCGTTAATTAAGAAAATGTTACATTTTTTACATGATCGTTTTAAAATATTTCGGATTCAAAGATAAATTAGAAAACTTTAAATGCCATGAAATGATAAAATCATTTTTAATTTATTTGTTTTGAATTCCGATATATCGATAAGTAAAATTAGCCTCATCAGGGGTTTATATCCATTCCGTTTGTTTTCTTCATTTTGTTTCTAAAAAGGAGGAGGTAATTCCTCGATAAGCAAAATTCAAATGTATGTGCTGTCCAATTTTTACGTGTGCATCGCCCCAGTTCGGGCATGGATATGAAGTGAAAAATAGTTATACACTGTTAGAATACATTTATTTTGAAAAGAATTTAAAGATAAATTAGAACATTTTAAATGTCATGAAATGATAAAATCATTTTTAATTTACTTATTGGTGTTGAATTTTAACGTGAGCGTCGCCCCAGGTCGGGCATGGATATGAAGGGAAAAATAGTTTCGAACTGACGCGTTAAATTGGACAGCACGTATATTTGAATTTTTCTTCATATCCATGCCCGAAGTGGGCGACGCGCATGTTAAAATTGGACATATATATATATATATATATATATATATATATATATATATATATATATATATATATATGCGTGTGTGTGTGGGTGTGTGTGTATAAAGTGCGTTTAAAACTTAATCTGTCTTTTTTATTGCGACCGAATAGATCGGAGGGAATTGCATATTGTATTTTATGATAACTGAACTAATGTCTTTATGACCTTCAAATTCCATTTGTTTTTTTTTTTCAGGTATTGAAGGTGTAAGAAAAATTCAAGAACACTTCTGATGGACGGGCATCCCAGGCAGAAATGGATCATTACATTCCACGTTATGGACGTTGAAGTCACCACAGATATGGATGTTAGCCGAGGGATGTGAAGACAGTAGGTGGTCTATTTTCTCAGATATGCTCTTAAAGATAGTAACACCGCTGTTGTGGGGCCTATAGGCAAAATCAATTGATCATTTTGATTACCATAAAGGCTGCTAACTTTAATAGTATTACTCTCGTTTTTTGTAGCATTTAAACTCATTTGGTAAAAAAGTAGATGCCATTTCTTTTTGCACTTACTCTCGTACACACTCACACACACACATATATATATGTATATATGCATATATATATATATATATATATATAAAGAGAGAAAAGGAGAGAAACGGGAATATATACAGACATAAAGAGAAAAAACGGAGCGAGAACACGAGAGATATATAGATACATAGATAGGGGCTAGAATAAATAGATAGACAGAGACATATGCGTTTTTTTCTCCACTACAATGCTATGAGAAATACACATATGTAAAGTATTCAAAATTGTTATATGTGCAATTTCAAATTGTGAGTTGCAGCAAGCAGTTTTTGCAGAATATATAAAACAATGCTGATCGAATCTATTCTGTTTTATCAAATTACATATTCCTGTATGTTACACATTTGCTTCTGAAAGCATACTCTAAACTTTAGCGGTTATTTCTTCGTAACCTGTTGAACAATTCACTATTTTAGTGGTCGGGAAAATGTGAAACTCTCTAACCTTGCATAAATATAGAGATACAAATAATTAAAAAACACTCTTTGTATCGCTATTCTTTTAGTACACAATTTTCAAAAGAAGCATACTGCGATACATTTTGTACATATCATCATAATTCCTACAGTCTAAAATTTAAAACTAGTCGTTTTAATTTAATAGGATATTTATATATTTTTGAAACCAGCAGTGCAGTCCGGCTTTTCTCGGGTCCTATGTCCTGTTCCTAACTTGCCCTTTATGTGAATACACTTTATGTAAGATTTCAAATGTTTAGACTCAGATTTGCCAGAGTAATTTCCTGGAGACCGCAGAGGTAATTTTCTTAAAATTTGACCCCAATTTTTCCTTCTAACATTTGTTATGTTTGTCTCAAATAAAAAAATAAAAATGTTACCCATGTCCAAGTTAACTTAATCTTAAATTTCAATTTTTAGACCCAAACTTGGCGCAGGAATTCGTTGGCATCTGCAAAGGCTACAGCTTTCAAGTTTTTACCTTTTGGCGGTCAAATTTTCGCTCAAAAACTAATTAAAATGCTTTTCGCAAATCTGAATATCCGTCATGTATAAATTCTAAATATTGAGACCCAAAAGTAGCTGAGTAGTTTGCTAGACAACGCAAAAGTTAACTTTTTTGAACTGACCCCTCGGTAGCTCAGATTTTCGACGCAAACTAATTAAAAAGCTTGTATTATCATTGAATACCATTTATGTAAAGTTTTAAATCTTTAGACGAAAAATTGGATGAGTAATTTTGTATAATCACGGGTCAATTTTTTAAAACTTTAGCACCAATTATTACTCGTTAACATTTACTTTTGTGCTAAAATCACTTAAAAAGTTTGATCCATGTTAAGTAACCTACATTTAAGATTCCAAGTGTTTAGACCCAAACTTGTCCGTACAAATTTCTGGCCGAAAACGTATTTAAAAAATTGTCCCTAATCTCAATACTGCTTATGTCAAATCACATGCCCCTATACAGAAAATTGACAGAGTTATTTGGAAGGGAAATGTACACAGATGCACCCCCACACACATATGTGTTCATTTTTAATTATATATAGAATTTATTAAAATGGTTTACTGTAGGTTCAAAAATTTGATTTGCTAATAATTTGCATGCGTATAATTGTATTGGAATAAAAAAGGGATAATAAATTCATGAAACCAATTAGATTGTTAAACTTATATACACTTAAACTGTAATTCCCTTCATGCTGCAATTAACAGGAAACACTCCTCATAGTCAAAACATAATTTATGATGAGTAAAATATTTGTTTTGAAGGAGTGAATACGGGTACGAAATTTTGTGGATATTTTAAATGCAAAGTTGTTATTTCAATTCGCTGACGTATTTCTATTACTTTCTCGCATGTGCGGGCAAATTGATTTCTTGCTTGATTTGTTTAATTTTAAATCTTTCTTTTTTCTTTACCTGGCCATAGCTAAATGAGTAGAGAACATGGTTGGAGTGCTACACGCTTTGGTTTCGATTCTAGGTGACAGCACACACTTCATATTTTTTAAAACACTTTTGAAACCAGTACTATATATGAGGTACACAATATTATTCAATAGAGTATTGGCTATGTAATAATAAATACAATATATATATATATATATATATATATATATATATATATAAATTAAAATATATTTAAGCGTATTATACGACCGCTCGTTAGGTAGGAGATAAGACGTTAAAGCTAATAGTTACAGTCAAACACACAAGCACACAGAGATCACATGCCATATAGTGCTTAGTTTATACTCCAGGATTGATCCTATTTAATAAAGTAAACTGGATCCATAGTTCTTTTTTTAATCTTACGATTTTGATAAGGGCTCAAAGCGCTAGAGATATGCAATCAATTGCACTTAAAGATAAGTCTTCGTTGTAATGTGCAATAGGGATAAATGTAGTGGCATCTATTAGACTACGTTATTCTACCAAAAACGAAATGGTAAGAAATATGAAAAACAATAATGCATGTATATATATATATGTATGTGTGTATGTGTGTATGTGTGTGAGTTTGTGTGTGTATTTATATATTTTTTTTAATTTTATTTATATTATATATAACTATATGTATTATATATGTAACTATGTATATAGTTGTATATGTATACAATGCAGATATAAATTAAATAAAAATAAAAAATACCGTATATATATTCATATATATATATATATATATATATATATATATATATATATATATATATATATATATATATACAGATGGTAAATCTAAAGAAACTGTTTAAAACGCTTACGTTTTAAATACGTACATTTCTGCTTAAACCAGTTAAAATAATATATGATAATAATAAGAGAGGTAAAACTTGTGTAAATTAATATTATTACTGAAATTTACCTCATGTAAAACTATATAAATTGCCGTAAAACCTCATAAAATAGGATACTGAAAATTTCGATACCTAATGAATGAAAAGTTAACATGATAAAAAATACCTAATGAAAGTCTATATTAACGCCAGTTCAAGCCATTATAATATTTTGATAAAATGTGTTTGATGCTTCATATATAGACTTTTTAAAATTAAATGAATGAATAAATACGTGTCAATGCAGAAGACCTATTCAAAGAAAAAAGTAAAATTTAGTTTCAGTATCCCCTTAGGAGACTTCACTATTTGTTGCCAGTTTTAAAATTATAAACTGTTATTTACATGTATGCGAACATTCAGCCAAAACTACTTTATGTCAGTTCTTACTAATAAAGGAATGATATATTGGAAAGTTGACATTGGGATGGGCCATCCCTTATGAATTGATAACATTTGACATATTCTCGCTAAACCAATTTCTTACTAATCGTAATTTGCTATATCAAACTGTAAAGCCGAGATTGATATGTGTTGTATTTTTTTGTATAAAAGAGAAAATTTTCTCTTAGTTCAATAATATATATTTTATGTGGGGGTCACCAGTTATGAAGAGCCTAGGTGACTCGAAGATAAAAGTTAATGTATGCGCCCTAGTTGATCAGGAAACAGCGTATTAATAGGTAATAGTTAAAATGAGGCAAAATGATCATTAAGGAAGCGCTTTAAAAATACTATGTTTTTTTTTTTTACATTAGAGGGTGTCTACTATATTGTAATTACCTGGTAAGCAGACGACCGGAGCAGATTTCAATAGGATGACGGTCAAAGGAAAGAACCTTTGACCATTGAGTTAGCGTTTAGATTTAAGTAAAAATAAAGTGTGGGAAACTCCTGATAGTTGTTTTAGCTGAAAGAATAGCTTTTATTAAAGATTAGCAAAGTGGGACTATAGTTTCGAGCTACGACGGACATTTTTTTTGGGGGGGGAAATAATTATGTAACGGAGAGAGACTCCCAACGTCTCTCCTGAGAGAAAGCGTTTTCAGGGAAGAAAAAAGGGCATCAGCTACGACGTTTCGAAACTTCTTTTGAACTTTGTCCAGTTAGGATAATTTACTTCGAGCAGCTCCCTCGCATATATGGTAACATTACTCGTATCTGGCTCTTATATAGGAAAAAGTTTGTGCCGGAGGTTAGATACTTCCTTGAGCGGTAAATAGACGTAACCACTTTTTTTCCGGGGACCTTAGTAGCATATTTTACGTATATTTTCTATTCGGGTGGGTAATAAAGGTCGTGCTCCAAAGTTGATCAAACCAGGGAGCCTCTTTTAGACAAGATCCATTCATATCAATTGGAGTATACTACTACTGTATAACCTTCAATACTCAAGTAGTCGTCTTTTAGTATCTGCCCAGTTAATATCCGGCCATATTCACAAACAGCACTTCATTTAGGATGCGTAGTGTTATCATTATATCATTGTCTCAGTCATTTCATCCATCCATGCAAAGAGAGATAGTTCAGTATTGATTATTTGCGATTATTCAAACTCCAACCCATTAGCTGATTCGTTTCGGAGGATAGTGTAGAATAACATATACTAATCTCTCAACAATATTTGCGATAGTATCTTGATTGGAGATGGAAGTGTAGTATTTATCCTCTTGAAATTACAATCGATATTCCCAGTAATAACGTATCTTTATTTATATTTTTTGTGCGAACAGCTCCTACCTGCCTTTTTGTATTAGAAGTTGTGTAGTTGCTGTTTCGTTTCAAGACATATAATGGCCGGCATTACGTTACAATCGTTCGTTTTAAAATTTAACGTCAATAGCATAAGCACAAAGAAATATATAAAAAACAAATGGAAATATATAAAAAACAAATGGAAATATTATGGATAGTAAACGTGAATACATATGCCCGTATAAATAAACGCTATTATACGTACCAATGCACACTCGCAAATACACACAACCGTGTGAACAATACACATACGTTATATATATATATATATATATATATATATATATATATATATATATATATATATATATAAGGAAAATATATAGATACCCACACGCGTATATATATATATATATATATATGTATATATATGTATATATATATATATCATTTCGTTATTTTATCAATACTAATTATATTGTCTTTCATATCAACGTCTCTGTTGTAAATTCATTATACCGAGGAATAGATGTTGATACATACCTTCTGAATGAAAATCATTCCCATCGGCCTTTTCTCTTTTCCCCTACATATGAGAACACACATAATGCTCCTGTTTACAGAAGATCGCGTTTTAAAATTCAATTATCGATATAATAACATAGTGGAAATTAGACAAGTGTAAGGGTTGCATGTAAATATCGAAATAAAAATATAAGAAACTGTATTCTGATAGATATACAATGAAAAGTTATTGTGTTTTTCTTTTGCAATGTCACTCTATCTCCCTCTCTTTCTTCTCTCTCTCTCTCTCTCTCTCTCTATATATATATATATATATATATATATATATATATATATATATATATATATATACATACACATTCGTTAGTGTTTGTTTCTGGATGTTGTTTTACTATGAATTCCGAAACGGCCCAACCTGTTTTTTTTGGGGGGGGTCTAATTTTTCTCAGAAATGTACGTGTCTCAGAGTGTTCCTGGATAGATTTGGTGCCTGATTAAAGAAGGAACAGTCCGATTTTGACAGTGGTTTAAATCCCTATGCAGCCTAACATCACAGCAATATTGGGAAATGTTTGTATCGCACTAGCAGTAAAAGAATGCCTGGTTCGAATTTTTTTTCGTTCGAAACGCAATTTAACCATTATATTGGTGTTTGCATTCTAATTGTTTCAAGTCCATACATAAATACTTCATGAAATCACCAATAGGGTCTCTAAAGTGCAATGTAAATTATAATGCATTATTTAAGGTAGCTTATCTATATTCTCCTTATAGATTCTTCTATTCATTATAAAACTTGGATATAATAATCTCGCGGGGAATTATCGCGATTGATGCGAGACTATAAACTATCTAACAAAGAGTCGGAAAATGCTAACGATATTTTTCATATTTACTTTATTGTAAAATATATTGATTCTACGTAACCACTTGTTTGAATATTTTTCATGCCATTACATAGTTTAGAGCAACCGGCAACAAGGTATTCGAGGAACAACGTATTATTTTAATGATTAACTTCAACAACATCGGCCTTGCAACCAACTATCCAAACGAACAAAGTAAGGATCCAAAAACGCGAACAACGAATCAGTCACAGACAAAGGACTGTAAAATCGGACGACAATCCTTTAAGGAGGAATAACAACTCTTAAAGTAGCACGGAACCTCCCGTTTTAGAATAAAAAAATGCACAACAATAGGGATAATACGAATGTTCAACGAAAAATATAATTGTGCACTCACTCTCTGACTTAGTGTTTGTTAAACACAAAGGTGAGTTATCTACAAACGTTTATTCTTTTTGTATTCTTTTAAAGAGAGAAATAAGTGTTTTGAAAAATAATAGATTTCTAAGAAACTATGAACTTTAATTGAGTAAGAAAGATGTAAGAATTTTTCTGTTCGATCACATGGTTTATATTGTGTTGGTCGTAAATAAGAAAGAGAATCCTGAAAAATCGTAAATTATATTTTAACACGTTTCAACTCATATAAAATATTACACCCTCTGAAAAAATAACATGCAGTAGCTACAACTGCTTTATCACGACTGTGGAAATACCAATTTGAATAATAAGAAGAAAAACAGAGGAAATATTTTTTTTAATTGCTACTAGAACAACGAATTTTGGAAGTTACATAGCGTTGTGATAAAGCGCAGTCCTGACCGCAATGAACGGTCTCATTTCCGTCCTGTTCTTATGTTTTAGAAGATAGTATCACCTGCATCATATTATTTCGGTTACAATGGCTAACAAAATAATTTTCATGGTGTCTAAGATGTGGCGATTGCTTTTACTAAATTTTACGGCGCTGATTCCAGAAATGCTGTAACTTGTTTCTATCATATGCAGCTTTTTTTTCTTTTACGGTAATTTCCTTGTCGATAGGAACCTGATAGCTACAATAAAAACAGGTAAATTGAGGAAACAATATTTTTATGTAACTTTAGGACACATTTATGAAATTATACCAAAACGTCCACGATTAAAATTTGAAGTTAGAAAAGTACTTAGTATAAACATCATTATCCATAAATTAATGTTTTACTGATTTTCCAGAATGGTGGGGAAGGTGGATCCGGCATCATCGTTATAGTCAACTTCCAGGTCGCCGATGACTTGATGGAAACACTTTCCCTACTCGTAGCTTACATAAAACAGATTTTCTGGAAAACGGGCAACGCTGAGTCAACAATGTAACTTAATACTCATATATTCATATATTTATGAGTAATGTTTCAGTTTTTTTTGTTTATATATTTTATTCATTCCAAGTATAATTTTATTAGAGCCGTGGAAACCGTACAGCTACTCAATTCTGCAGTATTCTTAAAGTTACACAAATTTACATCATTCATAACATTTCGAATTCGGAATCCATCAAATATTTCAGTTTTTAATTTCTTTAATTCTGAGAACCTTCATGCAAATATATTTGAAACAGTCTCTATCTTTTTCAAGATCCTTCCAAAAGTATTTCATGATGCCAAACTTTATGCCAACAGAAGGAAACACAATATTAGATGCTCAAACCATAGAGTAGTCTGAACATTGAGATGACAAATAATATTTTCTCTGCGCACAGACCATTTTTATCCAGTGCCCTGTTCTTGTCGTCCAATCACACCTATACATGAAACAAGAGTATTTTGTGTAGACACTTTGTAGCTCCAGGAGAAGACTAGCCATTTACCAATTGATACATATGATCCATTGCTTTTGTCTGCATTAAATCTTTTAATAAAACAAATTTCATTTCATCATAGTTTTCTTTGAGCCTCGTTGAAAACCTTGAGGTACTCATTCATATAATTTGCCATTGTGACGAAGAACACACTTAAACTTAACTTTGAAATATTTATAAAAATGTGCCGATATTGAGAATAATACTGTTCGACACAACGTTTCGCCAGCAGGCTGGCAATATCGTTACATAATATTATGTCGTTTTTCTGAGAAAAATATAGCAAGGATTATATACAGCGTTTTCTATAGAAGATTAATAGAGCTTCATGATTTGATAGATTTTTACTTCATTATTTTTTGGAAAAGCTAAGATTTTCCTCAGATCATTAAATTCTTGAGAGAAAAGCTGTGGTAGTGAAGCGGGAGGAAAATCGACATCTGAAGTAGTAGCTTAGCTACTGTTAGTAGCAGAAAACAAAGCTTGATTTTCTTCAGAACCACGCAATTCTAATTTGAGCAAGCCTTTACAGATTGAATCATGTATTGCATTAGAGTGTAGAATTAGCATAATTGAAGACTTCAGGTTTTGATAAACTAAATAATTTCTATTCTCTCTATTGGCTCTATGTCGTTTTGACAGTACAAAAATAACAGTATTCGAAATAAAGTTAAGGCTCAGGAAAACTATTGGAATACCAAACCAGTGAAATTTTCCCATTATTTGTCCGAAGTTGAATATGCTCAACACTTGCTTGCTTTGATCACTCAGAATTACTTTCAAGCACGCGGTAATCACACTTCACAAATTCCCTGATTCCTTTCCTGTTAGATTGCAACATAAATTCCGCTCAAATATAAAAACACACACACACATTTGGATTGTTTAAACAACGTCGAATAGATGATGCAACCATGCTGAATGTTTTCTCACAAAATCTGCAAAATAATTAGGATATACACTTTTATTATTTCTGTGAGACTTATAAATGAATTTCTCATATCAAGAGAATCAACCTAATTTCGACCCCAAAATCAGCAAACAAAATTGGTAGCCCTATTTCCTATATAGTGTCTACTTTTTACCAACTTCATACCTCATTGTATAGCAATTTTTACTTTTATCGTTACGTTTGTAATGTAATAATCATGCAACACATATCATAATAACAACGTACGATTGTTTGTTAACCTAAAGACTGAATACGTTCGTAATGAAATGGAACAGGAAATGCCACATAGTATTCCAAATTAAACAATACATTGTCCAGAAGAAAAAAAATCAATAAACCATACCGTTGATGACAGGAACTTATTAGCAAGAAAGGAGCGTTCTGTGTCGCCAGTGTTAGAAATGGGAAGTAAATATTATCTGGAAAATAAAATTAAGAGAAAAGTATATTTTTGTTAAGAGTACCTTAAAGATGCGTTAGGGGTTCGAATCAGAGAGACAAAAATAATTATTTCAAGGTAAAACATGTCTAAATTTGCTAATATCTCAACAACTTGATATAATGAGAAAAATTTAATATGATTTTCGATACCACAAATTTAATCTGAATCACTTAAGAAACCTTGAGCAATAAAAATGTGTTAGTCTGTGTTAGGCGGAATGTGTGAAGTCCTATTTTTGCTTGAAAAACGGGGATCTAAAGAATACAACATTTTCATTAATTACATTTTACTGTGACAGACGAGTGACTTGTACTAAAAACAGAAAATATTTGACAGATCTATTCAGCCACAAAACGTTATTGTATGAAAGATAGAAAAGCTTGAATTTAACCAGGACGAATGAGAAGGGCTATTTTACATTTGCATCAATATGCAACATCAAATGCCTGATATACGTATTTCACTAGACTGGTATCTCTACAACAGTGGAGAGACGAAATATTTTGACATTCGAAATATACTTTTAATTAATTAGAAACTAAACTAAGCATGAAACTTAGTTTGGATGATTTAAGAATGCATTGTTAAAACAAAAAAAAAATACACTTTAATAAAAAGCTAGTGTAGTTTCCCACAAAGTTCACGTTGTCTGTGCAAAACATGCTTTAGAGTAAAACAACTCATATCACACACACCTTTGCTAACTTGTAAAAAAAATGGACATTAATGTTATTTTTGTAGAATAAATGAGAAAATAAGAACCTGATCACGACACACAACACACAAAATATGATTAATACATAAGTAAATATTACCGCTGAAATGCTTTAAAGAGAGAAAATCTTCAGTTAAGTCCATGATCTGACTTATCAATTATTAATTTACATATATGAAAAAATATAAAATAAATCGAATATGCAAATGTCTTTAAAAATAGCTAAAGTGTGACTTGACCGAAAATCAATTTCGAAGGTGAATTTACCACTTATGTTACATTAAACGTACGGCACAACGTCAAATGTTTTCGTGTGAAAATATGCATTGGGTTATTTTTGGGAGAGATTTGATGCAACAAATCAATTTTTTAGATTTGACTATTAATAGCATTTATCAAAGAAAGCGGGCACTCTAACAACATAAAAGAATACTTGCAAGTCAAAGTTTTCTCAACTAGTCTGAAAAAGCACAAGAAATGAGAGCCATATTCGAACTCACAGACAATACCCGACCTAGATTCAAGGAAAAAATGAAATATACTGTTTAATTTCATTGGGAAGAATTACGAGTAGTTTGAAATACTTATAAAATCCTGCATCTTATTGTATGCCTATGTCAAAAATATTGGAAAAAACATGTTTATGCCGACTTCTCTACTGCTTTTGTCTCTTTAGTAAGATACTGCTATTGCTCACTTATTAGACATGGAGAAGTTTCTATTAAAGTCAATAAGAGTGGCAAACACTTTCAAACTTAACTCAAGGAAACAGCTCGCAGATTCCTTACTTTAACACGATTAATAGGTTATTCAAATTCAAAATGTTAACTATTACAAAATAATCACCAGTCGCCATTTTGAATAATTTATGATATTATTTGGACAGCCATAATTTCGCTATCGCATAAATGAAAACATTATCTTAATAAGTGGAACTAGAGGACATCACAAAGTATATGTCTACAAGTAATTACTTTGAATATATGTTTTTTGACTTTAAAGTGAAAGACAACCGCGATATTTTCATGGAATAAATAAAATATTCTGCACACATAATTAGCATAGACGGTAGAACACACAATTAAATATATCATAGTCGCTAGAAATGCGAGGTCTAAAGAATAAGGACCTATATCAAACTAAATTACATAACCTAGGTAAAAATACTAATACCTGCGTCAAGATATCTACTTCTGGTAGAAAAGCCCTGTCTAGCGCCTGGATTCCATACTCCTTCTTTGCCTATAAGCCAGGCGTAGAGGTCGAAGCACTTGGATTCGACAGAAAAACTCAGTGGTCGATCTTGTTTTCTGACTAGGGCAGTAGACGCCGTTTTCACCTCTCCCGACATATTCCATCCCCCTCTAAACTGGGCACTTGAGAGTGCTTGAATGCCATAATGCCAGTACAAGTAGATTGTTTGACCATCGTCTGATTAGTGTAGGGTACTGGATTGACAGTTCTTGGCTGGTAGTACAGGTGCCCTAACTCTTTGGTAGCGCTCAGAGCGGCTGCTCCATCAACATTTTAATAATATCGGGTTGTTTGTAGTGCCATGTCGCACATGGAAAGTTACCCTGCACTCATCCCCGGCTGGCTTTCCTGAGGCCATAATCCTAGTAGATGGAAGGTCAGCTCATCATCTACTGGTGTTGCATTCCTGGTATTATGCATTACCTCTTATTCAGCGCCCCTTACCTAATCGGAAACTCTTTAAAAACAATGACGGCACAATCTAAAATTACGCTTAAATCACGACAAATTCAAACAAAATCAAATTTCCTCCTTCCTTAAGACTTGCGTCCGTGGGCTTAGACATAATTTAAATGACGTTGAAGCATTTCTCCTTAAAAACACCACGGATATCTTAGCACAAAATGAGACTAATCTACACTCCTCCATCCTTCTAACTACTTTAACATGCCTGGATATCTCTAACTCTGCCCTAAGGACTCTGGCATACACATGCACGGGCTTGGAGTCTATATTCGAAACACCATCCCCTTGACTAGAATGGGACGGTCAAGCCTTTATGTGCTTTAGACTTAACATGCAACAAAACATTAGCTATTTTATTTTCCCTACCGCTTTCCCTCGACCCAGGACTGTACCCTAATAAACAAATTCTCTGACAGCATAAATACATCACTTTCCCTCGAAAATAACGGAAAAGTGCATGGATTTGGATACTTCAATGCCCACCACAACAACTGGCTTGGATTGTCTACTTACACAAACCTCGCTGCTAGCACAACACATAGTTTCCTATAACTCATTCTCTATCACAGATGGTTACGTTTCCAACCCGTTTCTCTGACCAGCAAGAACACGCATCACTTTTAGATCTGTTTCTGGCCACAGTTCCTGATGGTTGTGTTACGAACGGCCACAGCTCACTTGGGAATGCTGAGCATGTAGTGATGGTAGTGTAAATCGCCCTAAACTCTAGAGGCAAAACGGAAGAGTCATTTCTCAAAACAACGAGATATTATGAAAATGCTGATTGGGAAGCCATCAGAGAACTTATCAAAGATAAATAAAAAACGCTACGAAAATCACTAAAAATACATAAATGTCATCGCAGAATAATCACAATTACGATCTTCATCCTGCAGTTATGTATAGAGAGCGAAGAGATATAAAGTCATCATAACAAGAATTGTATTTGGATTACAAGGGAACAAATCACCTCTTGTCTTAAATTCATATAGATTTCATAGCCCTACAAGAATGTTGGTATATCGTAATTGTGATGAGCATCTATATAAAATGGCTAGAAATGCTCCCCCAAAATAGATTAATTACAGAGGTAGCTTTTAATTATATCCACATAAATATTTGCCGAATTTGGAGTTGTTGATTGCGTAGTGACTGACACCCGGACTCAATTTACGTCAAGGGACTCCATTTAGTTTTATGAGACTATCGAAATTTAACACCTAACTTCTTACCAATACCAGCCACAATCAAAAAGTCAGCCGGGAGTCTGCTTAGTCGAGGATATATACGCGAAGGTGTAACACAGTTTGTACTTGTCCGTATATTTTTCATTAGAGTACTTGGAAAGCATGCAAAGGGATGCAACATATCTCCAATGAAACAATGGCTGGACTGTAATGTGGATGTTACGCTCAAACTGTGGCCGTTGCACTTCAACAGTCTATTGGACTTCACGCCGTCCGTTACCGTCTCAAAAAAAAAATTAGTAAATTTGACGCTGCTGTTTTCCTATTTTAGGGAGATATATTTATTAATGTTACTTTCTAACCAATGTGTTCTTTTTGTGCTGATTTTTACTGGCCTCAGAATAATAAAAACCTGACGTTTCGAAACAACTTAAAATCTCTCGCCGTCACCACGTTCATCTCACCCGGTGCACACTTTGCTCCTCTCCTCACCAACACAGATCGAACATAGCTAGCCGTTTCTTGTCTGCGACTTAACACGTCAATCTTTACCGACGCGTACGTTGCTTTTCTCTAACGATCACATGGGGTACGTTTTTTCTTATGATTTAAGCCCGCCAACATTTGCTAATTTGCTTAGTGCTTAAACGGCAGCTGCTGTCGCTGCTAATACCTTCCTTTGCAATCCATCCCTCGGCTGCCCCTGATATGTTCACCAGCGGTCTTTCCGATCTGTTACAGATTGACAGTAAGGGAATTATTAGATTAAGGACTATTTTAACCCCAGTCTAGGATTAAAGCACACTTTGTATATGTAGCAACAATACATAATGCATGACATAATGGTAGCCTTGTAAGGGTAAATAATACACTCTGATATGGGTGTTCCAGATTAAGCCTACCCTTTTCACAACAGTCGTTTCATGTTAATTGTTTACACTTTTATTATTTTTGAATGAATACATTACATGTGATACTGTAAAAATATTTATCACCTGAACGTTCTTAATTTTATAAATTTTCAACTGTCAACTTTACTTATGTTTTAAATAACAGCAAGTATAAATGTTCAACAATGTACAAAAATTGAATTAGGTCTGTATTATATAGTTAGGACTTTCAAATTTTTTTATAATTATAAAGGTCGGTTACAATTTATTAATTTAGCTAGTTTATGTTCCTGTTTTTTATATGTAAAACTTATAGGTGTAAAATATCGAGGACTGCAAATTTCTGTACAATTGATAATTTAATCAGAATTGAAATATGAAAAAATTACTCTAAATCTGATAAATTCTTCTCGCATTTCAAAAGTTCAGAACGTAAATGGTGATGGTTCTATGGATATTAATAATTAATTAAAATTGATGACTTGTAACTTTATAAATAAATTAACATGTAAATAATATATTTACGTTAATTTTATGTATGTCTATTGCATTCGATGTATAGCGAACCAGGAAGGATAAAAATGACTTCGGATAAAGAGCAAAATACTTTCGGATACAAAGATTCAAGAAGTGATAATATGATATTTCAATACAGGATGCCTTAGTATTTTATAGCAAAACACTTCAATTACGTAAGGTATGCATACATACTTTAAAGTTGTATGCATAGTTTCAACAGGTATTTCCGACATCGACATGCGTGTTGTAATGTACTGTTTTTCTATATATAATTTTCATAATTACTAACGCTTTCACATCGAGACTTGATGTTTCGACATACACTAATAAAATATCAAAAATCGACAAAAAATACATTCTTTTATGAGTAGTCATTCTTTCCATTGTTTATATGTTTTATCCTGTTTTCCCGACATTAATTTTTTAGTTTGCTTTTTTAATATTTAATTAATTTTCCATTAGCTAATTTCTGTTTCGTTTCTGTCTGTCACTTTTAAAATGTTGTCTATTTCATGCTTATTATTACATGTGTTTTTTTTTTACCTTTTTCTATCATTTCGATGTCTTTAGTTCTGGACAATTATTAAAACACCGGAATATTGCTGATGGCAAGTGATATAAAAAGTAAATTACACAAACATGATTATTTTTTATAATTAATTGTCTTGCAATATGTTTTCAGGGACAACGTCGACGAAAATCGTGACTCAACTGAAAGACAAATATTTATGTAATATATTTACAAAATGTCGAACACATTTTCGAATTGGAAATATATTTCCAAATAATTACATTATATTTATATGAATCTTTACTTTATTTTATATACCGAGATTTACATGTTTCATTTCAATTGCGTTTTTTATTCATGTGTATTGTTTCATCTTCTACAATTACTTCCTTTTGTTGTGAAACGTTAAGAATAAGCCCTTACTAAACCAGTAGGATTTTGGTGCTTAATTTAAAAATGATGGCTAATATATAAATCCCTCCGTAAACACGAAGCTTTTCATACAAAATATTTTATTATCAAAATTTAGAGTTTAATTAAAAATATTCAGTAATTTTTGTCACAGCTGAGATGATCGTTTCATAGCAGCTGTGACAGATCAATCAATCTCGTACCAAACAGAATCATAGGTTAAATCTTAGATCACCTTCCTATGGATATAATAATATGGTAGAGAAATTAATAGCTGGCTTTCTTTCTAATAAATGTGTACTAGAACAGTAAAGTGTAATAGAACAGTAAAATCATTATATTGACTTGCGAAGTTATAGATATAAGGCAGGAATAAGGTCTTAGAACGAAACAAGGGAAACATTAATAACAATACTACATTTGTGGATTAGTCGGTTCCCGTGTAGGTTGAATATTGTATCACCTCCTATGTAATTCTTTTACTGTTGTTGTAATTTTCAAACGGTGTGTGCAATATATGTTATCATTTTCTATTCTGTCTACTACGTGAAATTCAATTATAGCAGCATATCCAGATAATGGATTTCGTCAACAAAGAACTATACAGAATATCTAGAGGCGGGTTACCAAAACTTCAGCTTCAATAACCGAAGACGAACTTAGAGAGATGACTAAATCCTGAATGCAGAACGTTAAGTTTTAAGAGTGTTTAAAGGAACGCGACTATTTCTTCCAATTACACTGTGTTCTCTGTATTGAAAATCGACAACAACCTAGAACCTGTTTAAGGATGTTATTTTTTATATTGCTCCTGTAAAAAGTTAGAGGGTATGCAGGAATACTAACCAATAATCTCAGACGTTTTTTTGACAATCATCACTGAAGTTCATTCAGAGCGCTGGAGCAAGAATAGATCTTGAAATCACATACCCGCTGAGACTGTTTCGGAGAGAAACTGTTTTAATATTTAAGGAAATATAACCAATTATGTTATAGTTAGCAAACTACGGAAGCTTCCCATTGTTTCGTACTATGTAAATTGCTTTTATCACGAATGCTATTAAAAAAATATCACTTCTATTATGAAATTACCGTACGAGATATTATTAGCAGTGGATAAGCATTTGATTTTGTAGGACGTAATCGAGATTTTTGCAACAATGTATACTGTTTTTTCATCTGAAAACTTCTTAGATGAACATACAGTTACACAACTTAGGCACATTACACAGGAATCACATCAGTAAACCAGGAAAGGGAGACGGCTGATCCTCAGCATTTTAAAGAGTAGGGTATCTAGTTAAGCTTGTACATTGGTTAAACTCTGTTTAATAATAGTTGAATTAAATGCAATTTATATAACTTAACACCGTTATAATATTTTTAAGTACTAGGAGCAAAATATTATAGAACCAGTTAATTTGGTGGCATAAATATTCTTGATTAGTTCGGCAGCTAAAAATGTTGATCAGTCATACTATTTTCAGACATGAGTGATGTTTCGAAAGACAGGCAACCATTATCGAAAAATTATGAAACAGGAGTAATATTCGTTGCTACAATATTATTCTGCTTGGATCGTTGACATCAACGTTTTATGCCGCATACATCGCTGTTTCTTCAAGCCGGTTGGCGAACGAACTAATCTGAGGAACGAGGATAGACGTGCCCAAACTAATGTTGTCTGTTTTTAGCAAAAACGCTTCAAAGTTTAGATTATTTCACCTTGTTGCATTAGATGGCATGTCGGTGAGTCCGACTCGTAAATTGCTACAAAACAACTATAGGTAAAAGCTATAAATTGGAGGAGATCCTCCTTGCGCTGATGGCAAGTGTGATAGCCGTAGAATAAATCGGTTCAGGCAAGAAATTTGTAGAGGCTGACTTGATCTGACAGAACTAAACGCACTTTTAAAACAATAGAAAGCAGCCCAATCTTGGCCAATTCGAAGAGAATTACATGTTTCGTCTGACCCGTTTACGTGAATGTAAAATAAATTATGTAAATTATTTTATCTCCATAATTTGACTCTTGCGAACATTTGCATCCAGATTAGGTATTCGGATATATGTCGAAAAGAACTTTTCTTTTCGTCGAATTAATTTTCATGCTTACTTACTTAGCTGCGATATTTAACACTCCATGCATCGATATAGAATTCGCCACGAACTACAGCATCATTAGAAAAATTAGAATTGGAAATTGTGCTATAACACCCAGTCGTTGATCCTTTGAGATAAGCAGAGCTTTTTCCGAGTATCCAAGAGATAATGTCATGTAAGAATACAGTAGAGAGTACTCATTGTGGAATAACGTTCGTTTGAGCATCAAAAGATCGGTCATTTCCGTTTGAGCATCATTTTTAAATTCTAAAGATTAAGTGGAAATCAATCAGTATCCGTCATATTTCATATACTTTCTCTATCTACTGAATCTAATGCTAAAAAAGTCGATGAAACACATACGTGTTACCTGCTAGTATTACTATCGCTGCTCGATTAGTCGTTTATTGCGAATACTTTCTCGATGCAACCTCGTGTTTGACGGAAACAACCTTGTTTGGAATGGTTACGTAGGTTTCTCTAAGTTTGGAAATCTTGGCTAATTATGACCGATCATAGTTTGGGTGCAGCAAAACTAAAACTTATATCTCAATAAATACTAGCGATAATTGCAATAATTTTTTAAGAAGGTGGGTGATAATGACATTACCCTAGCCATAGAGGACAGTATACGAACACCAGCCACTGTTGCTGATGTAATTTAGAATCGTCGCGATGAGAACGAAATTGCTTTTGTATATCTCTGATGATAGACTATGCCCAGAAGTAACTTTGTTTTTTCTAAAGGTTTTAATCATCTCTCTAAGTTCGCCTTCGGTTACTGAAGCAGACTTGGATTCATAAATGTTTACAACGATAGTGTTGGGGCAATATTACGGTGTGTTACTATTAATAAGATTCGAAAATGTTGCTTTAACATATTTCAGATTAAACATTCAATTATAAATGTCGGAAATATTAAAATGTGATAATGGGTTGAACAATAAACGGTTGGTGCGATCTGCCAGTAAAATAAAAGAATAAGCGGCTTCCTTCAGTAGCATTTCAGTGGTAGCCTCGTGGTTTTTCCTTGGTTGTTTTAAAATCTGGTTTAATTTACAGTGTCACCCATCAAACCGGCTTCATATTTTTATACAAACTTTTGAAAGTATTTATTACTGTTGACTCATGCGGATCCCACAGTTTGTCCTCTAATTATCTTGAAATCCACACCCTGTATGTTTGTCTTGCGCTTTTTATTTTCAAGCAATGGGATTTTGGGGGCAAGAAGTCTATTTTTTATCGGATGCTTGTTTCAGCTGATTTCTTGAACATGGTATTTGGAAATCAATAAGTGTGTTTTGAGGGGTGTTCTATGCTCTTTTGTATTAAGCTTTCGAAATTTTGTTTTTCAGACAAAATTGAACGGCAGTATCTGCGTGGCCAAGTTAAGCAAGGTGTATTTGTTTAACACAATGCAACTTATATATGCTTTTTAGACGAAGTCAAAGGTTCGCACGGACAAACATGTGGTCGCGGACATTAAGATTCCAAGTTTCGACTCCAAGACATACTCAACCCTCTGAAACACAACAAAACAATCTTGACCGTACCATTATAAAACTTCAGACAAAATTATAGAGCACCAATGAAAAATAAAAATTACGATACAAACTTATCTATTTAAAAACTATGAATAGTGGAGTAAGCATTCAAAAATAAGTTTAAAATAAACCAATATTTGGTGTATCTTCCTCCTTTATTCATAACAGTTTTTATTCGTTAGTAAAAAAAGGCATATTATTGACCAACTTGTCGCAGGTTGTTTAATATATTTTCTGACACTTTTCATGATACACATTTGTGCATTCTCACTCTCTTAACAAGATGGGAACAAAAACGGTTAAATGGGAGGTAGATCTGTGGATGTAGGGACTATTTCATCAGTGCAATCTTTCTTTTTCTCGAAGCAATCTATTGAGACTTTTGACGTATAGCATAAGACATTGTCTTGTTGAAAGTTTATACCACTTAGAATATAATGATTAAATATGTTGCCTCTTTTTCGCTTCAATTATACTGTTTCTAACAATTAATCTTCTAACATTTGTTTCAGTTTAATTTAAAATGTAACGCATATGTTCTTTCTTTTTTCATCCTGCATCACCTATCTAAATGCCAGTATTATTTGGATTCTTTTGATTACAATTTACATCTTGAGTTTTATTTTCTCAACGTTTCCTGTATTGTCTCGAACTCGGCAACGTTTCTCTCGAACTCGGGAATCTAGCCGATATTTTAAATCAAACCCTTTATTAACTTCAACGAGTAGCATGATCTCGTTTCCCCGGCAATAATAAGTACTGCGCCACGGATTTTACGGGAGAGAAATACTTAGAAAAATCAATTGTAAAGTAATATTCTCCTGAAGTTTGAAATTAAATTCTTTAGCATAGTCGACCAAAAATACAATTGCGAATTACTTAGAACTTCTAATCAGTCATATCTAACGAACCGAGTGCATGACGTCCGTAAGTAAATAAAGGATTCCGTTAGAAATTCCGCCAAGATAGTCTTTTTTTATATAAACAATTAGAAGTTCGACATATACATGGACCGAAACCTTGTGAAAATAACACTCAAGTTTAGAAAAGTAGTTGAAAGTATTCAAATCCAATCCTTATCTCCAAAAGACAGAAACGTGATGTCATAATATATATTATATTTGATGAATGGATAAGCAGTCGAATTGTTCTTTGCAATCTATCTCTTTCCCTTTTATTTGTCATCCTGTTCTTACTGATTGAACTGTTTTCTCTGTCATCATCCCTCGTCTTCCTTATCTTCACCTACTAGCTTTTGTGTTTCTTCATTATTGCAATCTCTTTTTGTACATCTCCTCTCCATTACTTCTGTACGATATTATCCTAATACGTTCCACCATCTTTCTCTTTCATTTTCTTTTTCTTCTATGAATTCTGCCTATTCTTATGAGAATATTTTATTTTGTTTACCTTTTATAATTATTTTAATGTTTATACATTAATTATATTTTGTCTTTCTGTACTGTCTACTTAATCTCTTATTTACTGTCTTTCGTCTTATAATATTTTTCTTGGTCGTATTATTTGAATTTTTGTTTTTCTTTATCTCTTCTCTATTAAATTTATGTTCCTAGCATTCTTATTGGCTAACGAATCAACGTCTTATGGTTTATTTTCTTCAATTCACGGATTTAAATGTCATTGGAAATATATTTATAATTCATAGAAAACTGAAAGGAATACAAGAATATGACAATATTAAAATTAAAATTCCTACCTGTCGTTTTCCTCATTTATCTGTTATTGAGTATTTAATCAACTGCATATGTCGCAATGAACGGGAAACAAATAAATGAGAAATTAAAACAAACAAAAAAAACTATTTAATTATTGATTTTGTCAATAAACGACAAATCGACGTTAAATGCACTCACGAAATGGCATATTCCTTATCGTACGACATTCTATTATAAATATTTTATCAAAAATATTAAAATACGATAATGGTTTGAACAATAATTAATATATATATTATGAATCACCAGTAAAGATAAATATTACGCTGTATGGATTGTAGTGTGTTTTGTAGATATTTTTGTTTAGTATGCTCTGATTCATATGCACACAGCTGGATATAGTACGTAAAGAAAATGTGTGCCTTATATTGTCCAATATATATAAAACTAAATAATATTCGGCAATCCTCATTAGATACACTGAGACTCTATCTACTTATACTCACTTGTTTGCTACAGCAAAAATGCGTGATATAGCGACCCAATCATTTTTAAGTATATTTTCGCTAACTCAAGGATTATAATGCAGTACTCAACGTCTGTTTCTCATAAAACCATACATCTTTAAAGAATGGATCAGTCTCAGCAATCAATACAAAAACGAAGACATACATGAACATAATATATTTCTTCCTCCATGACAGGAATAACAGGTAAGTAATAACACTTTCGGATTGCCGATAAACCGTTCAGGTTTTGAATGTTTATTTCAAACATTTTCTCGTTTAGCCGGAGAGATTGTCGATCATTATATCAGTTGTTATATCAGGAATATGTGATGTACATAGTAAACACGCATACACATCTTTTATAAATATGTACCTGATCGTGCAACTAACCCACATAATTGGCGATCATAATACAGAATACGTTATTAACAATTCAGTTTCAAAGTAAATATTTAAATTTAAAAAATACGTAGAAAATCAAAAATAGACACACAGTCTTCTTGATTTACCTTGAGAAAACATCACAACACTTTAAAATGACGGATTTTTTGTTATTTTTCGTAAATATTGTAATATATCTTCTTCTTAATAAAAGAAAATAGATTATGCATTCTGTCCGGATTCTGACACAACGAAATCACCGAAAATTGAATATTTCCATCGCGCATTTTCATTCTATCTTACACACCAGTCTACTTCATTTTAGGATAATCTTGCCCCCTTTATTGGTATACAATGATTCAGAGCAGCTATATCGATGTGGCAATTTTTAACAGCCTTTTCATAAATCATCTATGAATCTACTCTTTTTACGGCGTTAAAGACAAAACAAATGTTTGGACGAGGAACAGGAGAGATATATTTATGACTTTTCGAAAACAAGTTTTCACCTACATCGCTTTCTGTATTCATCTGCTGTGAAATAGAGTAGGGGTTAAAAACACCGGCTATCGTTTACACTATCATTTGGAAACTTGCTCACGGCAATTTTTGGTCTGGGTGTGATGCCTCGAAGTGAGTATAAATGCGCTTTAATTTGGTTCGCTCATATTGCTGCGGAAATAACAAACTATCGCTAACAAATAATGCAATGCTATGTGTGAAAACACATAGGGGTGAGGCGTTTTGTTTCGCCTACGTCCTTTATGGTTCTTATAAAAGCGTAACGGTTGGAAGTCTCAACAAGTTTCGACAATAGCTTGAGACAGTTGCTACTTTGGGCGGACCTGGTACACTATGATATATATATATATATATATATATATATATATATATATATATATATATATATATATAATAAGTTATGAAAATATATGCCAATTAAGCTACACAGAATATTTCGCGTTTCATTCTCATAAGAATCAATCAGTCTGTGGCAGTAGGAAGGAAGACTCGAACCCGTACCGCAAAGGAGGTAAAGCACGGGGTAAAACCTAAGGTTTATGCTGTTACGACCACACAGACATGTTCACTTATATATATATATATATATATATATATATATATATATATATATATATATATATATTTATATATATATATATATTTGTTATTAATATTATTGTTATATATATATATATATATATATATATATATATATATATATATATACCATAACTTAGTCCCTTGATCTGCCTATGTACTGAGCAGTGCTGAAGTAAATACTCGTAATTTACACATAAATTTATATCTTCGTACATTAATTTAAAAAAAAAACACATATTAAATATAAAAAAAACAGCATGAATGTTATAGTGTATAAGCAACTCTCACACTTGGAATATATATATATATATATATATATATATATATATATATATATACAATATTCAATTTCCACGGTTTTATGATCAAACGAGTGCATCATCTTTTCAATGATTAAACATATTATTTTATTAAAATTAAATTCGATATTTGGAGTCGTAAGAAAATCTTAATCAGGAAAATCAAATTTTAACGTGTCCTGCGTATGGTATGCTTGGGAGACTTTCTTAGATGCCTAATAAAGTATGAGGAACAGATCGATCGCGTATATGATAACTAACTGAAAATGCACTGTTAATATTCATCACCCATTTTGATATTAGAATGCAAAATTTGATATTTTACGGTTTAAAGACCAAACATGTCCAAAATGTATTTCCATGAATAAACACGTATTTATTTAGATTACATTTTATATTTCGATTATTAACAATATCTTTATCTGGAAAATCCCGGATTATTTTTACATCCATGCCAATTGATTTTCTTGAAGGTTATTTTAATAACTAAATATGTTTTATTTTAAACACTGGATTTTCTACTATGCAACACACACGTGCTCGATCCGCGCCTGATGCCGAATCGAACATCTAAACCTTATACTGAAGGAGGACGGGCAAAGCATTATCATCGACATCGTACGTTAAAAAAAACTGGATTTAAATACAAAGTATAGTTTATAATAAGTATAAATAAGAGGTTTATCTATAATAAAATACAACATGTCTATTTTGGACAGACTTTATTCTCGCTTTTGATTCGTGTGAACTACTCGTCAATTTGTTCTGTAAATCCTTAGCTATTTTTCTTAGTTAAAATAAGAACAGTAAAAACCGTTGTTCGATTTAAAAATATGTGAGAATTAAAAAAAATGCCTGAGAGAAACTCGGAGAATTCATATAAATTGGTTTTAATGAAAGGATGATATACCCCAAACAAAAATATATTTATATGTTTATATAATTGCAAGTAGTTACACGTTTAGAAGATATGAGTGTAAGTCTAAAATTAGGAAACTACGCACGGACTTTATTGATCGCGTCAAATACAGTTTTTGTAACTATTTACCACTCAGCACAATAGAAAAACAGTATAAAAATATTGTGAAAAAATGCACTATGAAGTAACGTGGGATAAAAATCAATTACTTTCATATAAAACTTGATTGGAATGTATTTCTAAAGTTAATGGATACCATTTTTTCAGGATCTGAATTTTTAATAGAATACCTCAAATATATGATTCGAATACGAGGAAAACGAACAAGAGCAGCAGTATTTAAACTTATATCACAGGAACATAATGGTTTTACAGAAAAAAAAGTATAGTATGTTATTCAAATAGTTATAACATATTATAGACCGTCGTTTTATTAAAACACAGAAAATTAACTTCGTATTTTAGTGTTGGCAAAGTACTACAATATATACTCACCAAATTAGCTAAATTTATTGCCCAGTAAAACAATACAGAAAAAGAGAGTCGAATTGTTCACAAGGGGTAGAATACGTTTTTCCCAGGGTAAAACGTGTTCTTCATTTTCATGTTGATTCTAATCGGAAAATTATCTTGACATCCGGTTCCTGACGACAACAACGTAATTACAAAGGGGGGGGATTTACATCCATATTGCACAAGAAAGCTTTGCAATAATCTAAGGTGTAAAACATTCAGCAGGTATATCAATGGGCGGACAATTACAGTACAACAATTTTCATATAAAAAAGCTCATGAGTACATGACAATTGATTAACTTCACCGTTTAAAATATTTTATTTAATAGCAACTTCCAAAAATCATGTGTACACACTAAGAAACATGGACGCGTGTTATACAAACGTTTATTCTGCGAAATATTTACAACATCCTTAGTTCTGTTTTCCCCCGAGAAATAAACAAGATTTTGATTTCTGCAGTTATCACTTATAGTCAATCCAGGTAGAAACCCGGTGGGCATATTCGTTTTCATTTCTGGTCTCTACGTATTTTAAAACAGTAAATGTCCGTCTAATTTAGACGCGTATAACACAACAATTGATTAAATGAATCAAATTCCTTCAGATGTAACAAGGCAATTGTGAAAAAATATGTCACGATTTACTCTTATCGCCATATTGGACGTATGCTCATAATTTCATCGATTTTGCGGATTTTAATCGTTTTATTTGTAATATTTGGTGCAAGATTTCTGTAGGTTAGTTTAAAGATTTATGATTAGTTTGTAAATAATGTTGGTAATTACTTGTATATGTAAGAAAACACCATAATATATAACTGTACCCTAAGGTTGATCATGAAAACGAACATAACTGTTTTATTGTACCTTAATTTATATATGGGTAATTGCATCATACAACAACGCTCTCCGCTTGTATTTATTAAAGTAAAAATAAATAAAGAAAAAAACATAGTGACATTTTATATTATTTAATGATATAAAGATACATATGCATCTGCAGAAAATGTTTAATCATTATTTAATGTATATATGTATGCATATATATAGTGAACTTTAATTTATATATATATGTATAATATATACATATATATATATATATATATATATATATAACTACTTCATTTATTCGCATAAATTTTATATACGAAAGTATAGATTTATGCGTAAACTTTAAGTATTTACTTCAAAAGTGCTCAATACGTAGGTAGAGCTAGTTAGTAGTTTATAAAATATATTAAAATATATAAAAAAACTTTAAGTATTTACTTCAAAAGTGCTCAATACGTAGGTAGAGCTAGTTAGTAATTTATAAAATATATTAAAATATATAAAAAAATAAATAAATAAATAAATAAACATGAATATACATAAACGATCACATACATATATGTATATATATGTATATATATATATATATATATATTTGTATATGTATGTGCATTGTTGTGTGCACATAGGTATATTTATATGTATAAAAAAAAAGGAGAGCGGCCACCTAAAACCACTAACCTAGTTCTAAAACAGATCCTTTGTTTGATAAAATGCATGCCCATTGGCTGGTAGGAAGGGGCGCGGTGGATACTAGAAAGCTGATTGGCCGACTAGAAATCCTCAACATATATAAAAAACAAGAAGCAACGGCAGAATTCGCGCATAAGCCTGACGAATCCTATAGTTGGATGAAACGCAGAATATTCAGTGTAGCTTAATCGCCATATATATTTTATAAATTACTATATATATATATATATATATATATATATATATATATATATATATATATAACAAGCAAGTGGTACAGAAAGCTGGGATTATAGGTATTACAATATATTATTAGCAGTAATATTCTATAAGTACTATCCGAGCTAAATGAAATTATGAAGTTATTTTGGAGTGAAATTTGAAGCTCATGTTTTTTAATTATAAAAATATTAAATATATTACATTTATGTTTATTAATTAACAGATATAAATAACCTATATAATATATTTTCTATCGGACTCATACCATAAACAATGAAAATTTCTACAAGAAAATGCCTACTTCTGACTGTTACATTTGGTGAGGATTACTCAAAACACAGATTGGATCACTTTACCTCACTGCTATCAAAGACATTCACTTTGAATTTTTCCACTCAATTTTGATGTGAATTTATTTACTCTTTTCATAAATTCCCTTACTTTATGGTATTTAAATACTTAAAAAAAATAATAGTGATGTTCCATGTCTCCCTGACTTGAGCAAATAAGGTGCAACACAGTTATACTTATTTGCTAATATGTTCTCCTCTGAAGAGATTGTAGACATCGAACAACTATAGGATAAAGTTATAACATTTCAAATGTAATATTCGTCTTACATGAAAAAAAAACTTGATTGAAATTTTAATATTTCACGCCATAAATTTTTAAATTTATTGAATAACGCATAAATATATGTATTTGTGTGATTATTGTATATATATATATGTGTATATATATATATATATATATATATATATATATATATATATATATAACTTACTTAAAACAGCAGACAAAGATAAAAAATACGTTTAGACATAATCATTATATTTAATTTTTCAGCTCATTAATCGTTGTAATTATATGCATATATATATATATATATATATATATATATATATATATGCATATATATGCAAAGAATATTCATGTATGCACACATATATATATATATATATATATATATATATATATATATATATATTATGAACACTTTGGTCATAGTCTTTTTTTAATTTTCAATAAGTGTATGCAGTTTGTAGTCGACCGTAACTTTCTGTAATTTCTGCTACAATAATTGTCATCTTCTGGCGAATTGCTGCAAGTCGACGGATATATTGAACGTTTACTTTAGTGTTGACCGTCTATGTCTCCTTACTTAATAAAGAAAATCAGAAAAAAATGCAGTAAATATTTGTTTATACAGCTATCAAATTATGGATGCTTAATTGAATATTTCATGTACTTTTTTAGAAGTCTACTCGCTTTTTTCAACGGCTACAATCGTACATTCATAAATAAACACATGAAAAACGTTTACGTACTCTCCACACCGTCCGCTCTCTGTCTGTCACTTTCTGAACATGTTTAATCCATATATACATACAAAATGAACACACACACGCAGACATGCACACACACACACATATATATATGCATATATATATATATATATATATATATATATATATATATATATATATATATATATCGAGGTGTTATAGGTTCAAAGGTTTACCTATGCTGACGACGGATGATATATTAATTTTAGAGTTAATTCGTTTGTTTTTACCCATCACAGTTATTTAATTAATATCTATAATCAGTTGTACATAATCAATTTAACTAAAGCATTAAAACAATTGATAGTTTGGGACTATTTTGTGACAGACAACTATTATAACATATCTTTATAACAGGCTCTGACAATTCGATTACTATTGATTATAATGACTTCTCAGATTGAATGGATGCGCACTTATATACATTTCAGAGTTAATTCGCTTGTTCTTACACAGCACCGTTATTTCCATAATATCTATAATCACTAGACTAATCCTTATTGCTCTAGTCCCGCCACGTAAAATTTCTGGTCGTGATATTTGAATTGCAGAAAATGAATATGAAAAACAAAAATAATTATAAAATCCAATGAAATCATTGGCAGAAGTATCAGGTGATGTTCAGCTGATGGAAGCGCACAGTGAAACGGAAGTGAAATATTAAGCATTAGAAAACAGACTTCCGGTAGCTTAGGATACATTTATGAGTTAATGGCCGATTTTCAACGCGTTCTTAGAAACGAATTGCAGGTGATTTGTGGTTGAATAAAAGACCAATGGAAAGCAATTACTAAAGTAATAATTATCTTTATAATGACCTCAAAACAAAAATACAAAATAGGCCGTTTAAAACTTCCGAACAGAAATAGACAATCCGCGAAGCGGGAAATGCTTGTGGAGTAGCTACATGTAGCCAACTGGAAATAGTGTGAGATATAACCTTCTTTAGAAAATGTTACATGAATATTTAGTAAAACTTATTAATTCTTACATCTTAATATATATTATATGAAAGTCGTAGTCTTATAATTAGACGGAAGCAATATTATTATTGAATATTCTAAAATAAATATAGACAGGAATAGGTTCGTGTAGCAATTAATAAAAACGCGATTATGTATTATAGCTATGTTATGATTACAGATAACAGATCGGTGATTCGATTAAAATTAAGAAAGATTATAGATAAAAAAAATCTTTTTTAGTCCAATTAATTAGGCTTATTAATAAAATGTCCAAATGTAAAATGAATATATTGTTTATGTTTATTGTCTGTCCAGACTTATATATATAATATTGTAATTATCTAATATGTTTGTCAGCAAATACTAATAAAACCAACACAACATTTATAACTAAGGCTATCAGAAGAGAATATTCTTCTCATTATTTTGACTCTGGACTACATATCAGTTAATATCTAATATGGCTTTTGATAAAGTGCTGTGGTTCTCGATTGTGTAACTGTGTCTAGATGTCTCAGATATACAGTCGAGACTCAAAACAATGTTAAGAATATTCTATTGTCATAGCCGTATTTATAACTCATTATTATGTAATGTATGTGTTATGGGATTAACTTGTAATAAACGAAATGAATACAGGATTTTTAGGAACGGACCATGTATTCAACTAAATTACAGGCTAAGTGAGTTGAGCATATCCATTCTTCAACTGTGGGGCGTGCTTGATCTCTGACTGTCGGACACCGGTACTCGATACCGGAAGCGATGCCACCAGAGGAAGTTACGTCATCAGATAGTCCATTAATCCCAAGCTTCTCGCTCGTAAAATCTGTCAATACCTCTTACTTTTATGGTTTACCATCAATGGCTCGGTAAACTTTCTCTTGCGTAACGACCGCTGTAGTTCAGGAGTTGGTTGAGGAGGTTAAAGATCAAAAGATTCGAAGACAGCGCATCTTTCAATGAACTGTCGCTGGTATCTTTTTAGTTTGTTCTGGTGACGTTTCTGGGTATATTTTTGTCCTTGGATTATATATACCATGCCTCCCCACGGGTCACTAGTAGCCTTGAGTGTTTGCGTAAGAGCTTGTCAAAAACGGATCTCACTTTCCGCGCAAACATCGTCTAAGCAGGTAAGACTGCTGCTGTTGTATTCAGGTTGGGTGTAATCCTATACACGTGTAGAAATTGTTTCTTTGGCGTTGGGAATTCTTTTGGCGCGGGTGTTTTAGCGTCCGCCTTTGCAGTTCTCGTTGAAGCTTCCTTTTTCGATTTTTCCCTTGCTGCAAATGGGGCATTTCGTTTCTTCTTGAAAACGTGCAAAGTGTTTTCTTTTAATTCGAATCTTGCTATAGCCTTTTTACATTTTCTTACTCCTGGTGAGAAGACTTCTGGAAATTTTACTTTTAACTCGTCCTTCAGTTGTTGCGCTTTCCGTCTGGCTCACCCTGGGAGGGAGATGTGGACGTGGAAAAAAAGTACAGCCTACTGTTCAAGTACATACTTGGATAGGATGCTAGTTAGAAGAGGCGACATAGATTTCTTATCTTGTTCCACGTTCCACTGGCTAGGTCAGTCGGACCATAGATTAGTAATGGCTCGTTTGAGAGTAGGTAATAGGCTTAGGTTGGCTGGCTACTGGAAGTTGAAGGCCTCCTTACTGGAGATGAACGACTTCCGGTAAGAGCTGACAGCACTGATTCAGCAGGAGTTAGTGGGGGCGGTTACCGGGAGTAACTGGTGGGTTAGACATAAGGCTACCATTAGGCTCTTTTGCGTCAAATATAGCCAACGCCTCGCGTTAACTTGGGAACGGTCCAAAAGGAACCTAGATGATAGGCTGACTCGGGCGGTGGCTGGTGGGGAGCACCTAGAGATAGCAAGCGTTATGAAGGTCAGCAGTTAGAGCTAGGTTAAATCGAGTCTCATACGAAGCCGGGAACGTTGACGCTGTTGAGCGTAAGGCTGCTTTAACACGTGGCTCGGATGGGTACATTCGGAAGGTGAAAAACCTGGAAGTATATACCTCGTATCGAGAGATTTGCAATGGGTTTCGTCAACATCTGGAGGAACGCTTCACCCAACTAACCAGACTCCGCGGACAGGAGTTTGGCAGCTATTTAGCCGGTTCGTCTCGCCTTACTGTGGCCCGAGCAGCTAGCTGTGATGGGATGGTTACGAAGTGTGAAGTCATTACTGCGTTGAAGCAGGTTGGCCATAACACATCTCCAGGGCTGGATGGTGTGTCCTACGAACTGTATTTGAGGCTGTCGCCCATGTTTGTTCCTCTTCTGACGCGTGTGTTTAACCACTGGTTTGCCCAGGGATCAATCCCTGGGCAGGTAACCAAAGGAGTGGTCACAATACTGAAGAACAGAAAGCGGCATGGTGGGGAGTACTTAAATGATTATAGGCCCATCACTCTGCTAAACACAGAGTTGTAGATTTTGCCCCGAGTTCTTGCAAACCGACTGCAGGTTGTTATCGGCAACTTGGTCGAACCGGATCAGACTTGTTCTGTGAAGGGAGATCGATTCAAAACAACTTTCACTTGGGGCGCACGATCATAGAGGGGTTAGAAGACGACACAGGAGCCGCACTGATCAATTTAGATCAGTCCAAAGCGTTCGATAGGGTCGATCATGGTTTCTTGGAATCTGTTATGGAGACCGCCGCTTGGGTCCGGACTTCCGCAAGTTGATTTCCGTTCTGTATCGTAATCCTGCGGTAGGGATACAAGTAAATGGTAGGTTGTCGGAGTCCTTTGGGGTCTCTCGGTCGGTTCGACAGGGTTGTTCGCTGTCACCTCTGTTGTGTGTCCTGGCGTTGGAGACCTTCCTTCGCAAATTAAGGGACGAGGCGACTAGACCAGTCCTGTGCGGCATAGCTCTTGGGTGTCCGAGTACGCTGATGATGTCACCGTTTTTGTAGGGCGAAGGATCGATATTAAAGCTGTGATGGAGGCGATCGCTGAGTATGAAAGTGTCTCAGGGGTCGTAGTCAATCGCAGCAAGTCCATTGGTCTGCGGTTGGGCACGTGGACCGGGGTAAATTCGCTTCCAAGTGGGTTCGGCTGGACTGATGCCTCGATAAAGATACTTGGAATCTGGTTCGGGCCTGGACTCCAGCTGCATAAAAATTGGTCGGAAGTACAGACGAAGGTCGAATCGTCTGTAAGGACTTGGATTCGCAGGGGCTTATCCCTGAAGGGTCGTGCGGAGGCGTGTCAAACTTACGTCTTTCCGTTGATCCTTTACCACTTGTAAGTACTTCCTCTGCCTGCGGACCGCTGTAAGGCTTTGGAGCGACTCCTTTTCAGACTTCTTTAGAAAGGAGGAAAGCCGTATGTCCGTAGACAGGTCTGTACACAGAAACTCAGCGAGGGAGGATTATGAATGCCTTACTTGTTAAGTCATAAGTACGCCGAAAGATTGGCGTTCCTAATCGGACACTGCTTGAGAAATTGCACTGAGTGGTGGAGAAAGCTTTTCCACAGTTCCTATCTTCCCCTTTCGCTGAAGGTCGCAGAAGGTGGGGGAACGGCAATTTCTCTCGGAATGCCGAGCCACCCTTAGGGCATTGCCGGGATCCAGTGACCTTGCACGATCTAGGGGGAGACTATATCGGGATTTAGTGGTGGTGACCACAAAAGATCCGCTGGTTGAACGGCTACACATGTCGAGGGAAGAGGTCCTCTCTCAGTGGAATTGGGCGCCAGCCAGAAGCTTCTTAAAGAATTCAGAGGTTTCCATATCCTGGCGGCTTGTCCGGAATACGCTGCCACTTTTTGGCGTGCTTGCCAGGAACTGCAGGAGGGATAAATACGTTCCCTTTTGCCCCCGTTGCGAGGATGATGACGATGAGACAAGGGATCACGCCTTTTTTCTTTGCAGCGGAGTTCGGAGGCTCTGGGAGTACGTCGGAGAGGTAACGGCTCGCATTGACCTCGAGCGGTTGGTGCAACTTGATTTGGCGTACGTCGTCGACAACATAGATCCGCCGCTCACTGGGGAGAAACGGTTGGTGTTTCTCACGATCCTAGCTTTAGCTAGGTTAGTGACGAGTATTACACGTCTTAACATTGTCTATGAGGTTGAATCTGCTTCGGATCGGGATCTCGTCGCTTACTTTAAGCATCAGCTTAAAGTAAAGATCAGATGCGATTGAAAAAGATTACATCGCATAGATTTGGATAGGAGATGGGTGCATCCGACGAGGCGCTAGGGTTTAGTTTGTTTTCCCAGCCTAGTGGGATTGGTCAGGCGGTGCTAAGGTTCTACGGAACCCAGCCCCGAGCAAAGTTTATAGAGTAGGAGTAGTTAGGTTGTAACCACTTCGTGTGGAAAATATTTATTATAGGCTAGACTAGTGCAAGTAGGATAGTTGATCCTGTCCCCGATTTTATTTTTCATCGGCACTAGGAGAGCTTCCAAAGATGCCCAGTTACCCCTTTGTTTTTCCCCGGTCTGTTGCCCCTACACGTACATTTATATTGGAAGACACATTCCATTCCCTATGTAACCCATCCATATCTAATTTGTTTTCAAAATAACGTCCCTAGGTCCCCCACTCCCCATTAGGGAACGACCTGCTTGCTTTCGACCTTCGGGACTGGAAGACAGTGGGCGTTCCATAGTTAGAAGTAGGTTGAGAGGATCCCTTACTAACCCGCCCCCATAGGCATTTTGTTTAGTTGTTTTTTTTTCTTCCTTTTTGGGTGCATCTTAGCTCGCCTCCCTCCCCATCATCCCATCCCTTATTTATTAGGGGAAAACAAAATATTTGTTTGTATATATAAATTTTTGTTTTGTTAAAACATGTAAATATTCGTTTTGTTTTTCGGTTTGTATATAAAGCCGACGCATACGCTGGGGAGATGTTAAGTAGATAAACCCCATGGTAAGAATGAGGTATTATGGCGATAGTGTCTTAGTGCAGGAAACTTAATAAAGTCTTTAAAAGACCTAGCAAGTAGTTAGAAATGACCATCGACCCCCACTTCCCCCTACTGCCCCTGGTGCCTAGTGTTTTGGACCCCAAGTGAGGGCTTGGCAATAGATAATGCCCGGGGCAAAGCACTAAATAAACTGTTGTTCTTGGCTTTCGGGCCGGAATCAAAGTGTAGTATCTGGTCCGGCAGATACGGCAAGCAAATACCATATGTAGGGGCGACACCACATATAAGACCTTGGTCAATGTAGGGGAAACCCTTCATACCAATTGTCACTATCCAGCTCCCCTACTCCCCCGGGAGTTGGCCCCCATTACCCCTTCACTACCTACATTAAAAATCGGTCCTGTGCTTAATTTGCTCGGTGGGGGCCAAATAAATACCAACCCCACAGATAAGACCTTGGTCAATGTAGGAGAAAACCTTCATACCTATTTCATTATTCTACTCCTCGGGGAGTTGGTCCCCATTTTCCCCTGCACTCCTCACATTAAAAATCGACCTTGTGCCTAATTTGCTCTGTGGGGCAGCAAATAAATATAATCTATTCTTCACATGCTGCATTTAAGATAATCTGTACCAGTCAATGGAGGGGAAACACTCTATACTGGGGCAATTATTATTTTTTGTAGCCAGAGTGTCCCTTTTTGCCTACTTTAAGGGGAGCTGGTTTTTACCCCACATTAAAAACAGCCTTGTGTCGAATTTGCTTTTGTGGGGAAGTAAATAAATACATAAATAAATAAATAAATAGAAAAGAGTGTTTTTAATATGAAAATTGATACATACAAAAGAAAACCGAATTTATATGAGTATAGATAGATGTATGTATTTACATATATTTGCATTACGTTCAAGCATACTGTTAATATGAATTATGACTTAATATTTATCTAAAAGCGTCTAATAAAAGTGTAAAGCTTTATATCAATATCAATAAAATCATATAATCATTTCCACAAGTCTGCGCGGGTGGAGCGACATTCCACTATGCATTGTAGTGCTGACAAGATATGAAGATGCTAAATGCTTATCGCCGTGTGCATACCTATTACAATGTGTATAAAATATCTATCTATCCAGCTATCTATATATTTATCTCTCCATATAAAAACATATGTATACTAGCAGGCCGCCCGGCATTGCCCGATCGTAGAATACGCTTAAATATGATATTCTTTTTAATGCAGATTTCGTAATTTACATTATATTATATGCCACTAAATATATAGTAATGATTTAAATAAAAAAAGATGACACGTGCGCCACAAGCAAGAATTGATACCTAAACATTTAGATTACGATTTACTTTTTCCTTTGATGTTAATGCCTGAGCAATGAAGACATGTTTGCTTGAAGGCTAAAAATAAAAATATGAAGAAATAGCTATTACGTTACGCATGCATATTCATAATGCTGTCGTTTGACGTTCACCTGGCGCATTCCATCTTTTTTTATTTTTACCCTTTTGCATATATTTTCCCGGCTTAAACCCAAATATAAAGTTTTGCATGGGTTCGAATAGCCTACACATTGAGTTTCATGTATGTAGAAGAAAAACTGACAGAGGAGTTTGGTAGGCAAATTTTTTAATCAAATATATAGAGATAATAAATTCACATCAAGTGCCCCTGAAGGCCAAATCGCAACGCACTATTAAAAACACACACACAAATTGTAACTCCTTTCATATTAAATTGTGCTTCTTAGGCACTCAGCTACTATGATGAACGTCGCCGGTTGTTGTAGAGCATCCAGTTCTCATCACACATCACAATCCGCTCAAGAAATGGGTCGCTTATGCTGTGAAAAAGGACCGTAGAAAACACCAAAACGCCGATTGTCCTTCACTTCATGCGGCATAAAATATAAATTCTTTTCCTATTTGCTTTAAACAGCGAACGACTTTTGAGTCGTCGAAACCGAGTTAAACAGCAACTTTTCTTGTGGTTCTGCGAGGATATGCTTCAATTAAGGCTTTTAAAATGTTTGTTATCAACCGCAGTCGATCCGGCCGCGACGATCTTTATCTTCACCATTGTGAAATTTCTTGAACAATCGTTAGTGCAAAACACATCATTGATATCATTAATATCACGATCTGTCTAGGCAGCTTTTCCAGGTAGTTTGAACTGGAGCCGTAACATCCTGCGGTTATTTATTTTGCCCAGTCTGTCGAAAAACCTGCAAAAAATTAATGAAGAGGTTGGGAACAGTAACGGGCGGATAACACGATTCTATAGAGCGAAATACTCGCTTCAAAAGATATATAACATGGGTGTATATGTAAATGAGTCATCTAAGGAATTATATATAACACAATCATGTGAGAAAACAATATTGTCTTTGCACAAACTTGATACATCTCCAGAGATGGCGTATGTTCATAATACCTGACTGTGTATTTTCTATTTCATAGACAAATACAACTGGTGAGACTAATATGGAAAGGATGTTTGAATATGCTGTGCTAAACGTGAGAAGACATAATTCATTCCCATCCTCTGCTTGCACCAGCCTTCAGACTCGCTTTTCTGCTCACCGATTTTTTCCTAAGATAAATATCATTACAGAAAATGGCATGCATTTTACTTAAACGCTTACATCTGGTATCAGTGACATCACTCCAGTAAGATTGTTAGGAAACAATTTTTACCAATTTCTCTATTTCTTATTTATATTATTATATTTTATATTAAAAGCATCACCTTCAGAGAAAGACGCTTATTTTTCCTTATACAGAACAACACACACGTTTACACTCAATCACACACACACACGCACCCCCCATATATATATATATATATATATATATATATATATATATATATATATATGTGTGTGTGTGTGTGTGTGTGTGTGTGTGTGTGTGTATGTGTGTGTGTGTATAAAAGATGAAAACCTGGTGCCTGTGAGTATTTAAAACATATTATAGTAATAATTGTGTCAGCCCCTTTAAAAACACAGTTTTTATTGTTGAACACTTAAAAGACACAATGAAAGTCGCTCACTTAGATGTGCAACGCTGATCATGATGTTATTATCATTAGATAACTATTGGCGGACGTCTCAACATTTAAAATAAATGCTATAATTTCAACGATATCTCTCGTGCTTGAAGCTGGCTGTGCGGTTTATTCCTGTGTAATGGTGCAGAGATGGCCTTATTGTTGGCTTCTAATCTTCCGAACGGCGGTAATCGGTACAACGTTGATTGCTTATTCCCGAAATGATAAAACACTAGTGTCTGTAGGTATTAAAAGAATCATTATAATAATGATTATATCAGCGTCTTTTAAAAAAAAAATGGTTCTTATTGTTGAGCACGTTAAAGTTGAAATGAATAAAAAAACGGTCGTATGGACAAACGTCTCTACATTAAAAATTAAATATTTAAATTTCTATATATTTCTCACGGTTAAAGTTGGTAGTGTAGTTTGTTTTTTAGTAATGTAGCCTCCCGACCGTCGGTAATCGTGACAAACTTCACTTATAATTCCCGAAAGGACGAAAGTATTTAAATTATATATATATATATATATATATATATATATATATATATATGTGTGTGTGTGTGTGTGTGTGTATAAATATATACTAGCAGAAGTACCCGCCGTTGAGTAGATTCAAAAACAGCCTACAGAAAATGGACTGTGATTGATGAAAGTGGTACGAAAGGTTATGTAAACAGATAGGTTTTGATACTCAACAATTTTACCCCAAGCAAAATATGATGAAAATAAAGATAGTTTTCGCGAAAATATTTTTTTATATAAACTTTGTTTCAATTCATAGCCAAGAGTGACCAACAAAAGTATTTTTCCTTACAAAGAGAAAATGTTATATATATATATTAATATAAATATACAAGAAATAAATGTTACCATAGTCAATAAAAGTTACTTTTATGGAAGAAAAGTCCATTGGTTTGTATTTGTAAGTAGTCTGAAAAAGTTTTTTTTTTATTTTTTCTAATTCACGAGCCGGTTTGAAAAAAATCAAAATGGCAGCGACTTTGAAATGGAGAGCCATGTTTTCAATTTGAAGGAGAGGCACCTGATCATTCTGTGTTAACAATTTAAGAGATCCATCAACGTAAGGAATATTTAGAAACATATTTTAATGTTTTTCGTTTTTTTGTGCTTGAGGAATATTCAATTATGCCATGTGTAGTTTATATAAAAAATCATTTAAGTAGTTATCGCCTCAAAATTCGTTTTAAATTCACTTCGCTGAAATTATTTCAAGTAAAGAGCATTAAAAACTATTTCAAAACAAAAAAAAACATGAACTGAACTCTTATTGACTAGGTAACGTTTAGTTCTTGTATATTTATTTTTTCGGGTAGGCGTTTGTTGGCTTTTCTGCTAAACACTCTTACTAAATATTATCGACGAAATCTCGATAAACTAATAAACTAAAACTGTGTTTAAAAATAATGAAGCTTTACCTACTTTAGTAAAATAATCCGAAACAGCAAAATAGGATATTAAAAAGTAAACACGTAATTACTTTAGTTTTTTTAAGCAAAGAAACGATATAAATATGAATAAGAAGAAAATGGAACGCTTTTCAAGCAGAACAGCTTCGTTTCAGTTTTATAATATTGTACGATGCAGTATTGCGCCGTCGGATTCAGTGCTGTACTATTGTAATGCAAAGAACACTCAGAAAGGGTTGGAATCAACTGAATTACTTCTAGTACACTGACAACAAAGCTTAAACAGGTATATAAATAAAAATAAACATGTTATGTAAATGTTTTTAAAAAGACACGTAATCACGCGAGCAGGATGTCTCCCTACATTTGACACGATAACAAGTAACGTTTTTATTTTGTATTATTTATCTAATTATCTATTTGTGAAAGAGTGCCACGTGGAAGTGGAGAAGGAAATAAAAACATAGTTATGTAAAATTTATGTCGAGAATTGTTCCGTCTTTTTTATGGCTTTCACTTTAATAAGTGCATTTATGAGGTGAATTTATTCGACACAATATAATTCAACTGAAACAAATAAATAAAAGCTAACGTGAATTAAGATTAAAGTTAAGGTGTTATTGTGGACCCTCACCTTTTTTAAAAAACCTTGTTAAACTTTGTGACATATTTACATTCTATGGTTGTAAGGCGAAAACGAAGACCGAATAATTTTATTATATCATATTCTTCAAACTGAAAAATAATTGTCAAAGTATATTTACGCAAATAGATATGAAAAGACTTTGTTAAAGTTTGTGCCATATTTCCATGGAGTATAGGCGCGAACGCAGACCCCACAATTTTATTATAGCATCCCTATTTAAGTTAAAACATACTTATCAAAGTATTCTTATGTGAATCTATATCAAAAACTTTTGTAATTTTTTTTTTCATTTTTTATTTCCATACTTTGGGGGTCAGGTGCGAACGCAGACCCCCACAATTTTGATGTTCTGCCAGATCAAATATACGCATTCCTGATCATCTTCTAGCATTATATGTAATCAGTTTTGAAAAAAAGGCAACCATATAGAAGCCTATAAGTGATCAGACACACACACATACACAGTCGTTCAGTTTTATACACACACACACACACACACACACATATATATATATATATATATATATATATATATATATATATATATATATATATATATACAGAGTGAGCCAAAAAAACAAAAAAACAAAAAAAAAACAACTGGAGGCATCTAGAACATATGTTGTAGAACGGAGAAGAAAAGACCCTAGTGTTTTGATGCGATATTTTGAATATAATAAAGTAATTATGACGAAAGTTTCGTTTCATTCCGATAAAACACTACGAAAAGGAGCGTAATTAGAGTTGGGACCCGTTTTTGGGGCCACTCTCTCTCTCTCTCTCTCTCTCTCTCTCTCTATATATATATATATATATATATATATATATATATATATATATATATATATATTACATTATATATATATTATATTACATTATATATACATATAATATATATATATATATATATATATATATATATATATATATATATACTATTGTTATTATTATTGTTGACTATTGTAAACCGACACGCGACATAAAAAGAAGGGAAATTGTGTTTCAGTTCATGAAAGAAAACGAATACAATTCCCCCCAAAAAGAAAAAAATAACACCAAGAGTATAGAAATATCCACGATGTAATTTGTCTTGTTTTTTCCTGTATTTAGATTTTTTTTACATACCAAAAACACAATGAAAACATTAAAAAATGGATTTTACCTCAAGCGAGTGTCGTTGCACCAAAACGCAGTCGATATTTATTAGTCTCGAGCAAATAACGTTGTGCCCTGACGTTGTCTCCATCGGCGTTTCACGAATTCGCAAAAAGATGTAAAAAAAAGAAAACATTTAGCTCATTAGAGTGGGAATTGCAATTGGAAGTCGGTAGATTATGGCGGAAGAAGACGCATAAATGCGGGAAAATAAAATCACCAGTTATTGCTTTTGGTCAAGATGGCGACCACGACAGTGACTATTTATTTAACAGAGTTTCATTTTATTACCTTTTTCCTCTACCATTCTTCTTTTTATCCTTGCAGTCTGAAAACATGCTCGAAAGATTAATAACTACTACTAGTACTACTAGTGGTAATGAAAATAGTAATAATAAAAATAATATTGAACATTCGTTCATGTAATCAAAAATGTTTACGGTATAGAAAATTAGAAAACAGCATATGGCAAGGAACCAAAGAATGAGTGTAACGTGATTAGCAAACATCTATTTGTTTTATTATCGGGGGAGGGGGTATCAGGAAACAAACACCGTTAAATGAAAGCAATAACTCCTTATGCTAAGAAAGATATATCTGAAACTTGAAATTAAATTCTTATAACCGAAATAACATATTGCATATCTAGTAAGGAAATAAACTCACGGTCAGTATCAAAAACAGACCTTTGACTAATTAGAAGCTACTCAATATAAGAACTTCCGTATGCTGACCAAAATATAATTACTTTGCACAAGGTACTAAACACCGTACAAGTAGACGTATTTTTCCATGTCCTTACTAATTGACCTTCTGATGCCAAAATATACCTCATTTTCGAGGGCGAAGAATTCAGAAAATAAACTCTCTATTAGTTTCAGTTTTCTTGATCTCCTGCAATGAATGTTGATATATTTTATCTTATTATTATAATTATTGTTATTTTCTCTCTGCAACTATTCATACAGTTCATATAAATGATTGCTTACTAGCAATAACAGCTATTTTCGATATTGGAGGGTACTAACACTCTAAACGTGTTGGGAAAATACAGTGATAAATGATCTGTATTATAGACTAATGTGTGAAAAAGAACATGTTTAATGGTAAAAGTCTAGGACACAAAATATCTGATCAGCAGGTAAAGAGACACACTGAAATAAACAATATAGAAGCAAAGAGAAAAAACAGACACACAAAAATATAAGCTAAATTATAAATTCATAACAATGTCAAGAGAAGAGACGATATAAACATGAATATGTCTTCGACAAGGGCACGCAATTAGAATAACTACATTCGCTACAGGCTGCTGAATAGAAAAAGATAGTTAGAAATACGATTATGAAAGCTAAAATTGATATAACCTAGGAAATTATTAAATGTAGACGTACGGACAAAGAGAAGGATCAGTATATCTCACATTAATTTAATGATCAAACACACTAGCAAAAGTATAAAAAAAGAGCCAATTGCAAAGGTAATGCGGTGCACTGAGAACTATGACGACGACTGAATTTTAAATACAAAAATATAATAGTCCAAAGAAAATAAAGCTTACCAAGGTGTAGATTATAAAGTTCTAGTAGATGCAAGATTAAAGAATAATTATAGACACTCCGATGAAATCACAGAGATTTTGCTAACGGAAATCCTTAAGTCAATAAAACAAACAACATTAATTACAAAGATTATCTCGCCATGTACGAGATCGAAATGAAAATACGATGACACTATGAAAGGATGCCCCCCCTTGAAAAAAATAAACAAAACATAATGTGATGATATCGGCCTCGGTTACACCCACACCCAATAGTAATGAATGCACTAACGGAATGGAAATATTGACTAGAGATATCACTAAGCATAACTTCATTTAATGGAACATTTTTTTTTTTTTACTGGGAGTTCTAGTAGGTTTATTGTTATGGATTCTCTGTGAAGGGCAATGGTCGTTAACAAGAAATATTTTTAAATTGACTGTGGCCATTACGCACACTCCTTTATAATTATAGAAAATAGCGGTTATTTATAGTAAATAATCACTGATGCTGAACAGTGTGAGTACTTCTAGAGTAAAAATAACTATAAGAAGCCGAAATATAGAAAAATCAATCGTAGGAGACCAGGAGAAATGGAACGACGGGAAATTTCATTAACTGAATACTCCTTCTCTAAAAATGTAGCGCATGTTGGCGCCAGAAGAACAAACTGTATAGGCGTGTAAAAAACACCTCTACTTGTCCGGTGTTAAGAGGACTGAATATATTGCAGTGTCATAGTGCTAATGCGAAATCGTCGTCGTCGTCATTAATTCATGAGTCAGCAGTTACTGTAATAATTTAATTAATTGTACAAAACAGATAGCATATTTAACCGGGTGTTAAGTAGAAATAAAGAGAAAGACTGAAGAAATAAAGCGATAAGATCGCTAAAAAGAGAGAGATACTAGAGCCCGAAGAGAGAAGGTAAGTATTTATATCCGCTTTCTCTTTACCTTTTCCTTTCTATCAATCTTGTTTCTCTCTTAAATGGTGACTGGATACATAATTAATAGGAGAGTACACAACTTTCTAGAAATATTTATGTTTACTCTTTTAAACCCTCCCGCAAAAAAATATAAGCGGGGTTGCACTTGTAACGTTAAGGTTACTCTTTGAGATTGTGTCGAACAGGATACTCTGGAAAGTGTAGCAGCGACATGTCTGTTAACATTTCGTATAAAACTCTTCAGGTGCTTACAGTAAAAGAAGGAAGTAAAAGGGGGGGGGAATTCAAAATCTAACAGACCGAATGATGAAGATATAAAAAGAAGAATGTTCTCCGGCACCAGAGGCTCTTATATTAATAAGTAAAAATTTACTTTTTCTCGGGTTAATCGGGAATATCTTCATTATAGGGATCACAAATGCTCTGAATTAATCGTAGCGCATTCCATTAAAGTATTTATAAAACATGCACAGGTAGTCGACATTTCGACATTGCGGCGATAGGATGTAAGTTGAAGCTTGTTCTATAATGGAAAATCTGTTAGATTTGAGACGCTTTCATAAATGCTGTTTAAAAGTGAGGTGAATGTTATAGACGCGCATGCATATATGTAGCAACGTACTAATAATATGGGCATATTCTGTCATTGAAAATACACACCTAGTGTGAGTAATGATGTAAGTACTATTTAATAAACGCACCGTCTGGTTTTTATGTGGATGTCTTAATTGTTTTAAAATATGAAACAACGACATATATCATTTACGAATGATAATAATATATCCAAATTATACAAATATATATTGTTATTTATTCGAGGGGACATTAATTAATTCAGACACACCGCTAGCCTCATTACCTATGTTGTCTCCAAGAAAGCCAATATTGTCAATAAAAACAAAATAAAACAAATGAAGAGTCTATGATTTAATAAAACAGTTACAGTGAGTAAACTGGTGGAAATTTTGACTAAAAACGATAAATGACCGCCATAAAATGTTTATTAACAGAGGAACGACTGGGTATAGACAGAATAAAACAAGGAATTAAATTAGATTACAAAAATATGGAAGAAAGTATGAAAATGGCATAAGAAGAATTCCGAAGACAACAATGCAAATGTGGGGGTGGGAAACAATTAAATAATAGATAGGAGGATATAAAATACTTTACGAAATTTAAAAAAAAAAAATTAAATAAAAACAATTACCTGTGAATGTTCACTTGTAACGAAACAATAATTCGGTCACTTTATAGAAAATTCGCATACGTTTATACATTTAATAATTTCATATCCTTAACTGGTTTGTTTACTCAACCTGATACAAAAAATTATAAGCGGGGCTGTTTCATAAAATTTGTAGGTGAATAGGTTTAATGAAATTTATAGTTTTCATTAAATTTATAGGTTATAGGTGGAAATTAATGGGGAAAAATTGGATGCGTAATACAATATAATGCATGCCCTTACTACGAACTGAATTTGTCTAACTATCGATGCCATATTCAATATAGATGCTGATTTAAAATAACCAGAACTTAGCATATAGTACTTAAATCTAGCACTCGTAACATTCATCTAATAATTGGATTCATCAAAATTGACAAAGTTAATCGATTATTGTTATCCAAATCGAAGATGAAGAAAGAGTTCTGAAAATATTAGAAAAGGCGCTGTATGCTTAGGAAAATAAAAGAGTGAAACGAAATGACAATGGAAAAAAATAATAAAGTATAATGAACAAGTAGACCCTTTAAAATGCGTAATATTTCAATACTATTTTGTCTAAATCTAACATGAAGATTTGCGTTTACCGGAATTAAATTTCTACTAATAAATGTTTTACATACAGCACATGAAATATATTATCATTTATATAGTAACTAGTTGAAAACGCGAGGTTTCTCGGTGGTACACTACGCTTTATTCTGATATTTTAATTATGATACAGATTGCGTATGTATCATTATGAGATTAATACTCTATTTGCGAGGAATAATTTGCACGGTGGACTACTTCGTAAAAATAAATAAATAAATTATAATGATAATGTCGTTCATCAAATTTAGTTTCTGTTTGTTTACAATGTCACATCAGCTGATAGTTAGGCTTGACGATGAATGCCCTGTAAACATAATTTCTGGTTAATGTTTACTGGTAAAATATGAATACAAAGAAATAATTAGCTGCGATTTTTAATAGTGCGTCATCTTCTACGTACATTGAACTCATTATTATGAAAAAATTAAATAAAATGATGTATACCTGTACTTGATCAGGGGACCATTCGACCTGTAGCAAATGATCTACCAATAAACTATATCTCCATAATATAACGGTTTTTTACGAAATGATTTGCTGGAATTGTGTTTGGCCTTTAAGTGGGTCTACATATATCAAATGCAAATAATCTCTTTCCTTCAATCTTATTTTGATTTTATCACATACCTGCATTTCTTTTCACTCTAACACGGATATTTCTTGTCCAAACAATAATAGAAAAAGTCGAAATATGATATTCGATTATAAGTGTTTGCGAATAAATCATTTTTCTTGTAATTTGTTGGATTGATAATAATAATAATAATAATAATAATAATAATAATAATAATAATAATAATAATAATGATAATAATAACAAATCGATAGACATGAAAGAAGATTTATAACTCGAAAAAGCAACAACAAATGAAATCAGCAAGTAAATCCTTAAAACAACCATAGGGAAAATGACCAAGTGGAGAATCAGCCAGAATGTGATACCAAAAAAGAACATGACACGAAAGGCTAGCTCAAAACCATAGAATATGTATAAAGGAAACGTACATGCCAGATTTTATGAAAACAGTAGGACCACACTGGTACGGAAAGACAGAGAAAGAAACCTCTCCCAGAAATCATACACCTATTTCGTGCTTACTCACGATGTCGAAAAAGCTTTCAATACCACTGAAAGACCAAATCTTCCACTCCCTAAAAAATCGTTTCCAAGGACCAGAATTGTGCCAAGAAAGAAAAAAGAGGAACACATGATCTGTTATATATAGATAAAAGAATGCTGAAGGAAGAAATGAATGAGAAAGAATTGATTCATGTCATAGATAGACTGAAAAAAAGCGCACGACAGGATATCCAAAGCATCCATAATAGAATTCTTAAAAATATATAAATTACTACGCAGGATCATCAACGTGATTGAAAATGCAATGAGGACATGGAGACTGGAACTGACAGATGATGGAGAACACATAACAGAAATTAAGATACAAATAGGCATCTTCCAAGGTTTACTATCACCAGATCTATTCATATAACCATAATTCCCCTGAATAATATAATGTGAAGGTTGGAGCTGGGTACAAGTTCTCCAATACAGACGAAAAACGGAACCACCTGATGTACATGGACGATTAAAAACATTTTACAAAGAACTGAAAAGGAACCATATTTACTAGTAAGCAGGACCATGATGTTTAACCAGGACATCTAAATAGAGTTAGTATAGAAAAAGTGCGGACTACTAATTATTAGAAAGAGAAACCGAGAGACGACAGAAAAGCATGGAACTACCTAACAAAACAAAGATTAGAGCACTAGAAGAACAATACAATGGACTCTGGAAATATACACACTCAAAGTCACAGAAATGAAAGAAAGAAATTGAAAGGAATTCCTTGTCGAAACGAAATATGAACTGAGACAGCTCGATCAGAAAACCAGGAAACTCATGACAATGCACAATGCATTACATCAAAGGACGGTATGGACCGACATTACGTGAAAATAAAAGACGGCGGTGGATTACACAAAAAAAACTAGAAAAATACATTATGCATAACAGTTGAAGAATACTTGTTGCATCGATAGATTGAAAAAAAGAACACAACAAAACAGGAAGAGAATCAAACGAGAAAAGAAAAATGACAGAAACTCCACTACACGGAAGATTAATAAGAATAGCACAATATAAAAATAACGAAAGCACTTGGACATTGAAGCGAAAAGGACACGTAAACCGATAAACTGAATCCTTAATTACTGCAGCACAAAATAATTCGATATGTACAAAACATCAAAGCAAAGATTGACAAACAACACAAGAAAATAACATTGTAGACTCCGTTGATAAGGGACGAAAGATAACTTATATAGTAAGAGAATGCAGCAAAATAACCAAAAAGAACTACATAAACAAGCACTACTAAGTAGGGAGGGCAGTATAATGGGAATAGTTAAGCGGCTCAATCTCGAACGCACAGAAAATGGCACAAGTATAGGCCGGAAACAGTGCTTGAAAACAAAAATCACGAAATCCTATAGGGCATGGAAATACAAACTGAGAAACCTATCCAATGAAGAACACCGGGTGTCGTAATCATTAACAAGAAAGAACCGCCCTGTCAAATCATAGACTTTGCTGCTCCAGCCTACCACAGAGTGAATATCAAAGAAATGAAGAAATTGAGCAAATACAAAGGCAAAAATGCATATAGATAATCAATAAAATCAAGATAATACCTATAATAGTAGGACCACGAGAGACAATTAAGAAAACATTTGAAAAGAGATTAAGAGAAATTCGAATAAGAGGAATTATCCAACGAATAACAATAATGAAAACAGATAAAATATTTAAAAAAATTAATACGTTACATTGAGCAAGAACATTACAACTGAATATCTATAAATTTTCTATCCACACCCTTATCTCCCCCATTGCCTATCACCGCCCGCTCTCAAAAGAGAGTGATGACAAATAGTCCTGAAAGGTCAAGAAGGATTGAACACGGACTAGGGTGCGCTGACCAGATCTCCGCTGGACAAGTTCAAATTTCAGTGCAGACCAATGGCCGCTGCTAGCAAGGAATAAAAAGTAAGCAGCTATTTGGATAACACAAGTTCATTTGCGAATATTATAGAAAGATATGAAGAGTACTGAAACACTGGGGAGACTTGTTGTTACTCAGCTTCCAGGGAGCACACGATATGGTTTTAACGAGAGATATTTGGTGACTCATGTGAAAGCTCCTTGTAAGCCTATTATTATTATTATTATTATTATTATTATTATTATTATTATTATTATTATTATTATAATAACAACAACAACAACAACAACGCAACAGTAATCACTTCGTTTCTCGACCAGGTTTTGACTGGCAAAAAAACTGCATTCTTTACAACCGACGACGCTCAGCTGACTGGTTAGACGCCGATTAAACTTCACAAAAAATCCTGAAGCTAGAGTTGCACGAAAGAAGATCATGCTAACAGTTTAGTAGTCTGCGACTGGTCTCATCAATTACAGTTTTCTGAATACAAACGAAAACATTACGTCAGAGAAGTACTCTCAACAAATGAACGAAATGCATCAGAAACTTCAAAAGCACCCACTATTACTACACAGAAACAACCCATTTCTCCTGCACCACAATGCCCGACCACACGTTTCTAAACCGACCTTGCCGTTGCTTTATTCGCTATTCTCCCTAGAACTCTAGCCAACCGACTACTCCTTTCGTCAAGCATTTCGGCAACTTTCAGTTTGAGAAATGCGATAAAAACCTAAGCGATATCACACCCAATTTCAGCTGCTTGATCCTCACCAGAACGTAAGATGTTAACGTTATTGGCATAAACTGCGTTGGAAAACGAGTTTTGATTCTGAGGGTTCTTACGCCCAGCAATATATTTTTGGTTGAGCTGAGATATGTTCATCTGAAGTTAAAAGTTTATAGCCGATGCTATCGCTACTTACTTTTCTTGTTGATACTGACAAAACGAGCGCATGTTACCCTCGTAAAGTAAATAAAGAGTTCCGAATTTAATTATTTTTAGATTCCTGAATTTAAGAGAAACATTCCCATTTAAGACAATATATACCTGGATGAATTCGAAGGTTACATCGGCTGAAAAGTTGGGGAAATATCACTTGAAATAGATACAGTAGTCCGAAGGAACCAAATAATACGAATAGACAATTCATATCTCCAAAAATTAAAAAATGCGTTATGTTTGATGATTAATTACGTAGTTAAATATTTTTAAAAAATATAGGCAGCAACGTATTCATACAAGCCGCTGTGTTTCTGGTTAAAATAGATTTTATATTTCTAGTGTGGTTCAGCAAATAGTTCGTAGCATAAATCAGTATCGCTTATATATAATTTTAATCTATAATGTACTTAAACGATTATTACTATCAACTATGATTGCGATAAGATATACAAACATAGATTATTGACAAATGGAAAATCAGTAGGTAGTTTGCTCTCAACCAACTTATATAAAACCTGATAAGCGTATTAGTAGTTTCATTTAAAGACACAAAATTCTCATCTCACTCTAATGTCTCTGTAAAATGGAAAAAATCCAAAAGAGAATATCAAATGCTCGTAATCAATGTATGGTTATGATACAATATTACAGTTTTGGGGGGTTAAACGACTAATTATGGCGAACGGTTTGTAAAAAATCGTATAGAAGTAACATCACAGGTTTTTTGGCAGAACAATTTAAAGTAAAGCATTCTCCATTGATATATTTAAGCATTAACCACAAAATTAATAATTATTCAACTATATTTTCATAAATACGAATAAATATGAGGCCTTATGAGTAAATATAGAAGATATTTTATTATCAATTCAAGATTTTGCATTAAATGTATATTCAAGAGTATATCGGGGAGCATTACAATTAAAAATAATTGAAATGTAAATATTTTCAGAAGACATACACTAACACCTCGGGATACGGTGACGCTAGAATAGGCTTCTCTCGTGTTGTGAAATGGAATTCGATGTTTCCAAGGCATTGGTTGTGGTATTTGCCCCGACTTACGGTTCTATTTTCAATGTTATTTAATTATATACATGTGCATTATGTACTGAACTGCATTTTGTTACTAATGTTAATGCCGTATCCTGGGGTTCTACTTTAATCCTACACAATCCTCTACCACATAAATATTTATGTCTACGTAATTATCCGTTATTATTATTATTAATTTCCATTCTCAATGGCAGTCTTATCGTAGGGTTGCAGTAGGCGATAGATGTGTGCAGTGGTAAAACAAGGTTTGTTTTATGTATATACACATACAGTAAACATGCTCCTTAAGGATTGCAAGAGTATACATGCCCTAACTAAACACCCACACCCACACATACATATATGTATATATAATATTCTAATTTTTTTTCTATTAAAAGCACAATTGAACCAAGATACTTGATTTTTTTCATTTTAAACTATGATAAATGTCATTATCACTGCAGAATAAAAAAGTAATAAAGTAATAACGGACAGGCATATAAAATAAACAGTAAATATCTTAAAACTTGAGTTTTGAATTTATCTTTCTGGATTCTGTTTTGAAAGATTAATTAGAAAGAATAATTGTTTTCTTTATATATTGGGTTGTAGAAGGAAATAAATCTGGTGCAAGCATAGTTATCTAGTATTTTTCTAACATATAAGGCTAGCGTATAAATGTATGGTATATATATATGCATATATATATATATATATGTATATATATATGTATATATATATATATATATATATATATATATATATATATATATATGTGCTCTACTTGTGCGTGTGTGTGTATTTGTTAGTTTTAATCATACGTCAATCGAATTTCTTAAATACGTACTGGATACCAAATATACATTTTCTTTCATCGCAGAATCGAAAACGTACGCATTGATTTATCAGCAGATAAATGACGGTTCATGCAGCATAGCTGCCCATTCAATGTATTTATTGTATCTATAATATGTATGTGTCATTTTTAATTTTGGTTTATTTAGTCAGTGTCTGTATCAGATTAGAAAATATATACGCAGAAAATCGAAATAAGAACCTAAAAAAATATCAAAATACAGAATAAATAATAGTTAAATAAAAAACACATGGGAAAACTTCAGCTTCGACAATTCCTCATGTTTTTCTTAGTCTGTAAACAAGTTCCTAATTTGCACTTCTCGGTTGGCTAAAGAACCCACACGTAGCATTATTACCTGGTCAAATACATGAGCCCATATTCTTTCAAACTAACTAATCATACAGAGTAAACAGTGAGCGTATTTTTTACGACTGCGTTTGACGGCGAATCAAATCGAAATTCCCTTACTTTATTTACATTTGGTTTTCATTTGTAATGAAACAACCTTTTTTAGTGTTATTATTAGTTCAAACTCAGAAATGACAGTGAACTGATTAACAAAGTATATTCCTTAATGGTCTTGTATCGTGTTATACTTTAGTGATGTTGATTGCATCTCGAATGAATAACACGTATTACTTGATTTGGTCCGGTCTCAAATAAGCTCACCCTATGGTCCTAAATATCACTATCACTATTGTCCAACAACGTATATTAATCGTAATTTTAGTTAATTAGGAATTTTCATGTGCACATTTTCCTAGTAAAATTTGGTCTAGTATAATGCGAACAGTACTAGTTTGTCATACGTATTGCATATCTGTTTATATTTTTAAGCAAACGCTTATGAATAAAATATGGAAGACTTACCATAATTTTATTTTGGGGCAAATATTAATAAGTAAATTATTTTAATTTTAGTATTCTCGGTTATTTTAAACACTGGACAATTTTCAATCTATTTATAGATTAAATAGTTTGATTTTTTTATTTTTTTTTTATTATTTTGTGTCTACGAAAAATATTCACGCGTTTTAATTTCAATAGGTATTTAGTAGATTTCGCTGAATGTTAGAGTCTGTGAACAGATTGACACAAGATGAAGGATTACCGGATCTTTAAAACAGCGCTGACGTTTTGTAAACACAAGTTCGTAATTGTTCTTATTATACGTCTACATGAAAAAACATTTGTATACGTTGACATTTTGCATTTATTCCAAAGTCACGTTTGTTACACAAGATCAAATGCACAGAAACATCACACCGTATCTTAAACTTTACGATTGATTGATAGAAATTACTTGGTGGATTTAACTTATAAAAACAGGAAATTTCTACTTTTAAAACCATAACAAAATACGTTTTTAAAAGTATCATGTACTGCTTAACACCTTAGTTAGTCGATCATAATTGAATAACCGAAATTACTGTAAAGATGAAACTTATTCCAATGGCATTACGAGAAAATTAAAATGTAAAGTATATTATAGGTAAAAAAGATCAATATATAATGTGAAACAAATTATTATAACGTGGTATAATTGTAGACATACCTGAGAATGGCGGTAAGCTCTTGAGGGGGTCCGATATTACTTAATTTTTCAGTTTTTCATATTAATCGGACACCTTATCAATTAAATAGTCAGTAATGTGTGCTCCAGCAGATAATGCATTATAGATCATATTATAACAAATACGGAGAAAAATGTTTATTTAAATATAAAAATAAATACGAGCAAACGTGAATGTCATTACTAACTTAACATTAAAACACTTTTATTGTTTCGTAAACATTTCATTTCTTAAATTATCAAGAATACACTATCTATATATTTCTTCAAAAGGAGATGTTTTTTGTTCTTGCGTTATTATCTGAAAAAACTATCGTTTTAAATTTATTGTGAAGGTTTGCCTTTATTATATTTCCCAGCCTACGCATTTCTATGTATACGATATGTTTTGAGGAATGAAATTAGAAATCCTCATAGGAAAATACGAATAACACCCACGAAATGATGAAAATAGCTGGGTAATAACGGATTATAATGAACTGCTACATAATATCTATAGAAGTACGACTTTGAGAACGTATATCTGAAAATTATTATAAAAAGCAATATTGCACAGTGTGAAGGATTATTTTCCACATGATGTCTAAAGACCGGGGTGATGTTCAATGCCCAATTTCAAGTCACAGATTATAGGTAGGAAGAAGTTGTGCACAGAACTGTTGAAATTTATACATAAGAAAGAAAATAGAAAATACTCTCTTCTTATTATATGTCCTAATAAGGCGTTATTTGCAAAGCGGCGTAATAATTATTGGAATAAGTTAAATAGTTCCAATCAATATTTTCCACATTATTGATTGCTTTCACCCTGCATGTGCTTCGTTCATGTACGTATTTATTACGTTTTGTGAGTTACGAATGTTTTCTTATTTATTATGAAAAAGTTGAATACATCAAAGCATTAATGAAAATGGACGATTACTAATATTTGAAGAATTGTATTTACCATATTTACATTACTTCTAACCGGAATTATTTTATTCTAAGTTAAGAACGTCATGGTTTCAATCTTGTCTTTACTGAAGTTAGAAAGAAAATAATCGATTTCGCTGTAATATTATATAATTCAAAGAAATTAAGCGGTATTTAAAATTTGGAATTAATTTATACTGGCTTCGAATTTCATGTACATACTATGCATATTATGTATTTAATCTACACACTATACGTACTATTTATTTATTGTTATAAAGTGTGCGTGTTGCCTTTATAACAATCTTTAAATTAAAATTATAAGACATGTCAGTATTCGATTTTATAAATCTAACAAGAACGATTTTATTGAAATATAATAATTGTAAGCAACGGACATAGTTACAAAAATTACATGACAGCAAACGTATTTTAGAACACCATACTGTTACCACAATTATTTAGATTCAATTTATTTAATACGTTTTTATGCATTTATTGACTGATTTGTAAATCCATTGAGTAATGTGAGAAGATAATTGATTTAGTTGGTTGGTTGTTTTTGTTTTACAGCATATCAACCCTTTTCAGGTTATTTAATGCTGAATCCAAAGATTTTGAAGACAATTTTTTTTAATAGAATATATCTGTTGTTTTCAAGTCGCTTTCTAGTTAAACCATAGTTGGGACCATAACAGGCACTACCACTCCGGGTCAAAGTGGATCTGGGAGCAATGACCATTAAAGATTGGCTCCACACTCCCCAAAGTCCGCAAGCTGGTGCCTCACCACTGGATATAGTTTAAGGTCATATCCAGGACCGATAATTGATTTAGATATTTATAAAAAAATACATAATGATAAATATGCTTTTCTCTTAATTTATATATATATATATATATATATATATATATATATATATATTCATCAACATACAATACTGCATCGCTGTTTCGCGGCTCATCAATGCAGCTAGACAAGCAACCACCTAAAGCCAGGATCGAAACCCGACCTCCCGAATTACAGTTGGAGTTTCTAACCGTTGCGCTATCAGTGCAGTGAATAAATAAGGTTTTGATATTGTTCAAATAACCAAGCTCAATTTCTTTACACAAAGAGCACCGCTTATTTCGCTAATGGTAATTTGTATATCACTTCCCAATATGATCAACTTAAGATAGGGAGCATTATTCCTAATTTATTATCATTTAGCCCCTTAACGAAATAAATTCTTAAACGTTGAGCACTGTCTGAGGAAATACAAAATGTCTGTTAGCTGGCCTTGTCGCGAGATAAAAACTTATTGCCACTCGATACTTATATATCGTCGGCATTAACAGAAGACTTTATTAAAACTAAAATTACTTTTCATCGTTAGCAAAAAACATTACTTTAAATATTTAGATCCTCGTTTCTGGAGCTGAAAGTGGCTTCGGTAGGAGTTCGAATACTTTGACCAGCAGCAATCCTCATTTTCTGCGCTGATAATTACAAAAATATAAAACACTATTATCTGTTCGAATGAAAATAATAATTTATAATAATAATAATAATAATAATAATAATAATAATAATATATATATATATATATATATATATATATATATATATGTAATTGCATTTTTGAATCCACTATTTTACATTAATGTTAATACACCAATAAAATCAACGTCAATATCAATTGACAAAATTACTTAAGCTCCATGGCTGTCGCTAATAATAATTGGGCATGTGTATAATATTTTTGCAATAATCACGAGAGGAAAATATAAAATTAGAACTAGTATTTCCATACGGGTTACAATTATGTCATAAAATATGGACGGATTTAAACACCATTTCAATTAAATGTATTCTAAATTCGCCTTTAATCAGACACCAAAACACATTTCACACACACACACACACACACATATATATATATATATACACACATATATATATATATATATATATATATATATATATATATATATATCCGGAATAAGTGCTTAATACTATGGCAGAGCAAATATATTTTATTACCGTTTTGTCCGCTTAGTTACACATATTTCGATTACCGAACTGTATCAACGACCAAGTAACTTCATCACACTTTTAACAGAAATGTTTTAAAGTCAGACGAGGTTACTGGGTCGTCGATTCGATTCGGTAATCGAACTATGTATAACTAAGCAGATGCAACGGCCAGAAATATATATATATATATATATATATGCATGCATTCATATATATATATATATATATATATATATATATATATATATATATATATATATATTCATACTCTCTTTTGAAAGGAAGCACGCAATAGACTCACGTGGGTTCTCCTCATTTTATTTTTTTTCAATATTTTTTAATTAGATAGGTATCACACTTTCTGTCTTTTGATTTTAGTAATTAGATTACAATTCTGCTATGTTACTGTATAATGACTTTATATTTTCATATATTTATTCACGTGTTATTATTAGTATTTTTCCTTTCTGATATATTATTTAATTGATGTACTCCCATTTTTTAATAAAAATTGGTCTCATCCCTTGTGTCTTGTTATCTCTCGTATCTATCTATCTATCTACCTATGTTCATATATATATATATATATATATATATATATATATATATATAAGTATTCCTTTTTTTTAATTTATTTTAGTTTCGTATACATTTTTGTTTAAATATTCCGATATACTTTTTTTTATTATTTTCCATTTTCATGCTAGTAAAGAAAACAACAACTATAATATAATGTGTAAAAAACAACAATATTATAATATCCAAAACTATATTACAATAATAAAAAACGGCCTGGGCGAAAAAAGAACTAAATAAATGTAAAGCGGACGGTAGAATAATTCAGTATGTGTTTAAAAGAAGAACACCCCATTAGGAAAGGCTCGAAATAAGAAAAAAAGAGAAGGAAGTCAAGCATGCTTTACTCTGTAACGCAAAGGAAGATAAAGGATGTTAAAAAAGCTGATCGCTAAACCCCGCGGCCATCGTGACATAGACCTTCACTGCCATTCAAATTAAGACTAACAATTTAAAGCGCCAATTATGAATTTGCAAAAATGTCGGGAAAAAAGTAACCACTTATTGTAGAAAACTGCCCGGATGAGTGTAAAGGAATTAATTTCTTTGTCGATTTTGTAGATATTTGTCGTCTGAAAGAACGGAGCTTTAAGACAATACCGATGTTGTCAGAATCCGTCACATCCGTCGAACTATTTTGTGAGACATACAACGACACACACATTTTGAATTATATATATTAGATAATCCTTTATCCCATAAATTAATTGTGTTAAGTGACTCAATGTTTTACCAAGCAAGCTTTGCGCCACGCTTTAAAAATTACCGCTGATATTACATTTAAATGTAATAAAAAGATATCTATCTTTCAAATCTAGTCCATATGTTCAATCTCCGAAAAACTAATTCGTCAAAAATGTTGACAGCGTAATTAGACTGAATAGTTATTCCCTGCAAAGTCGTTCAGAAAATATGTTAAAATTATGATACTGAAATAAATTAGTTGATTAATTTTACATATAACGATTTGTAACACTTTTAGTAAATGAAAATGTATTATGACATTAAAACGGTCATATTAATTAAGTCAAACGCAATGAAAAAAAATACTTCTCACGCTTTGAAGCATTGATAAAATTTAGTGTCGATAATTTGTCAAAAGCAATGGCTACGTCTGGTATTCGAATCACTTCAATCTTAGTTTTTGTTTGAATGGAAAATATAGACAGTTTGCTAATTTTGAGAAATAGCTACATATTTTGGAATGTTTGCCTTTTCCATATGCACAAGCCTTAAATGATCTACCTTAATTTATTAAACTTTTATATTTATACATATTTCAGTTTAGGATTGCACACATAGTAAGTTGAATTTATCAATGAATAAGATAATATTTGCGATGACGGTTAGATTGTTTAAGTTAGAATTTAGTTAACTGGCAAGATATAATACACATACAAAAGTAAGGTTCACATCGTCATGTAACTAAGAATTATAATACTTGCAGTCTGCTGCTGCTAGTATACGAGGTATGCTCGTATATATTTAAATTTAAAAAAAAATTATCCCACCCAAAGAACTTTCTGATATCCTATTACATACAACCACACATTGAGTTCTTTTAACACTAATATCAATATGATTGTTAACGATTTACAAGCGGGGATACCCTGAGTCACTCAGGATTAAATGAGGATAAGCAGATGGTCAACCCTTCATATATTATTATTATCATCATAATCGATAAAATTGACCCTATTCAATAAACTCAATTGATTGCCTGCTCTTTTTAATGATCTAGCACGTTGCCGCGAGAACAAGCTAAATATCCCCCGTGTAGTGAAGTAGTTCTTAATAGAAAGCTGTTTACGTTGAACTGGAGAAAACCTACGATTGATTCCATGCATAGTTTTCTATAACAACAAGTATAGCAGAGTCCCTGGCACCCATCGCTTAATCAAACTAATTTTTTAATTTAGTTTTTATAGAGGCATACACTGATATATCCTCTGAAGAAATCAACATCATAAAAAAATGTAGAAAATGAGTTCTAATAAATAACAATAACTAATGGATGAAAACTAAAATGAAAAATGCGTTTGATTTGGCGATGGGTGCCAGGGACTCTGCAAAGGCATCAGATCCTGTGGGGTTATTCATCTATATACCCTCAAAAACACATTTGATACTACGGATATCTGCCTATATAGAGATGACGGACTAGCTATAATAAAAAAAAACTTCAACAAAATCAAGGGAGATAACTTTAAGAAAATCATACACAAGGAAATGAAAAAATTAGGCCTGAAAGCAGACGTATCAGCTAACATAAAAATAACAAACTTCCTGGACGCCACGTTACATTTAGATAAAACACATATGAACCCTACTTAAAAGATACCGCTAATCCAATATACGTAAACCCTAAATCCAATCACCCACCATCAATTATAAAACAGATTCCTAACTCGATCGTAAGTAGGCTCAGTAATAACGCAAGCGATGAAAATTCATTTGACAGGTCAACCTATATCTATGAAACATTCCTAAAAAATAGTGGATACAAAAATATCGATATCAAATATAAGCAACAAAACATCAATAACTATAATAAAATTAAAAATAGAAGAAAAAGAACTATAATTTGGTATACGGCCCCATACAATCAAATGTTAAAAACAAAACTTGGTAAAAAATTTCTAGATCTTATTGAAAAAAACTTTCCGCAACCAAACACTTACAAACAATTTTCAATAAAAATACCTTAAAGTTATCCTACAGTTGTTGCGAAAATTTAGAGATGATAATTAAAGCACATAATGACAAACTACTAAATAAAAACAATGTAAACAACAACAAAATAAACAATAAAAAAGTAGACACCATGACAAAAGTAAAACTAACACTAGCAGAAATAATAATAATAATAATAATAATAATAATAATAATAATAACAATAACAATAATAATAATAATAATAATAATAATAATAATAATAATAATAATAATAATAATAATAATAATAAACAAACCCCGGACAAGAAAACCCATACTTTAATTTAAAATACTAATAACGAACAAGAAAAATGCAACTGTAGACACCGCCCACCTTGCCCACTTAAAAAAAAAATGTCTAACAGAAAACGTAGTTTACAAGGCCCCAATATTTGCGAAGGAAAACCCGAATAACAAGAAATATTACGTAAGTATGAGTTCCTTAGACTTCAAAACTCGATACTTTGGCCACAAAAGTACATTCAACAATAAAAACACCGTATGAAAATAACACTAGCGAATAAATACTGGGAACTTAAGGAAAGCGGACATTCGCCGGTAGTCGAATGGAAAATAATAAGACAAGCTACCACGTTTAGGGACCTAGTCGATCCATATAGATTTTGCATCCATGAAAAAATTGCTATCCTGTACTTTAAAGAACCCCCACATCTATTAACTGTAGATGGAAAATAGCAAACAACTGTGTTCACAAGATAAAATTTACTCTAGGATAGCGATACAAAATAGTTTCAAAACTAACAAAAACAATAGAAAACAAACAAGTAAATAAATTAAATAAACATGGATATACAAAAACAATCACACATATATGTATGTATATATATATATGTATATATATGCATATATATATATGTACATATATATATATATTTATATATAAACTAACATAGAAAAATACTAACCTAGATTTAAACAGATCAATAAGCTAAATATCTAGACTAAATAGAGCACACACAAAGGAGCAGGTCAACCAGGGGTCAAATAGGCATTTGTCCGAAAAATGCATTCTCATTGGTGATAGGAAGAGTGCGGTGGATACTAGTAAGCTGATTGGCTAACTAAAAGTTCAATAGAAGAAGACCATATAAAAACGACAAACAACCACAGAATTCGCGCATAAGCCTGAAGAATCCTAAAGTGTATGAAATGCGGAATATTCAGTGTAGCTTAATCGCTATATACATTTTATAACTTACTAGATCTACCTACGTATTGAACACTTTTGAAGTAAGTACTTAAAGCTTGCGCATAAATCCGCATAAATCTATACTTTCGTATATTCATTTTATGTGAGTAAATTAAGTAGTTTTATATATATATATATATATTATAGAGAAAATGAGTGATAGGGAAATAGGTTTTTTTTTGTAAAGAACTTATGATTAATATAAAAAAATAAATTACTAATTAAAGTCAGCCTCTAGTATTATATATTTTTAGTGACTTCTTTCTTTTTATTTATTCTGTATTCTTTGTTACTCACTCCATCCAATTCACTTTGTCATATTGACTTTACCGGCCGGAAGTGCTATCTTTATGAACAACGTAGCGACAAAAGAATAGATTGTCAAAGATAAAATTGAAGCAGACATTTACATTTTTCTCTAACGCTTCAGTTGTTTCGAATAAAAACTCCTATGACATGTCTGTAAAATTGAAGTTCCAATAACATTATGTTGAGAAATGTAACTATAGTGTGTCGCGTGTACTTTTCAATTTTTTGTTTTTTAAGATTGAACATTTACAAGAATCTTTTGTTTCGTTTTTTTTTATATATTTATTATTTATGCATGATACAAAATGAGTTTAGAAATCGTAAATGGTGTTGCTTGGGTAGAATTTGGATTTAGGGGAGAGCTCAACAAGAACTTGTTTACATTGGACTGGAATGCTACCATGTTGTAATCAGCAGTGAAGCAGGTCAATGGAATAGTGTTTTACATGCATGCAGTCCTATGAACAGAAGCTTTGTTAAGGGAATTTACATTTACAATTTAGTCAAATATATCATGCTTAAATAGTTGATAGTGATTGCATCTATTTGAGTAAGTTTGTGAAAGTTTGGCAAAGAGACCATAGCTTGGAACGCAGACGAGCATTTACCATGAACTTAAGGATTAAGTAGATACAGGCTCGCAGCGTCTCTACTGCGGGAGATAGGTTTCAGGGAAGGAAATAGGGCATTTCATATATATTTGGAGGCTACCTTTGAACTCTTTCCAGGCATAATAATGCGCGCCGGGCAACTCCTGGCCAGACGGTAAACCGGCACTATACTCATAAGAACGAATAGTTCACAAATCTCTGTATTTAATTCATCAATAAGCCGGACTGATTGTTTTTAATAGTCTACTTCATCTGTGAAAAGAATAAGGGCTGACAAACGCACACAGGAAAACGAAAGAGTCGATCATGTATTAATAAAAATGTATTCGTTATTGTACCGCTTGGTTGAAGCAGCTCTTGTCTATTCGAAGCTATCATCTGCTGTTTTTAATTCGAATTCTCAATAAATTATTAGACTAGACTTTATTTTCATTATTATTTACTTTTCTAGCGGTATTTTGTTAAATTTATTTTTCATGTTATTTATATGAATTCATTTGCATGAATTAATTAGCCGCCCTAAAAAAGGAAGTTACAAGTGCAGAACTTTAAATACACATTTTACTTTCGTTGAAACCACACAAACAGCAATTTATATATATATATATATATATATATATATATATATATATATATATATATATATATATATATATATATATATATATATTCATTCTTTAGAATAATGAATGGCCCTGGATATGACCGTAAACCATATCCAGTCGTGAGGCCCCAGCTTGCAGGCTTTGGGGTGTGTGGAGCCACCGTTTAATTATCATTGCTCCCAGGCCCACTCTGACAGGATAGAGTAAATACATCGAAATTTAGGTATTTAAACTTTATGACTTGAAAAGGTTAATCTTAAACTATAGAATATTTATTGTCTGCAAACAAATAAAGTGAAAAAAAATCTGACGTCTCCATGGCACGACCGGAACCTCACAGCATTGAAATTAACCAAATTCATCACAACCGTGATGATGGCTCGCTTAATGCCGGCGAAAATATCGCGCCAACCCTTGCCCAAAACAGCCGAGTTTGGGCTTAAGGAATTAACGCGTGTGGCCAATTATTCGATGTTTGACGTCCGAGACGTCCAACTCGAAAATGATACCGATCTTATCAGGATCCATCGGCTCTGTCGAAAGTTTTTGCGAGAGATACAAATTACGAACATAGATACATATATGCATACATGATGATTGCAACGTATTGTCAGACGAGTGCCACTCCCTCAGAAACTTAAAGTCCATGAGCCCAAAAATGACTTCTTTTTTTTATTCCTACCGGTGAATTCACACGCTCAAGCAGGCATAACACTGAACACGGTCATTTATATCAATTATTACATGCTTCTAGCATTTCCAGCCTTCACACGTCACATTTCCATCGCCACAGGACCATTTTATAGAGAAATGCCCGAGGGAGTATCTATATACAGATGATGTTACAGAGTCTTAGCTTTGTACGACAGCCAAGTCTCTCTCGGTTCAATATGTTGAGATCCAGAAACAAGCAAGAGCAAGATAGCCAGCAACAAGTTACACTGCAGACAAGATTAATGCGTGTACTGGTTTCCCGCTTTATGTTTTTGTAAATCAGAGATTTGTTTCTCCTAGAAAGGTTGATTCACCACGGCTTATGGGACCCCTCTCCACCCCAACACAAGCATACATACACACAAACACACACAGTGCTAGTTGGCTGTTGACCCCGAAAAAAGGTCCATTCGCCCTTTGGAATGTCTTATTTTTAATTGTTCAGGGAGACTAGACACCCACCTAGCAAAAAAGTCTGGTGGGGGAACCAGTTTAGTCGCCGGTGACCCGACCATGAGGCAGGTAGTATTGGGTTACATTGTACCAGTAGCATATGGCATGACCTTACACATACATACATACGTATATATATATATATATATATATATATATATATATATATATATATATATATATATATGCATACATACATACATTTAAACAGGCAGGCGAGATTAACATTATAGATAGTCATATAATTATAAATATATATGTGTGTGTGTGTGTGTGTGTGTGTGTGTGTGTGTGTGTGTGTGTGTGTGTGTGTGTGTGTGTGTGTGTGTGTGTGTAAAAAAGATTTAAATAGAATGTGCGGAAATTTCTCGAGATCTTCTTCGGCTATCACCTCGTCAGGAAAAATCGATACCATACAAAACAAAATTATTGACGTAATTAAAGAGCACTAGGAGGGAATTTAGATGTGCAAAAATTAAGAAAAAATAACGATTAAAAGAAGGATTTAATCCGTAAATACGGCGTTTAAAAGCGACTTAAACTTGGCACAACGAGGGAGCAAAAAGGAAACACTAAAAAAAAAACAAGGGCGAAAAGGGTCACAGTTTCTCAAAGAGAAAGAATATTTCCGTTGTCTCCTTTTTTCCGGCATAAAGAAGGGTTTCGAACCGCAATAAAGACAGCCTCCATCATCTTTACATGTATTTTGGTGTCTGTATAACACCTCGACCACCTCTTTTTTTATATTTACCAGTACAGCATGGATTGTCAAACAAATGCTGGCCAATAGCAGAGTCCAACGCTACGGAAGGAGGGAGACTACCAGATCCTACCCTCCCTGTCTGATTTTAGAAGAAACGTGATGGTTTATACGAGTTAGCAAATGCAAAGATGTTTGACCGACATAACCAGCATCGTACTGGCATTTAAATTGATAAACATATTACTAATTTGGGTGTAAGGCAAACTATCTTTGCGAAAAAAAGTTCTCGTAGTGTATACCAAACGCAAGGAAACATAGTAGAAGCACTTATAAACATTTCTAACAATCTGTTTCGACAATGTAATACTCTTGTCCGCAATTCACGATTATTTTAAATACACTGGGTACTTCACAGGTCCAAACTTTTGAGAGGATTTTAAATGATCAACCTTTTTGTCAATGCAGTCTTCAATAAGGTCTAAGGGATAAGCATTATGGATAAGTATTTCTCTGGTCTTATCAAGTTCGGAGTCTAATGTATTATGTGAGCATATCATGAGAGCCCTATGTACCAGCGTATTAATTAAGCCGACCTAACGTGATTTGGGTACAAAGGACGACCAGTTCACATATAAGCCAGTAAAAGTAGGCTTCCTATAAATGACAGTGAGACATCCCCCTCTTTAACGTTCAACAAGACCATCTAAGAAGGGAAGATAAGTGTCCTTCTCACTTTCCACAGTGCACATAAGAGCCTCATGCAACGAATTCAACCTATAAAAAATGCTAACGCTTCACTTTGCGATGAAAACATAGCAAATGTGTTGTAAATATATCTGAAGTAGTGGTGGGTATTGTTGCACAATTAAACAAAACGGGTCCCTAGTAACCGATATCATGTTATATTTGGAGTAGAGAACGGCGTGAAACAACTCTAGATTTACCTTTATCAGCTCTTTTACGCACCTTCGTAGGGTCCTTGACAAAGTTCTTTTAATTTTGATGGTACCTTCCTATCATTTTCGATATTTCGATGGCAGTTTTACCTTTTTGTTAGCTGTTCTGTGAGAGTACGCTTTTCACAATTAATCAAACCACCTTTACGACCCAGTTTATTGACGAAACAAACTGCCTTGTTTATATTTGACGTACCTCAAATTCCGTGGATTCAGCAGTTAGGATTGCAAGTTGTTCACATTGCGCGGAACAGTACTAAAATTTTAAAGTACGCGCATCTCAGTATTGCGAACGTTTCCGAAGCTTTTGATACGAAACTACGGGTAAGTTTCTGAAAGTGGTTAAGAAAATGTTATCTCATTTATAATTTGACACGCAGTGGGTATATATATATATATATATATATATATATATATATATATATATATATATATATATATATATATATATATATATACCCACTGCGTATATATATATATATATATATATATATATATATATATATATATATGTGTGCGTGTGTGTAAGTATGTGTATATATATAAATATATATATGTATATATATATATATATATATATATATATATATATATACTACCAGGCTGTTCAGCCTTACCCATCGACCCTTTTATCTGTAGACCCGCCCATGGCTTCATATCATTGTGTATATATAATCATACAAATATTCTATGAGATAGATAACCGAGATAGATAAACAATATTTTTTTTTACTTTTCAATCTGCATCTTCTGTCTCACGAAAAACTGGGAGAGTTAAGTCGAAAAACCCTTTATGTAAGTTGTTTATCAGTCGAGATGACAACATTTACATAATATCGACTCATGATCTGGCCACGTTTTGTATTTTGCATCCTATGGCATGTTTATGTCTTCTTGAAAACGAAGGTACTAATGGATAAGCAAAATAGTATATGAAGTTTATTGACTAAAATATATATAGTTTTAACAAGGCATTAAGCACTTATCCCTAAACACGAATTACTCTCTACTTTCCTCTCTCATTCTCTCTCTCCCCTTCTATCTCTCTCTCTATATATATATATATATATATGTATATATATATATATATATATATATATATATATATATATATATATATACATACATAAAGAGGGAGGAAGGCACACATCTTTTTTATAGTTTACATTCATTTCTAGTTAATCAATTTATGACAATCTAGGAAAATGAAAATTCTGAGTTATCAATAATGATAAAAATAAAAAAAATGCTCCAGAAAATTCGAAACAAAACAAATAAAAACCAGATAGGAAAGGAAAAGCAATCAGGCAGGAAACACAAGATGTGACACTCATCAAAGGAACTCATTAAAACTCGTAGTAATTATTTTTCTGCGCTGCGTGGTGAAATCGTGAGAAACTCGCAAAGAAGCCGATTAAGAAATTTCCAATAACAAGGAATGCGAAACGAATATGGCGTCATGGTATCGCAGTAGTTGCTCCAGAGACGAGTGCCAACAGGCGTTAAAGAAAAATGTGATTTCCCGCGGGACATGAAAGGAGACCCAATTAAGAAGAATCAAATAAATTTATACGGGATTAATTTTCAATCTATCATTCTGTGTGAGAAACACGGAAGTCCTATGAATTCAAGCTATAGTGCCAGGTATAGGAAGGCAACTATCTTTTGCAAGAATTATACGTTTAAGTATGAATTATCATATAATTTTTATTATCGCTGTTTGTTTTTTACCTATACAACAAGCGTACTCTATATAGACCAGCTTTGTCTGTTGCAGATTGGTTTTATTTTGATTAATCGAACGACTGTTTTCATATTGAGTGTGTTTCACACCGTTTCCGCCATTTTAATATACACACTTTTTTGGTGTATCTTCCTTAATAAGGAGTCCTTTTGTTTACCTAAGAAATATTTCGATCGTTTACCTGCACGAAATTCCGAACGGAAGCCTTCCCTAATTCGACAGAAAAATTTCCACGTTCGTCAAAATGATTCCCAAAACAAAATGAAACCTCACCTCCCAACATATCGATTTTTTTAAAAAATACAATACAGATGGTACAGTAAAACAAATTTGATTTACTGATTTTATTTATATGGACTATTAACCGTTTTTAGAATCTATTAGATGCAACCGCCTTAAGATGTCTCCCCTAATTTTCTGGTTATAGTTTATAAAGATTTCATTCATGTAGCAATTATCATACAAGACACCACATTTACTATCATCTCGCAATGCACAAAATATAATATGCCTCATATAATCATTGCTTCAGAATATCATATAAAAAATAAAAAAAAATAAGAAAACATGTAGAGTCACGGATATAAGAATCTACCGGCGTCAGGAAATCAGATAATAATGTGTTGAATTATAGACAATAATTATTATCATACAAACATGTGGTCGCTTACAAAATAACCGCGTTGATCGACATGTTTGCGTGCCAGATGTCTTCTTACATTACGTTTTAACCTAACAAACAACTCCTGTTTTGAATTATTCCGTACGAGGATTAGGAACACTCGAGTTCTGAAAATTATTCCTGCTGCTTATGTCGGTCATATAAAATATCATGCCACTATTAAGTTATGTGCGATTCATCCTATTACTACAGTTCTTATAATGATATGATCGGCTGAGTTAGTCCTTGTTTTTTATGTCTAGCGGAGTTTGGCTTTCCTAGTAGTGTGCAAATTACACCAATGCATTCAGAAATTCTAGCAAAAAACTGACACACTCAGTTATTTCCCAGTAATTTGCTTTCTCTCTTAACCAAATATCGGAGTGGTAAACCAATCAACTTTTAACTTTTTTAATAACCACCATCTTTCTGATCGGCAGTGTAGATATTTGATCGACCTTTCCGAACGCATTAGAAAGGCAATTTTCACGAGACTGGTATCGTTTTAAAGCTCTAACCTTCGGCGAAATTATCGAAAATTGGCTAAAATCATGTATTCCCTTACACTCAACTGGACACTTTTCTACAGGGATGATTCGCTTTTTTCACCGATATTTTTTGAAAGGCACCCCCTCTTCTCGATTACATAGCCTTAATGTAAAATCAATCCATTCCGGTTTGCCGATGGGCACCACAGCAAAGACATCACGTTTGTTTTCACGTCCTTTTACCTCTATCGCGTTACGGCTGCTAGCCGGCTTACTAATACTTTATTTATTTTTTTGGCGCAACACACACCTCCAAACACTCGGGAAACGCCGGCCGCCCAGGCTAGTCTATAATATAAATCTCAGCGGTGTGTTTATATGTATGTATGTATGTATGTATGTATGTATGTATGTATGTATGTAGGTATGTATGTATATCGGTCTAAAATTTTCGACAGGGGCGCCGGATTTTCACAAGATAAGTATCATTCTGAACCTCCATCCGTGGGACGACCAATACCGAAAAACTGGTAAAAAGCATTAATTCCTTCACGCTATACATTCCACGTTTTTACAAGAGGAGGTTGCTTTTTTCGTAGATATTTAGAAAAGTCATCCCATTTTTTCGATTTACTGGCCTTAATTTAAACATTCCTCACTTCCGGTTTGGAAAACAAAGAAATCACGTTTATTTTTTCATGATTTTTCCTCCTGCGCCGCACAGTTTCGAGCCTGCATGCTTACCCCCCCCTATTTTATTGCTAAATACACACCTACGAACACCGGGGCAACGCCGTACACCCAGATTCATCTATTATATAAATATCATCTGTCTGTTTGAATGTATGAATATATTAATGTATGCCAGCCTAAAATGTTACACAGAGGCGACAGATTTTCACGGGATCGATATCGTTCTGAGGACGGCAAATACTAGAGAATTGGCTAAAAACATTAAGCTACTTCACCCTCAACTAGACACTTTTTTACAGGGAGGGGCACATTTTTTCGCCAATATTTTCGAATTCCCTCTTTTCGATAGACTAGCCTTAATTTATACCTTTGTCACTTCCGGTTTGGCGATGAACGCAATGACAAAGACGTCACGGTATTTTTTGTTCATTTTCTTCCTTAACGTTACGGGTTCGAGCCTGCATGCCTACTCCCACTTTTTTTTTTTGCTCAACACACATCTCCAAACGCCCAAGCAACGCCGGGTACCCAGGCTAGTCTATAATATAAATCCCATTTGTCTGTTGAAATCTATGTCTGTATGTATGCATGTATGTACATCACTTTGACACAACGGTTCTTGTCAGATCACCGAAGTTAAGCAACGTTGAGCCTATTTAGTACCAGAGTAGTGACCAGTTGGAAGTCTACGCGCTTCATGTGCTTTGTTCCCGTCGTCCTTAACCTCCAGTAGCTACTGGTATTTTACTATCCCGACGCAGGAGTGGTGTGGTTGGTCTTGCGCAACTCTTGCCACAAAAATTTCACGCGCAGGCACCTTAACAGTGCGAATCCATACGCTGTCAAGACTCAAGAAAACCTTTTATGTATGTGTGTATGTATGTATGTATGTATGTATGTATGTGTGTATGCATAAAACTTTCGACAGAGACGCTGGATTTTCACGAGGTCGGTATCGTTTTAAACTTTACCTTAGGACGACAAATATCTAACATTTGGCTAAGAACACTTCCTCCACCAGCAACTGCACAGTTCTCTAAAACAAAGGTCGTTTTATTATTATTATTATTATTTTATTACGTCGCCATTTTTTTCAAATCATCGTATCGTTTAGAATAACTTTACTTAATTTAAACGTTCCGAACCTAGCGTGGAGTAGCGGTAAGACATTAGAGTCTTTAGACTTTCTTTTCCGCCGTCGCGTTACGCGTTCGAGCCTGCGTGCATACTAACTCTATTTTTTCTCAACACTCATCTACATACACAGGAAACGCCGAACACCCAGGCTCGTTTAGACAAAATTATACTTTATTCCTTGCCAAATATGTCAGGTAATTAGATTCGTCCTATACAAGGAACATCTAGTTGTCCTTGATTGTTTGTACGTGCTAATTATATGGGAGAGCTTCAAATGCCGATCTTTGACCTTCCTTATTGATGATATTTCTATACGTCCTCCCTGATAAAATGATAAATATATTCGCTGATGACATTGCTATCCATAATTTTATGAGTTAAATCGGAATGTCCCCATATGACGGAAACGCTAGAAAACGCTATTTTGTTTGTAATTGTATGGTGATATTTAATATTTACAGAAAAAGCGTTTTCCATTTAACTACTACTAAAAGTTTTAAACAGGATGGCCATGACAAACAGTAACGAACTTAAGCGTTCATCATTCAGAATTCTATGTGTAACATATACACTCAATATTGAGTGAAATAACTATATACATACATTAGGAGATGCGTCATATACTTTTGTAGAAAATTACACAAACCAGTGATTATTCAATGTTTTTACAATTCTACATTTTACTCATGTTGTGTATTGCTAATATATCAAGGCTTGTGGATATACCATTAGCCTCTAACATTTAGAAGGAGTCTAAAAACTGTCTCAAATCTATTAAGTCAGAAACTGCCTCTTTCAAGGCGATAACAGGTTCAATCTTAATGGGGTTACATTGTTAACATTTTGGGATTACTCAATCACGAAAATTTAATCGTGTTTAATGAGTATTTTTTTCTTATTTGTGACATCTGCATAGATATTTCTAGCAATAAATTATCTTTTGCTTTTGTTGAGAAAAATATTAATAGCGTATTATGTTTATATTTCTTGTTTTTTAATATATGTGAGTTAATATATGAAGAAATGGAAATTGAGAATAATCATGTCAGTTTAGTCGTGTAAATCTTAATAAGATTTCCATAAAACATGAATGCTCACATTTCAGTAGCTTTTAATATGAATTCTATTTCTTTATTTTTAAGCCTCTCACTTCCCCTCTCGTTCTCGTTCGCTCTCTTTATATATATATATACATATACACAGGGGGCAAAAAGAAAGTCCGAACAAATTTAACCAGAATTTAACGTAACTGTTTAAACAACCTACATCTCATTTGTTCGCCTTTTATTCTCTCTATAATTTGACCTGTGATTATTTGACTTTGAATTGAAATATGCAAGTGTTCATGTCAACTGAAAAAAAAACTTCAAATTGAGTCCGCACAATGGAAAATTGTTATTTAAATGTAACTTTAGGACGTTAATGCAACACATATACAGTTAACTAGTTAACATTTATAAAATAGCCTTCCTGCAATTTGACAGCATGATTTCATTTTGGAATCACTTGAATTAGACAATACTCTGGGGGAAGGGCAAGCCATTTTCTTTAATTTTTTTCTAAATGTCTTCCAAAGTTGAGATTTTATCATTGCGTAGCTTTTGCTTAATGTAATACAATGTTTTCGATAGGATTGAGGTCTGGAGATTGTACAGGCCAATCCAAACACGGAACATCATGCTCTTCCATGTATCTCATGACATTGTTAGCTGTATGAATGGGAACATTATTCTGTATGACGATGGGATTATTATCCAAATTCCGATCAAAGTAGGGTAGAAAATGCAGCCAACATATTAATGTCCTTGGTCAAAGTAATTCGACCTTGTAAGCGAACTATAGGCCCTGGACCAATTGGTAATAATAATGTTTGGCACCAAAATAGAACCTCCACCTCCTTGCCGCATCGAAACTGAGCACCTATCATTATATTCTAAGTATTTCCTCTAACAGACTTACTGCCTACTGAACTTGGTTTCGGCGCTAAAAAGCACTTTTGACCAATATGAAGAGTCATTATATTAATTGCATCTGACGAAGTCCAGACGGCACTTTCTGTTCTTTACATAAATCATTTGCTTGCGTTTTGCAACGTATCCGCGAAAATAAAATCGCTTTAATCTGTATTTGACAGTAGAAAGAGAGAACTTTTAACAAGTTTGCACTGTTGTTGGATTAGTGGAGCCGTTTTAAATCTGTTTCTTAGGCTACGGATCTTGATAGCATTGTCTTCCCTGTTAGAAGTAACTCTAGTACGACCAGATTTAGTGGCATCACGAACACTGCTGGTGTTTTGGTGATTTTGCACCGGCTTTCGTTCCGTTGTCTCATCACATTTCAATCTGCGGCTGATTTATCTATTGGATAAACCAGTAAGGTGGAGATTAATGTGCTCCCGACGATCAAAAAGAGAAAGTCGTGATATATTGACTAAATGTTACGTAATATAACCCGGAACAATAACAATTACGATTAGAGATGGTTTATTGCCTGTTGGTGGATATTTACAACTGATTAAGGGGCGATAATTTAAACTGGCTGTAAGCGACTCTGTTGCTGCGGGCTTTCTTTTTGCCTCAATTTGAAGTTATTTTTTTTATTGACGTGAACACTAGACTATGCCAATTAAAATCAAATATGAACATGTAAAATTATAGAGGAATAAAAGGCTCATCAAACGAGGTATATGTTGTTTTAAGAGTTACATTGAATTTAGCTTAAATTTGCAGTTTTGAAAAAATTACAAGTGCGTACTTTCTTATTGCCGTCACAGTAGTTCTTATTAAAACGGAGCATTTAATCAATTAAAATACAGCGTTGCTGAGATAGCCGAGTAAAACTGACGAACGTGTCAGCTTGCGATATGAAGAATCTATTACCTCGGTACGCACGGAAAGCTGTCTCGCGTGTGATAGAGTAAAAAATGTAGAATAAGCCAAGCATGCAACTCTCGAAAAGGGAAACATTTAGGTAATAAAAGTTACGGAAAATACAACACAAAATTGCTGATCTCTTCCAGGGTATAAACTGTTATTGCAGCTTGCGAATCCTTCCGACAAACCCCAAAGATGGACACGGTGCATTTCCCATGGTTTTTTAATGTAAAACCGCACCGAGCTATGTTCTATCTCTTTATATTTCCGTGTTTGTTGTACATCCTGTTTAATTTCATCGCCCAGACGAGCACTAAATATAAAACTTAGAAACGATAACAGAATCTAAAGAATCTCGCATAAGTGATTAATTTTATACACCCAGATCGAACTATAGATAAATGTAATGAATATTATTAGACGACCAAGATACACAGATATACATACTCTCGCAATACATACAACCAGGTATCCAACACGTTAACATAGTTAATGGATTCGTAATATACATTTATACGCAATATACGTTTTTATATATATGTATACATATATATATATATATATATATATATATATATATATATATATATATATATATATCCATCAAGTGGGCCCCGTTATATACACTTTGTTTATATACACAAACGTAATAACAATTTGGTGCTATGTATAGTTAAAATACACCTACTATATACACTCCAGTATACAATATATATGCCGATTTAGTACAATTTTATTATCCTAATGCACAGCTCCTTCCCACATTGTACGATTTACTAAAAAAGCAAAAAGTAGAAATGGACACCTGATTGCGCGGAAATATCCAATACAATTTAAAAAAAAATATATCTGACGTCAGATCTATTCTGCACTCAGTACAACCTAAGAATACATATCGCAGTCGGAAGCGAGGAAATTTTGTACATAATAAGCGTCTAAATCTCATAAAATGCCAGACGAAATAAAACATAACTTTTACACACGTATAATGATCTCTGCACAATTCGAGTAGGAAGTTCTTTCTTTTATCTGCAGTATGCATATTGAAATCAATATAGAAATTGTAAGTATATACATACTTATAGTGGTGGTCCTGTAAATTATTTCATTGTTTGGAAATATTTATCGAATTTGAGAGAGTTTAAATATGTATTGAATCCTATTTGTTTGTTCAACCGGAAGATCCATTGGACTTCTTTTTCGTTTCGTACTTTTAGGGAGGTGTAATCAGAAGCTACCAAAAGGAATCTAATATTGCATTGTGAGTGTGCAGGTAGATTGAAGTTGCTTGCTGGTGAAATAGGATTGCTGAATTACTGTTTTATGGTTGTTTAAGCGGTCTCCAAAAGGTGTCAATGATTCTCCAGTATATCCTCTATTGCAACAAATGCCGCATTTTAAATTATATATAACATTAAAACTGTCACATGCCAACTGCGGAAGTTTTAACTGAATTTTATTTTCTGATTTGTTAAATAAATGCGTCGTGTTTATATTGCTACATGTGTAATCGGGTTTTATTATGTTTTGAATTACCGTGTTGCTGTGTGTCTTGTGTGTGATAGATGCTGTAAGATTGGGCGGTTATTTGTTTGCGTTAATGGGTGATAGTCTTATATTGATTTTAGTATAGGTATGCGTGTGTGTATGTGTGTGGTTCTATGTGTGTGTACAATTGCAAATGTGACTATGTAATTGTGTAAATTACTTCCACTTATAAATGCAATCGTTTTTCAAAAGTTTGAAAACGATTTTTGCCAGCATTTTATGATGATATAGAAACTATTATATTAAATTATTTCTTTACATGTATACTTTTCATTAGCATTCAAAAGATCCGGTCGCTCTAAGCGCATATATCTATGGACTTTCTATATAAGTATATCTATATAAATATATCTACATTAGTAAAACGTCTCAATATATTTTGATGTAGTTTTCATAACTCTAAAACAAATGCATTTATTTAAAACTTTTCAGTTTCTACTTTGTACATTTAGTTGCACATTATATCAAGTTTCATAAATAAAGTCTCTATATTACGTAGTAGTAAGTTAAAAAAATCAAATGGGTAGGTACGTACGTTAGACCAAACTTTGTAGAAATATTGATATTCATAATTAATCATACGAATTATACGATTTTGCATAATTACTCATATATATATATATATATATATATATATATATATATATATATATATATATATATATATGCATCCTTTGCACATATTCTACCTTATGCAATTTCGTGGATATCATTGTTCTCCCATACAATGTATTTTCCTTTTGTCTGATTTTCTTTGTCTTTCACCATTTTTAACCGGAGGTAATCAATTGTTGCGATGCAATCAATCCTTACAAGGTAATCGAAACTGAAAATAAAAGAGCGCCTCAAGTATTTATCGACTGAGTTATTGTGACCTGCAATAATTAATTCGATCTTAATCTGCCATAAATTAATTCCACACACCTCCCTTTCAACCACAACACAAACATTCCCGCCTCTATGATTTTGATATGTTCCTGAAGACTATTCATACAGAAAGGAAATTCATAAAGCGAGAATTGATTTCCCATAAGAACTGATACGCTTCCAGCGTAGTACGTTCCGTATCAGTAAACTTCTTATGCCGATTTGATGAAATGTACTAAAGTTCTATGTAATGAGAATTTCTTTTATTTCAAAATCGCACCAGATAAAATCTGAAGGAATATTAGCGCGATAAAATATTCTGGCTCTACTGCTCCATTTTTCTGGGTTTTTTTTTCGGTGAGAGAGGGGGAAACTAAATGATGACAAACGACAGAGTAAGCAGAGAAAGCAAGACATCGAAACAGTATGTGTAAACGTTGTAAACGTTTTGAAGTAACTGGGAAATTCGTGCTTTCAAACTGCTGCAAAATATTTACACCTATTCTTCATAAACCGTTACTTAAAAAAAAACAACAAAAATATTGATTGATGTAGATAAAGTAAAATACCAACATAAAAAATTAGTTAGTCATATGTTTTGCTATTAATTTCTTACACAAAGTTTAAGAATGAATTACGTGCTGAATATTAAACTTCGCTACCCAGACCATCACAGAGTAAAGCGGATTAAGAAAGAACACTCATTCGAAGTAATAACACCTATCAGACATCTGAAACGCATAACACACATTGTGAAAAGTATTAAAGAATACTTCTATTATCCCTAAAAACAGTTACAAAAAAGCGAGGGGCGCGTATTAATTTTTGTATTCGTGTAATGGTGTAATCCGTTTTTGACCTATTAATCTGTATCCTTTTCTCTTTCTCTATTTTTCTCTTTCCGGTTCTTAGGATTCCACCTACTTTAGTTTTCCTAACTCTTCCATTTTTAGTAAGATCTGTCGACGTGGACAAACATAACGTTTAGTATTATTTTTATGTATATATTTAAAGTACATTCGATTTTCTTGTTTCCGCCGAAGTACATCTCGAAACCAGTCATATCTATTTTAGTATCGCGTTTGAACTAAGTTACTGTCTTCTATGCACATTATGCATAACGGTTCATCGTATTTTTAGTGAGTCTAAAATTAGCAGTCTTATGACGTGTGTCTAACTGTTATATAATTCGTCTTTGCTTTTGTGTTTTTTTCTTTTGTGTTTTCTTTTTCTGCGAGTCAACAGCGATATAGCCATGAATATAAAAATGTCCTAATGCATTTATTAAAATATTTAAAAAATATGCGTGCAATTACAACTATTATTGCCATAATCATATATAATTATTTACGAAAGATTTAAAGTTATAACGTGTTAAACCAAATGGGATACAAAAAATAAACGGTTTACTACAGCAGTTACATGGGTGTTTTACTAAATGTCACGAGTAGATTCCTGAATTGCTGCGTACAGATAAGGTATATAACTTAAAGAAAAAAGAAACACATGCACAAGAAAACGCATTGCTCAAGAAGTTAAGTGGTGAAATGAAAATATCATGTGTCAATCTAAATACAGGGAGTCACATTAAAAGAGTAATACTCTCTATTGTGGCAAGGTCCGATTTAACAAATTGTTTACCATTGCATCTAACAAATATCACGAGCAGACAAATATCACAGCATGTGCAAATTGGGTTTAAAGAAAGGGGTATTTAAACCTTGTCTTGATGGTCCGTTTGACTAAGTTGTTAATGACACCGACTCAAAATCAAGACGTGCAATATCCGAATCCAGTTCATTCCACGTAAACACTTTAAGTAAGTCCATTAGGCTTAATATCTGATTAAAAAAATGTAAATTAAATGATAATACCCATAGTACAGAATAGACTATAGCAGAGCCGAGTGAAGGAAATTTAATATGGGCAATGATAACTTATTATCATTTATTACTTTTTAATTGCATTTTCATCCCAAAAATGGCAATGTGCCACTTTGATGTAGTGGACAACTATATGGGGTATAATTGCAGGGGTATTATGTACGGAGTTGAGCAGCAAGATTTTCTCAAATTTCTGCGTGTAAGTACAGGTCAGAAAGCAGGAACCCTGAATTGAAGTAAAAGTCTTGCAGTTCGGAGGAAGAAACTATGAGAGTATAGGTTTTCTGGCATCTGGGATATCTACTAGGTAATGTTGTGATTTTTCGGCTTGTCGGATATGCCCGGGTATTTACGTCGAGTTCTTGTAGTTCGTTGAAGAAAACAGGCAGAGGGATGCAATATTTCGTCGAGAGAGATGGTCTGAAACGTATCTAATAGTTTGGAACCGATTAGGTTAGTTACAACTTTTTCCACGCTGGCCAGAGATTGGAAACTAGTAGTAGAGGAACCATTCCAAGTATGACAACAGTGCACTATACCTCGGCGAATGGTGGCCTGGAAGAGGCAGAGGATACTTTTAAGCAACATAACTTTTTAGCACGATGGGGAGAGCCGATCTTCCTTGCAGGAGCCGCGACAATGCCTTCGATATATCTGTTCTGAGACATGATCCCCGTGAATTTAAAGCCGAGATGTTAGAACGGATTACTTTCAGATAATGTATGATTATCCATAGCTTGTAGTAGATAAGAAAGTGTCTTATTATAAAAGGAACGAAGCTATGTCTTGACAGAATTGAATGCTACCATTCACTATTTTCACGATTCGAGTATTAGTTATGTGATCATTTATTTATTTTTTTTACATATGACTCACCACTTATCAAGGCCAAGAGGTCACTTAAGGATAAGGGTTAAAGAGTGTACAGTAGACATTGGGCAATATATTAATCATTAGTAATGAAAATTTGGTAAACGGCTCATCAAGGTCTTACTTACGTTAGACTTGAACACAACACAACCATACTCTATGGCTGATTGTTTATTAAAACAATTATTAGATACCCACAGATTAGTGTTTGATCCCTTCGGGAATATTCAGTACAGTGTGTCACGATTAGCGCCGGCCCGGAAATTCGAACTCGGCAAAGAAAACATCCCTGTCATCATTAGCAAGGAACAACTCCACACGGACACCGTCAACCTCGGAAAATATCGTTGTAATTTTAACATTCATTTTGCAATGTCTTAACGCCTGTCAAAGAAATCAAATGAGTATAATATTATGAACTGCACCGACAAGCTAATGTGACCGATTTATTGCAACTGTAAAGTGCTAAACGATTGTAACCGATATATATATATATATATATATATATATATATATATATATATATATATATATATATTTATATATATATATATATATATATATATATATATCACGGTGTTCTATCAAGTTTTACGCAATAACACACACACATATATATATATATGTATATATATATATATATAAATATATATATATATATACATTTCTCATGACAGCGTGCTAAACAAGTATTATAATACGGTTTCCGTAGCAGAGTCATTAATTCTCTCTCTCTGCCTTTCTCTTTCTCTCCCTATATACATATATATATATATATATATATATATATATATATATATATATATATATATATATATAAAATATATTTTAGTCATCGACATACAGACCAGTGCCGCTAGACTAACACCTCTCCGAAGCCGAGGATCGAACCTAGAACCGTCGTGATGACAGTCGGCAGTCCTACCCCCTGACTACGGAATCGGTGGCCGAAATTAAACTGTCCGAACGTCTATTTAAATAAACATCCGTCCGCCACTCGTAGAGGGCTCAAACGTTTGTTTGTAAACAAACCGCGAGCTTCGCATTATTTCAGCTAAATTAAGTAGCGAGTAAGATAATTTACGAGAGTGCTCTACCGAAGAGGGGAGCTTTATAAAATACTAGCGGGGGTACCCGGCGTTGCCCGAGTGTTTGTTTCCGGGACGGGGGGGGAGGAATTCAAAAAAATGTTATGGTAGGTAAGTAGGAAGGATCAAACCCGGAGTCATGAGTAAAAGTAGGAAAATAAAGTGTGAAAAAAAAAAAATCTGCAACGTTAACAGTTCGGCCACCAAGAAAAGTGCATTGCAGTTGTTTAGGAAAAAAAAAACACGATGGTAGGTCGGCGCGAACGTGAAAATATAATGTGAATTGTCCAGCACCCTAACCACTACGCCACAGAGCTCTGCAGCTTCGTTTAGTGATTTTAAATAACTTGACATGATAGAACTACGAAGCCAAACCGGTGTTCTCTTCTCAACTGTTCCTTGTGAACGAACTCCAAACGGTGTTAAGTGGTGGCAGGGGGAGGAGGCATTTTTAAGAGAGAAAATATTTTACCACTTCCATTGATCTTAACCGATTTTGGCCGTGACTACTCAGCAGAAAAAGTATAGCAATCTAAGATTATCGAGAAATTTGAGAACTAATAAGCCTATAACAAACCTCAGATATTGTTCTGCCGTTTGTGCATAATGTATTTGCATGAAATATCTTGATTTTTAATCCTATTAAGGTCAAAATCACACGGGAAAAATGAGTTCATTTTATTTATATAGAGATATTTTAGTCATCGACATACAGACCTGTTTCGTTGTTTCACAACTCATCAGTGCCGCTAGACTAACACCTCTCCGAAGCCGAGGATCGAACCTAGAACCGTCGTGATGACAGTCGGCAGTCCTACCCCCTGACTACGGAATCGGTGGCCGAAATTAAACTGTCCGAACGTCTATTTAAATAAACATCCGTCCGCCACTCGTAGAGGGCTCAAACGTTTGTTTGTAAACAAACCGCGAGCTTCGCATTATTTCAGCTAAATTAAGTAGCGAGTAAGATAATTTACGAGAGTGCTCTACCGAAGAGGGGAGCTTTATAAAATATATTTTAGTCATCGACATACATACCTGTTTCGTTTGTGTGTGTGTGTGTGTGTGTGTGTGTGCGTGTGTGGAGAAGAGAAAGGAGGTTAAATGTGGGTAGACAGAATCTTGCTTATATTAGCTAAATAGTGAATACTTGAAAATTAATGGCATAAGGGAGCGAGAGTATAATACGACAAAATATAGTGAAAAGAGAAAACTTCCGGTAAAATACAAATACATTGAGACCTAACGAAAGAAAAAGAGTACAAGTGACATTAAAGACAGGTGAAAGAGAAAAATATGTATAAATGGAATTACATCGAATAACAATGCCGAAAATATTGACCAGTCAAACGGAAATAAAATAGAAATTAATTAAATGAAATAATATGACCACCACTGCAGCTTCTTTTCAGTGCGGTATTGTAGCGAGACTTTTTATTAGAATGTAACTGCAACATTCATTTTCTAATTAGGTTTTGGACTGGTCTCGGCTGAACGAAGTTATCAAGGCGATTACTCTTCAGCGTCATTTTTCCTCGCTTGCAAACAAAGTCAGCAATGGAGGAACCCAAGGGAAATTTATATTATCTACTTTTCCTATGGACAATTAAAATTCAACAGTCACACTTTCTTCCAACTTTGAGTCCCGTTAAATACTAATGAGTTCTAAACAGAACAGTCTGCCTGAAACATATTTGAAACTTTGTTATCATTTGTATTTCAATATTAATATTAGTAGCAAAGAGATTATTTAACTGTTATAAAGTCATAGTGGAGTGCATATTAATTAACTTTCCTTCTACCGTCTTCCGCTCATAATATATATATATATATATATATATATATATATATATATATATATTACACAGTGATCACCACTTATCAAGGCCCGGAAGCCACTCAGGGATAAGGGTTATTGCAAGTACATTACGTTAGTGTGGAGATTTGATGAAGTGTTTACTTAAGGGGGTGGTTCATTAGGAATGTGTTAACATTGGACTTGAACACATCCAAGTTTTACTCCGGTGGGAAGCAGGCAGACGGAACAGAGTTCCACAGATGTGCAGTTCTAAGAAAGAAGCTTTGTTAATGGAATCCGCGTTTTGATTTAGGCACACATATAGAGTGGGGGGAATTTTTCACAGTGCATTCAGCTAGACGGGTGTATTTCGTGAAAGATTGGCGAGGGGGGACCAGAGATTGGAGTTCAGACGAGCACCTGCCATGGAAATAACGATAAAGCAACGATAGGCTCGCAACGTCTCTTCTGTGAGAGAGAGATTGCAGGGTAGGGAAAAGGGCATCCCCCACTAAGCCACGAAATCTATTTTGTACTCTGTCAAGGCAGGATAGGCTGTTTTTATCAGCTCCTGCCCAGATATGACAACAGTATTCCATCCTTGGACGTACTTGGCTTAAATATATATATATATATATATATATATATATATATATATATATATATATATATATATATACATATGTGTGTGTGTGTGTGTGTGTGTGTGTGTGTGTAGGTGTGTTTGTCTGCATGCATTTATTGTATGTGTATCACAATATATTGGGTCCTGGATATGACCTTAAACTATATCCGATGGTGACGCCCCAGCTTGTGTGCTTTGGAGAGTGTAGGGCTACCCTTTAATTGACATTGCTCGCAGGTCCACTCTTACCAGGAATGTTCGGGTCTCAACTATTGGTTAAATAGAAACCGACTGGAAAACAACAAATATATTCCATTAAAAAAAATTCCTCAAAATCTCTGGACTCGGCATGAAATAACCCGAAAAGGGTTGATATACCGTAAAACAAAAACAACCAACTAATCAACCAACCTACCAACCATTTATTCGTAAGCTATAGCAACATTCAATTGTACGTCTTGAAGAGTTCTATATTGTAACACTATATCATCTTTATATTATGTTATCTAATGTGCATCGTTTCATACTTTGTACTCGGCATTACATATAAATGGGATGTGAGAGAAACATAACGTCATAAATCTAGTAGATAAACTAATATTTAATAAGTATACAAAACGTTTTTTATATGAGAACCTGCTTCTACATAGCAATGTATTTTGATGCAAAATTACTCCTGATATTTCAGCTATTTTTTTAACAATAAATATATATGTTTTTTGTTTTTTTAAAATTTTGTTTCAAAGAATTAAATTTATAATTTCTACTATGCGTTTTTCCATTTTTTTAAAATTACTGAATGTTTATATATTTAATGATTTGGAATGTGTGATATAATTTCATGTGTAACTTAGATACATGACTTCACAATGTTTAAGCATCATTTTTATATAATATGATATAATATATATAATATATATGGTAATGCCTATTTTTCTTTGTAAATTTACACTGCATCAACAGAAATGAATAGCCGTATTTAGATTATAGTTATTGTTTTATTACATTTTATTATAAATAATCATCTAATGTTATTACCCAAAGAAAAGAATCAAATGATATAAAGCCCGCATTGTAAAGTTTAACCATTGAAATCAGAATTCGAATGTGCGGGTTCAATTTCCTACTAAATAATGTAACTGCCATAAAGGATATTTCACTATACCTGGGAAGATTTTACAGGAACGTTTGAAAATCTCATTATAATTAGATGATATGTCATTGTGAACAGTACTTTTAGAGAAGACTTTTTTACAATAAAACTACTTTTATAATGAGAACAAAAAGCATTGCTCTAAATATAAAAGGAAAACAAAGGTATATATTTTGTAAACGCTAATGAAACGCAAATTCTCGATCGATATCATAAAAGGCTCTTAATCATATTGACATCTAAATGCCAACAACTTAAATGCTAGTAAAAACGGGAGAACACTGTGATTAATTAGTTGAACGCACGAGAGAAATATTTTATATTTTTCTCTTCTAGCCCAAACCGGGAACTTTGTACATGCAAAATATTTATTACATCTGTTTTAACTTTATTATATCTACATATAACATTAACTGATAATGTTTACTGTAATGGCATACTAATTGGCTCTCTGCTCAGTATGATTTATTAAGTCTAGGTTAATTTGATTGTCTGCACATATAGATTTATCGGATATAGAGAATATCCGATTAAAGGAATTTCGGACGGTTACAACTTATTTAATTTTAAGCAAACTCATTAAAACCGAACACAAAATGCATCATAATATAATACGGTATTAATAAAAAAAAACGTTTTAATCAGAAAATAGCAATAACCTTCGCAAATAGCAGTAACATTCAAAATCGGCAGTAACTCCCAGTGCTCGTTAGTACCCGCCCCTGTAATGAAGTAACAGTAATCAGCTTAAAGTAGTACTGACGGACACTTACCGTAAATCCCTGTTTAAATAGAAAGTGACTGATAGTGACCGTCAATGGATGACAGTTTCCGAACATCTGGAGGCAAGCAACTGCCACGCAATGCACGAGAGTGCCCAGTAGTTACAGCCATTTCTTTATTAAGAACTGACGTAACCAACTTAAAATTAATTGCACACAGTTACCGGGAATTAGCATCATACCCACAAATTAGCAACATTGTCCGCCTCTAGATGACAGTGCCCGACATAAGCAGACACGACCTATCAATGGTATACCACATTGGTCATAATCTACAATGATTGCCAATAACCGATAGCTGCAGAGGAAGACGGTGCTCACAAATAACGCAAGCAAGCATCTTATGCCCCATTATACCAAATGCTCACAAGTAAAACCAAGTAATTTCATTTCGAAACCACGGAGTAAAAGACACTACTAGTAATTAAGATTGAAAACCAAGAAGGGCAGCGATGGCATACTAGTAAAAGCAATGACAGCTATGAGCGACAGTGACCTAAATAACAAGTAATTGCTAAGAGATATGTTGCTCACCAATACCACAAGCAACCGGTGCCAAACAGCACCAACCTATAGTGATTATACTTATGAAGGTGCAGTGACGTCAAGAAATTGCCGGTGATCAACAATTCTTACATATGATTTCAGGTCAGAGAGTTTAATGGAAACGGACACTATTCATTGCCCCAAATGCCTGTCAGTTACACCCACCCACACATACACACGCACCCACACACACGCATATATATATATATATATATATATATATATATATATATGTATATATATATATATATATATACACACATATATAGGCTACCTAGATATGAGTCAACTTTTACACGACTCGCTTAGCAGCCGACGATTAGCGTAATGAGCAGGAGTCCTGACTTTAGTACAGGCGGTTGGGGTCCAATCCTGGCTTGAGGTAGTTGCATCTATAGCCCCACTGATGAGCTGTGAAACAGCGCAACAGTACTGTATGTGGATTACTATATATATATATATATATATATATATATGCGCATAAATTTATGAACAGTACACTGGGCTCGAGCAAATCCGGTTTGAACTGTATACATATATATATATATATATATATATATAAAACATATATATATATGCATAACATGTATAAATACATTTGAAGCCAAAACTGCGACGCGAATTTTTTTTTTTATAAAATAAACGGGTGTTTACTTTTAAAGAAATATATTTCGAAGTAAGACTCCTTTGTCAATCTTTTTTTCCTCTTCTTCTTCGACGTAACGTAGTTCGATGAAGAGTCCTCGTGATGTTGTTAACTGCGGGGTTTTTATGAAGCCGGATAGGTGGCGCGTGGTTGCGCATTTTGAAAATTTGGGTAGTTTTCTTTTGTTTGTATCCGTTAGAAGCGCTGAATGAAATTTGAAGAATAAAACATGTATAAATACATATGGAGCGAAGACTGCAACGCGATTTTTTTAAATAAAATAAACGGGTGTTTATTCTTAAAGAAATATATTTCAGAGTAAGACTCCTTTGTCAATCTTTTTGTTGCTCTTCTTCCTCGATGTAATGTAGTGGAAGGTAGTTCGATGAAGAGTCCACGTGATGTTGTTAACTGTGGGGTTTTTATGAAGCGCGATAGGTGACGCGTAGTCGCGCATTTTGACGACCATAACAGTATATTTTGACTTTCCTCATATTGGGGCAGCATAAAAAAATTAAGCGGCAATGAATTAATGTTAGTCTTCATTGAGGGATAGTTGGAGAGCTATAGTTTCCAATACCTGCATCAGGCAGGCCAGCATTTGATGATAGTTAAAATATGATACTTGACGTTTTCATTTTAAACTATATCTGAAGCCATTGTTGACAGATTATTTTATGAGTCGCTGTACGAAAGTATGTCAAGCTTCATTTCCGCAGACTGCAGAAGTTCTCTGACAAGAGCAGCCAATTTATCGATTTCGTTAAAAACTGTGTGATTACACCGATTTATATATATATAAATTGATTGTTGGAGAGCTATTGGCTACACATTAGCAAACGTGTTTCAATGACCCCCCAGCAGGGAAAATCACCTCATCAAGCCAAAAACTATCCACGAAACTTTCAATAAGGACCACCCCTTTATATTCAAGTCAACTTTACAGGGTTAAATCATTCTAAAAAGAAAGAGGGGTACTAACAACCTATATCAAAACAAATATAACCTATTCACAAAATAATGTTAGGTTTTTCAAGGTATAATTCTGAAGCAGATTTATTATAAGTTTGCATTAAATTTTCTAGCTCCAACCATTATAATTATAATTGTTTTTCGTTTATGTTTTTGTTTATACGGATTTTTAGAACTATTACTCCCATATCAGAGCAATCAATAAATTTAACTAAGGTTTTTTTTTCACTTAAAATCGAGATATAAATATATACATATATTACTAAACTATAAATTTAGCGCTATTTCTGTATATAATACAAAAGTACCGACATATATACAAATAAACGTGACAATTTATACAAATTACTCTTATAATATGGTGACGTCTATTAGTAACTAAGTCTAATTATATTATTTCCGGTAAAAATTTCACTAAAAATTATTTTTATAAAAATTAATAGATTCTTCGGTAAAAATTAATTTCACTTTTACATAAATTTAGCGTTTAAAATATATTTGGCGTTTAAAATAAATAAGTAAATAAGATTTAGCGTTTAAAATCCTGAAATAAATAATTAAGCATATTACAATATATAAGTCGATGTTATGATTAATTCGTTAATATTCTTATATTTTTTTCAGTGAATGTATTTGGAAATGTTTACAGGAAATTGCTGTTTCCTGTTTAATGTTCAATAGTTTCTCCCGGTCTTTAAAATTCGTTATTTCTAATTTTTCATGAAGGCATAAAAAGCACGGTGCGTGTAATGAATTACATACTTTCGATCTTCTTATGATCCGCCATTCTAACTTTGGAGTTTTATTCTCCTATATTGATTTCCAATATTGAAGTGATAATGATGTGTCTTTTTCGTATTTTTGATTAGTAAAAGAACTTTTATGCCCATATAATCGTTCTTTAAAAGTTGCCTGCGTACTACCTATATAAAATTTTATATCACTAGGATTTTTTTCAGGGAATATTTTAGCTTGGTAAACTACTGATTTCGTTAAATATTTATTATTCATGGGACAAGTACTAGGAATTTTGCAGTTACATTATTCAGTATTTTTATAATTGTTATCTTTATCATTATGATTTATTTCCCCTGTATTTTTACTAGTGTTGCCTTTTAATATCCTATTATTATGCTTTTTTTATAATTCTTTCAAGATTTTCACAACAACTATAACCCAATTTTATAGTATTTCTATTGAAAATACTATTTAATATACTACCGGGGGGAAAGTGCATATCTAGCAATTGCAAACATTTCCTACGCAGTCCAGTTTTAAGAGCACTATTAAAGGGAGGTAAAAACCAAATTATTTTCCTGTTTCTTGTTTTACGATTATTATTATTATTATTATTATTATAATAATAATAATAATAATAATAATAATAATAATAATAATAATAATAGTTGCGTTCATCATTACTATTCTTTTCAAATGTAATGTCTGCGTTTTTGAAACCACTATTTCTTAATGCTACAGTATATCTTTTTTATAGCTATTAAAAACTTCTTCAGTAGATGAATTATTGTTAATTCTCCTTTCTATCGAGGCTGGGATATGATTAATGATGGAAGGTGGGTGATTCGACTTTGGATTAATATATATAGGACTTGTGTTTTCTTTCAAATATGGTCTATGATTATTTTTTTGCAAGTGAAAACTTACATCTAAAAAATCTACCTGTTTTAAATTACTATTTATTTCTACTTTGAGGCCAAATTCTTTCATTTTTTTGTGTATAATCTTTCTAATTTAATCGCATTTTATACGGGTGGCGTTTTTTATGAACATTATACCGTCATCTCTATAGAGTCCTATTGTTCCTTCTTCAATATCATTATTATTGGTTAGACTGTGTAAAATGTACAAGCCTACAAGGTCCGTGAGTTACGCTGAATCCAGTTATCCCATTGATACCCCGAAATAATTACAACCAGCGTTTTTTGTCCATTGCCGGTGTTTATTGACCAAAATCGTGGTTCGGCATTTTTTTATGATGTCAATATCTTCGTTAGAAATACTAGTGTATTTCTTAGCAAATGTCATTACTTTTCAAATAAATCATAAGTAATTGATTGGTAGTATTCACAGATATCGAATTGTATGAAGGCGCACCTTTCCTTATTTTTGATATTTACAAACCAACTTATTGAGTCGGAGGTATTTATCCAAAGGTTTAAATTAAAATGTTTTTTAATTATTATATTTGTTTTTTCTAATATTTTTTTGCTAATTTTTCCAATTTCAGGACGCATCGGATTTATCAGTCTGGTAGTTGGTTTAGTACTGAAATTTGGTTTATGGTCCTTTAGAAGGATATAAGCCTGGTTGCATGTAATTTTACCTACTTTATCACTTATTTTTAACGTATCCGTTATTTGCTTACTGTTGTTGTTTATTCATGTGATAATATCCTCATTGCTAATTTTATTATAGTCCTTAGTAAGTTTTTTTAGTATCAAACTTTCATACTGCTGTTTGTTTAGCTTGTAGAAGTTATAAGTTTTATCCGTTTTTACATATATTTCTTCGGAGGTTGTAATTTCCTTCACTATATTATCTATTTTTTTCTGGAAATTGTTTTTATGTTTATGGAATTCCAAGTTCCTTATTAAAGCGTAAGGATCCTTTTCAAACAATGTTATTTGTGGAATATTGGGTGGGTGTTTCTTACTTTTAAATCCGTAATAATCTTTAGTATTATTTTTTTCTTTGTTTAAAATGAAGAATGCCGCTTTCCACTTCATTCTTCTTAGCAGGTCATCACTCTTGGTAATCAGTTGTAGTAAGTAATTCTCTTTCCTTGGCAATGGGATGTTCTTAAGTGATAGTCCGAAGTTAATTCTCTCCATTATTAGGTATTTTTGGAGACACAGAGTAGAGTGCTCAACTGTGTAGGAGCTAATATATATATATATATATATATATATATATATATATATATATATATATATATATATATTATACTGTTGGTAGAATTTTTCAGTAACTCATAACAACAACACAATATGTCATTCCAAAGAGTGTTCACTGCTTGAAACAGAGCAATATATATTAATATTCGTATTATATAATATAATATAATATAGATATATGTATATATATGCATATATATATGCATATATATACATATATCTATATTATATTATATTATATTATATAATAAGAATATAAAATACAAAAAGTAACATCGTTTGTCATGCTTTAAAACCCCCTCATAACATTTCAATCACTATATCTATATCTATATCTATATCTATATATATATATATATATATATATATATATATATATATATATATATATATATGTGTGTGTGTGTATGTATTTAAGTATTCCTGGTTTAGGACAACTAAATTAAGGAAATAAAATAAAGAAAAAAGAATTCCTCTTTGCAATCTTGAGTTCGAGATCACCATCGTCACCAACCTTCGTATGTCTGCCTAACCCCGACCTAATCTGTCAACTCCTTTTATACATGTTTCCCGTGTGATTTCGCGTGACTTTCACCAGAGCACAACTTTTAAAACTATTGCGCCATATTTATTTCGCTCTTTTGCTCAACCTTGCACGAAACACACGTGATAAAACTTCTGTTCTTTTAATCTGTTTTTCTCTTTCTTTTCTCTTTTCCTTCTGCTATAACTATAAACAATATGCCTTCGTGATCTTTGGATCACATTTCATAATCCCTCATTTACTGTGGCGGTCGTTTTTCCCTACTTGGTCTCTGAGGTGTCTCCCCATCCTCCCGCTGCACATCGGTTTCCTCTGTTTCATTTTCCACTGGCTTGGTATCAAGAATATGTCTCGGAAATCTAGAACTTGTCTGACCACTCCTTTATTAGTTGCAAAAAGGTCATTAATGGCAAGATATCCGATTCGACGTCATTTGTCTACAACATCAGTATTCCCTCCCTCATCAATCTGTCCACTTCTCGTTCAAAATCCTTTCTTGCTCCTCCTTTAAGCAAGGGATCGTAATATGCCACCCTGTTTGTGTTCATTCCATCATGCCGAGTCCACTCTCCACAGATTCCCATCGAATTCCGGTCTAATATCCGTATCACTGATTGATATATATATTTCTATTCTCTAACCTATTTGATTTTTTTCTTTGACCTGCTCTGTTACTGGGCATCTAGCTGGTTCCAACCTCACGCCATTGCTTCCCACTGTGACACCTCCAATCGGTGGGACGCCAGGCACAAGCTGATCAGCGACAACTGCATTGACTTTTATTTTGTGATCCTCGACTTCACTTGTTACAGTCTTCCTCCCTCTACATTTCACTCGTGACCCATCGAATGCCACTACTTCGCCCTTCCTTATCCATCCTCTGACAAGGCTAATGTGCACCATGGTATTGGTAGACCCAGTGTCAATGAAGGCCACAGCTTCTTGTCCTTCCACCAGGATTGCACGCTTGGGCATCTGCTGCACGCGGTTCTGCTCCCCTTTGACAATTTCCCCGACACTTGCAGTTAGCTGGACTGTGACAACTCTGATTAGATATGTAGCACACAGTCGTTTCCAAGAAATTCCTGCATTCTCTCCGCAGGTGGGGGGCTCCACATTAAAAACATGCGCTTCGCTGTGTCGGGCGGCTTTTGTTCTCATACTTACGTGCTGTACCACCGTTCCAACGGCCCCAGATGGTTGGGTGCTCACTAATATTCTTGCAGTTAGGACCAGATCACTCACCTTAAAAGTCTCGATACCTGGGAACTGCAGCAGCCTTTTGGAAATCTCATCCGGGAACCCGGTAACGAATGTCTTGTTTGCTACGTGATTCGCTACCTGTCTCGAATTCTTGCCAGTTCCACCAATATTTTGACTACATTTGCATATACATCGAGGAAATTCCTCGCCCATCTCGTCTCTTTTAATTTTTGTACGCCTCCAACGGCCCTTCCGCATATGCCTGGATCAATCTGGCTATGATCGTCTCAGCGTTCTCCTGTTCATGAGAGATCAATTCCAAGTATAGGGCTTGCACACCTCACTCCACGAACAACGGTATCACTGTGGCAAGTCGCCTATCTTTTAGGAGCTTTGCCACTAGTTTCATTTTCTTTAACCAAGCCCCCACATCGCATTCGCAACTGAACGTCTTTATCATGATGTCCAGGCCGGTAGCCATCGCCTAAATAGCTTGAAGTGATATCGTTTATATGTATCTTTTTTTTTCATTTTATTTAGCTTTGGTTTAAATATATTATGTTTTTGTTTTATTTTGACATATTTCTTTTAAATGTATTAATATTTCTATCCATCTAAGCTCCTTTGTAGTTTTTTTTCTGTGTGTACGTGATGCGTTTTATTCTTTTTTTTTTTTTTGGTCACCGTTGTACTGTATCTGTTTCGTTTTCAATATATTATTTACGCTCTTTATCTAACTATAGCTATGTAGTAATCCTACTACTGTGCATATTCGTTTTCTCACTGTGTTTATTCATCTTGACGCACATTCCTTTTCACTCTTGTCTCTTCGTTGAACCTCTGATACATATGGACGTTAACATAAATTTGTTTACTCCGTCAATAAATTTATACACTTAAGACATTGAGATGTAAAACAATGCGAATAAAAACAAAGATGTGTGCTTTTTTCTCCATCACTGTTTCTTTCATGTATATATTTAATCCATTGCATAGTCTTATGGACCCCCTACACATTGACTAATACATCGTAAACTTTACCTATTGCGATCCCAGGAAGGGGTCTAATTTCAGAGCGACCCTTGATTGCTCGGTGAATTACTAACACTTTTAATTTGTAACTTAATCGTGTTTTCATGTAATACATGTTTTATACTGTTTTCCGTTGTTCTGGTCTTCCTTGTGGCTACTTGCGAGCAATAACACTGGCGACATCGGATTCGAGAAACAAACTCAACGTCTAAAACAGTGTTCTTAATAACACTGTCAACATTGGATTCAAGAAACATACGTCTAAAATAATGTTCTGAAAATATCAACGACGTTGGACTCAAATATTCATTACGTATTAGAACGTGTAGCCTAACACTTGCGACTTAAGGACTCGCGGAAATTAAAAAAAAATCAGATTAACAACTGTGCAAATTGACATTAAAAAACAAAACAAGTAAGCACGGAACAAAAAGGAGTTGGAAAAAACGATCGCCGCTATTTAAAAGGTAAATCCTTATTATGTTAAAAGGGGAAGATCGTCGCTACTAAAAAGTTAAAACTTTAATCTGCAAAGAAAAAGGTCCGTCGGTGTTTTCCTCTGCTAAAATAAATAGTTGTTTTAATTTTTCCAAAATGAAATATACACTTAATTAGTTTTTGTTAGGACGATGAGCTCTTTCCCTAGATTAATATTTTTGGCATATTTTACAATCCTGAGTGAAAAAAAATCTAAATGTTTTGTTAAATCCTACCAGTCAAACGGTTTTTAACCAGACATCGGACGTTTTAAATTTGCAGATTCTAAGCAGACAAAATTGGCGGACTAAATTAGCGTTAGCACATCTAACGAAATTACAAGTTGAAACGACCGAACGTCAACTATGTACAGAGAACCACTAAGAGGAATTACAAAAACAGTTGGTAGAACGCCAAAAACGTATAGAGAACAACAAAAGTAATTTCTAAAACAGGCAGCCGAAGCTAAAAAATAGGCGGCCGCTCAATAACAGTCGACCAAGTTACAATAACAATTTGCAGAACGTCAATTACGACCAGAGAAATTATTTGCAGAACGTCAATTACGAACAGAAGAACTACTTGAAAAATTGTAAAGAATAACACGCACTCAGAAAGCGATTCAGCTTGTTCTCAATATCCAATATGGTCCGCTATAAATAATTTTAAGTACGAAGATGAAAAATCATTCGCAACTTATTTCAGAAGATATAAGGATTTTTTCAATATCGACTGCTTGTCTAACAAGAAGATCATCGGCATTAAATAACCTGAAAAAGGTTGATATGCCGTAAAACAAAAACAACCAACCAAGACAAGACTGCTGCTATGGAAGCTTGAAACAGCTGAACATCATAAATTCGGAGATTACATCTTGCCACGGAAAACCGCGGATTTATCGTTCAATGAGATGATAAATTTGTTAACAGAACTGTTCTCACCGAGAACGTCTCTTTTTCATAAGCGATCGAGATGTTTGAATGTGACCAAAGACTTTGTCACGTACGCAGCAGCAGTAAACAAGCATTCTGATGACTTGTCTGAATTACGAGCATACAATTTTAAATGCCTTGTTTTTGTACAAGGTTTAACATCGGGAAAAGATAAGTAAATCAGGTCAAGAGTTCTTACGAAGTCAGAAAACGAACCTAACTTAACACTGCAAAAATTGACTGAGGATTGTCAAAAATTGAATAATAAAAAAAGCTGCGAGAAATATCGAAGCAGACATCGCAAATATAAAAAAAATAACTAAGAAAACCCGTCGATTCGGTACACAGAAAATTACGCCCAAACGTTGGAAAAACCAAAAAGCACCGAACCCTTTTTTTTAACACACTGGATCAAAGATTGGCCATTTTTAACAAAAAAGATTCCTTATATGAAATAAAATTGGGCATAGTAGTTTACACGGCAGGAGAAATCAGAAGAAAAGCCAGGTACGTTAAATAATAACTAGAGACGTCGTAAATGAAAAGCTACGCTAATACCTAACGGTAAAAAATTTCGGTAAGGATATTAAATTGCAATTAGACAGGGGGTCGGATCTTTCAATAATAAATTTAAAACGTGGACAAAATTAGGAAAACCAACTATCCTAAGAACCAGCAGAACGGCGATTGCCCTCAACGGCGAAAGAATAATGTTGGGGTGAATTAATCACCAAAGCCACCTTGCTGGGAAAAACGAAAAAACTCAAAATGTATGAATTAAAAAAATTGCAAACCTGTTAGTTTCCGATATAATGGATGAATTTCATTGGGAGGATCTTTCTATATTAACATAAAAAATAGTAACCCATCCAGCGGAAACTGAGAAACTTATAACCAGTTAAAAAAACAAAAACAATCGCAAATGTATTTTATCCTTGCCTTGGGAGATGCACAAACATGGGCGCAAAGCCGAAACCGGGCATACAACCGGTGTTAAAAAAAAAAAAAAAAACACAAAAAAAAAAAAAAACCTAATCTCCTGTTCGCATCTCTGAACAAGATAAATCAGGAACTGGATATATTAGAAAACATCGGTATACTCCTAAAATTGAACATAGTGAATGAGCTGTTCCAGCAGTCTACGTAAAAAAAAAAAAATCCGGGGATATCCGCGTTGGCGCTGACTTTTCGACCGTACTTAACGGTTCGGTAGAAGACTTTCACTATCCATTATCCAGCCTAGAGGAAGTGTTCGCGAAATTAAATGGCGGCAAGTTTTTCTTAAGATCGGCCTGACGGACGCTTACTTACAAATTCCTGTAAACGACAAAGGCGCAAACCTCCTCTGCATTGATACTCATCGGGGTTTGTACAGTTATGAATGGCTCGCGTTTGGGGTCAAGATAGCACCCGCGATATTTCAGCAAGTCATGAATACCATGTCGATGGACTTGGACACCGCCATCGCATTTCTAGATGACATTATCTTAGCGAGCAAAAGCATGGAGGAACACTCAAACTATATCAGACAAGTATTCAGCCGAATATAAAAGTATGGGTTTACGGTCAAGGCAAACAAGTGTGAATTCTTTTTACAAAAAATCCAGGACTAAGACATAGCATTGATAAAGATAGCAGACACCCAGATCCGGACAGGGCGACTGCCATTAGAGGAATGCCAGAAGCGCAAAACACAGCACAATTGCCAATGTGTCCACTACTTAATCAATTACTAAAGAAGGGTAGGACTTGGGTTTAGACAGCGGAGTTCCAGACATCATTCCAAGAAATAACAAAAATCCTTACTTCAAAACCATTCCTAGCTAATTTTACCCCAAATTTGGGATATAATAGTAGCTAATGACGCCAGCCAATATGGCCTTGGCGCCTGAATGTTACATAGAATGCTAGATGACTCAACACGCCTAATAGCTTTCGCGTCCCGGACTCTGCTTCCAGCAGAGAATAACTAACCTCAAATCGAGAAAGAAGGACTCGGAATATTTTTTACAGTTTCACAATTCCACCAGTTCCTGTACAGACGATATTTTTATCTACAAACCGAACATAAACCTTTGATATCCATTTTCGGATAAAACAACGACTTCCTACATTCACGGCGAATCGACTATTTAGGTGGGAACTACTCTTCTAAATTATAATTTAATAATAGAATTTCTCTCCTTAAAAAAAATGGCACATGCAGACGGTCTGTGGAGACTAATTGCTGTCCAAATGGAACCTATTCAAGGCTCAGTAATCGCGACACTACGTATTTACAGTGAATTGAAAACCATGGTTAATAATATCACCCGCGTACTGCAGATCACACTTCCGAAAATTAAGGCAGAATCCGTGGCTCATAATTTCATCCAAACCAGTAAGCAGAAGTTAACACTGCCTGATACCGTTTCAGTATTTTTTCTGTTTGTGAAAATGTGCTGCTATACGACGAAAGGGATTCTCAAGGACTTTCTCATGGTGCATCCAGGAATAAACCGGACGAAAAGCCTGATAAGAAGTTTCGTTTATTGGCAAGCTATCGACCACGACATTCCCAACATGTTGAATACGTGCAAATGATGTGCTTTGGGTGCCAAGGAACCACCTACAACACATAAACCTTGACCTAAAGCTGAACAACCGTGGCCGAGGATCCATATTGACTACGCGGGGTCCGAAAAGGATTTATACTACCTGATATTACTAGACATCTAATCGAAATGACCAGAGGTCTTGAAAACCAACAAACCGACCACGGCAACGACGACGAATTTTTTATTAGAGTGGTTTGCTAGTTTTTTGATTGTGGATTGTCTAGTCAGCGACAACGGTACTAAGGTCACTTCAGCAGATTTCAGAGAATTCTGCGAGATGTACCAAGTTAAGCATATTACAGCCAACAGTATCACACCAGGAGTAACGGCTAGGCCGAACGCTTCATCGACCTACAAAGAATGTTAAAAAGCGTTCGGCACACCGACAGAAAAGGTACTCCAGCACGTGCTGCAGATCTATAGGATAACGAAACATCCGAGCAACCCAGATGCCGGATCCCCAGCTGAAATCATGTTTGGCGGAAAATGAAATCAATATTTTATAAACTGCTGCCCAAACATATAATACAATACAGAACCTCTACACTGTCACAAAACGGTTTAGCCGGGGGAAAAGTATATTTTAAACATTATAAGAATAATATTTCTTTTGGGAACAGGTCACGATCTTATGAAGAGTTGGCCATGTTACATACATCATTCAGGGTCCAAAATTCGAACATAAGAGGCAGCTTAACCAAATAAGGAAACATATCTCCGGTGACCAGGAGGAACCACCGCGGAATGGCAAAGAGTCAATTGATAGAGTATACGACAGTTTTGACGTTGAACCTCCACAAGGCATGTCAGAACCAAGACGCTCGGGCAGAATAAGGGAGCAAACATACCCCTTGCTAGTTTTCCCTCAAAGGAAAAATACTGATTTCACACCCTGTAAAAATCAGCTTTGGAGGGGGATGTTGTGGGGAAACCATTCTCCAAATTCACTAATCCGTCGTTCATAGAAACTTTACTCATGGCGATCCCAAGCGAGGGTTTAATTCCAGAGCGACCCTCGCATGCACGGTGAATTAATAACACTTTTCCTTTGTAACATTTCCGTTGTTTTCATATAATACAATATTTAACTGTTATCCCTTTTTCTGTTCTTCTTTGTGGCTACGTGCGAGCCATAACACATAGCTATGTCATATCAATGTTCACATCTTGAATAATTTGATGTTCCTGTTTTATGTTGCTTTTTATAGAGATTCTCTAGCATCTTTCGCACATTATATATATATATATATATATATATATATATATAAGTATATATATATATATATATATATATATATTTCCTTTTAATAATCATCTATAATGTGTATAAATTAAATGACTTTTTCCCCTTTCTGTTCATCACTTTTACCATTATCCCTTCTCTCCATGTATCTTTAATTAAAGCTACTGGTGTATGATTTTCTACTCTATGCACTGTTGTCATTTTTACTGATACATCTTCTAATATAATAATGTCGTTGTTCGTCGTTATATATACATAACAACATTATTTTCGCACCAGGCTTATATCATTGTCTCTAATGTTCTCAACTTCTTACGCATTTTCCACTCCTTTTTGTCTATTCGCAGCTATTCTGATTTACGTTTGCTAGTATGTATATCAAAGTTTCTTCTATTCTTAGCCTCCTTCTCTTTCTCGCTATTTATTATATTTCCTATACTCTTTTAATCCAATATATTCTTCCCTCTTAATGCATGCAAGGTTTTCTCATTATTGTTTACGTTTCTACTGATTATATATCGAAGCAACGTGAGCAGCTTAGGTTTTACACTTATTTTTAGGTGCTATTAGTGGCGCGTGGTTTACAATGAGTTTTACTAAATATATATTATCTTCAACCCACGTTCTATAAAAAAACAAGTTATCTACCTTCTCCAGTAAGGTACCAATGTAGTCATCTATGTGCAATACCAGTTTATGCACCGATTAAATTGAACGGTACAATTTTCTACCATTTTATGCCGGATCATGGAGATAAACATATAATATATTCAGAATGCATGACACGTTGTATTTTATATTGCAAAACGTGTCTAACGTTTAAATGTACAGCTTGAGCGGTGTTAAAAAGAAACTGAACAGCAATGAAATATTATATAATATGTGTATAATTACTATGAGAAAAATCAATACAAATATGAAATGTTTAAGTTTAAAATGGGAAAGATTACCCATATTTTATGTTCTAAAAACCCTTTAAATTGCATCAGAGGAAGTTAACTTTGTAGAATATTTAATGGTTATGTACGTGTATGCATTATTGAAACTTCACAAAATGCCTCATGTTTAACTCGTTGGTATAAATATATATGCAATTACATATAGATCGTATTTTAACACTTTACAGATGTAACCGACAAATTGATAATGAGGAGGTGATATTTTCACGAATGAATCCTGTACATATATTAATATAAATGTATAATATATAAATAATTATATATATATATATAGGAATAGAATAACTGCATCTAAACATATATTTTCATGAACGGTTATGCCAAACGTGCCTTTTTATAATGCATCTATTTTATTTTTCTCTGTAAATTTACCTGTTTGTCTATTATGTATTCTCAGCTTTTATCTCTTCTCGACTTACAATTTCTGTCTTGATCACTGTCTCGTTTTCTTTGCCATTCCTTTTTGTTTTCATCTTATTTGTATCTTCCTCCGATTCTTTCAATTTGTTCCTTTTCGCCTGTTCTCGTGCCGTCTTAATCGATAATCTCGTTCTTTACATCTGTCTCACCGTTTTCTCTTCATTAACATTCTCGTTTTTAAATTTTAATTTAATTATCCTCTTTCTTTCTTTGTTCTATTTCCACTGTTTCATAGCTTCGAGCATTTCTACGTCAGAATTCGTGTTATTTCCTAATGAGATGTTCATTTCTTTCCAACGTATATCCATCATTTTCAATTCTATAGGCGCCCAACTATTTTTGTTTTGCATCCTCACAGTCTTAACACATGTCTTATAACTTTCTTGATAAGCTTTATTTAAAAATTGCATGTTTTACGAAACTAAGTATTACTTCGATATATCACTATTTGATAAGCCAATCTTCTAAGCTCGATATATCAGCGTTAATATAGCATAAAATATATGTATATAAACTTACAGAAATGAAGTAATATTATTTACTTTTCTTACATATATAAACAACTCTCTTTATTGGATAACAAAGTATTATTAAATTAAAAAAAAACTGTATTAATCTATTACTGTACTAAATATGAGTTAAGTTTTCTCAAGTGATATATTTTACCCATACAATTTAATTTAAAAGTACATGTGAATAAGTTTGTTTTGAAATTCACTTATGTTATAAAACATGTTTAAATTATTTCCATTATGATTATTACAATGAACAGTATTTCATGGTTGGCTGTTTTTGGTTTACGGCATATCAAACCTTTTCAATTCATTTAATGCCGAATCCAGTGATTCTGAAGATGATTTTTAATAGAATATACTTTTTTTTTCCAGGTCAGTTTCTATTTAACCCATATTTCGAACCCTAACAAGTATTAGCACTCCGGGGCAGAGTGGACCTAGGAGCAATGGTAATTAAGGGGTGGCTCCGCATTTCCCAAAGCCCGCAAGCTGGGTCTCACCATTGGATATAGTTTAATGTAATATCCAGGGCCTTAAATGGAAAGATACACACAGGCTTGTTAGCTGCAGTCGAATACTCTACCACTAAGCTATATTTCTAGATTGAGCCGTATTTCAATTCTTTCTTTAGTCTTGTCACTTCGCTATTTAAAGATTCAATATTTTGTGAAAAATATGATTGAAGTTGATACTTCCGTAAAAAAATATTTCTGTTTATTGGAACCATATTTTTACATATAGTTTAATGTGATTTTATGAAAAAATGTCGTCTTAACATTGAGTCTGTCTCCCAGTTATAATTTAAGTAATTTGGCTCTAATTCTCTTAATTTGTTTTTTTCAAGATTTCCTAAGTTATCATGGACATATTTCAGCCGAAATAAAATGGTGGATCATATATTTATTTAATATTTATACGTTTTCAATTTGCTAAATATGATCTCCTGAACTTTAAGTAATGTAATCAAGCATTGCCAATGCGCCATACAAAAACGATATTTATTTTACTTTATTTTCTATGCGCAATCGTTGTAATAGTGCAGTTAGATGTAAGAAACATAGCTATACCATATTAAATTCACCCGCTGATCAGCTTTATTTTTTAGTATATTTTAATCTTATTTTAGTTTATTTTACTACTTGTTAACTCCCGCTTTATTCAGACATTATTAGCATTTCTAAACACTGATATGTCAGCAGTTTTCTACAATATGTGCAAATGTTCAATTAAGTTTTCGCTCTTGTTAAATAAAAAAACATTTTTAGTTATTCATCCATGGCTGTAATAACTCAACCTCGAAAATTTCAAATCATCGTAGGTTGATACTTGGTTTGGTCTTTTTGTAAGATTCCTCAATATCCGCATGTGTAAAAAAGTAGTTTGTTGAGGGGGCTAAACAATGTACTTAGTCATTGTACCATTCTAAGAAATGAAAATTGTTGAATTCTGTGATAATATATCATTGGACATTTGGTATTTTATTGTCACATAATTGCTAAATTGTAAATATCTCTTTAAAATATGTTCAATAAGCAAAGTTTGTATTTTAAATGTGTTATACAATCTCAATACGACTCTTACGTAACATCCTATTCCTTGTTGTGAGGAAAGATCTAAGTATGTTTCAACTGAATTAAATTTTCCGGGTTAAGACGTACAAAAAAAAAACACCCTCGCAAAAAATCAGGCGTCTTGTTCCCTTCTTGGTATAGAACTATGTTGCTGTTAATAGTAAACCAATTGCAGATGAACACTTTTTATTATATATTCTGGTGTTATAGATTATCCCTTTGGACGTCCTGCATAACGAGTGTAAAAAACAGTATAAAGGTTTATGCTCTTCTTATTGCAATTAAGAATCTGTTTGAACACTCATCTACGTATTTTTATCGGAAATCTGTCATAGCGAGTTGTAGCAATGCTTCTGCTGGATAAATTGCAGTTCTTACTGCCAGTGGTGTGGTGAATATATTTAGGATCCCCGTCACCAGTTTTGTCACTTTGATAGACCTATAGCAAATAGGATACTGCAATAAAAAGTTCACTTGAAGATGGAAAAAATACAGCTAGATTTACTTTAGGCTCTGCAATACATGTTTTCCCAGATGAACTGATTATCAATAAATCTTTCAATCTCCAATAGTATGATTATCGAAATACGTAAAAGCAACCATTTATCAATAAACTCAGTTCATTTCCTTTCCTAGTTCGGGACAAATTGGAGTGCACCTTTATGTAATTTGACATTGTAAAGTTTTAAATATTAAACGACTCGAAAAGAATACAAAACCTCCATCGATATAAGAGATGAAGAAACCAACATCCCCAAGAAATAAGTTCAACATCATTGATTTGCAAAAGGAAAGCGATTGATATATTAGTGAAGAAGCAATAGCAAAAACAGCTCCTGTAAACATCGGTGTATGCATCAAGATGTATAGATATTGCCCAAAGCTCAGCTTACAGTGGCTGTTGCAGCTGAAAGGAGTATGGAAACGGAAAGATGCTGGAGAGAGATTGGCGATAGCAGAAGAGGTTTACCTTCCCAAAAAAGGGCAATCAAGGAAAATCGGTTTATAAAGACAGTTTTCACTGTAAAATCTTGACGAAAGGTTATGTTAGGCATACTTGCAAAGCGAACACTCACATTTGCAGTAGTGAATACGTACATCGACGAGTCAAACAAAACAGCTGGAATAATTGAAATACTTGGGTTTGTAGAGCATGTTTACTTAATTTTGGAAGAAATACAGAAATCAAAAAAAAAGGGACATATCTGCGATATGGTTTGAGTTTAAAAAAGCGTACGGATCTGTTCCACATGCGCTACTACAATACGCAATAGAATTCTGGATGGCCATGCAAGTTAGAAGAAAGGTGAGGAATTACAATGTATATTCCAAAACGAGATCTTTCGCAAGAGATGTGCAAGGACTTGAGGACGGAATTGCAGCTGGATGTATAATATCGGAGACCTTCTTAAAAAAATATGTAGATTTAATGGAGCAAAAGTATCAACACAAGTTCGGTCGTTTATGGACGTTATCACAACATTGACATGCGATGAAAAAGCCATCAAAGGGTTAATTTAACGACGGAACGAATTTATTGCGTAGTCGAGGATAAAATTTAATACCAAAAAGTCGAGGAAAAGAGAAGCTACAAAAGATGAACCGGTGAAAAGTTTCGGCCGAGTGTTCTAGATATCACGAGAAATGGCCAAAAACAGATGTACAAACACAGAAAGGAATAGGATGAAAGTAGTTGATAACACCTACTTGCCTAGTAAGTTAAAACGCTGGTGGGTGCAGTTTGTCATGTACCGACACATACTCCAGCCAATGATGATCTATGATTTAGGTATGTAACGAATTGAAAGGATAAAATTTATTAAAAAAAAAAAAACAATGACTTCATTCAGAAGTGGATGATTCACTTGGCTGATTTTTTTTGAGTTTTACTGTTGATGAATTGAGTAAACACTATACGAAAATAAAACTTCTATTTCAGCTCCCGTTTAGTTTCATAACAAAACAAGAAAAATAGGAACTTCCAGTTAGATTTTCAATTTTTTTTTACATGGAGTTCACCACTTATCAAGGCCCAAGGGCAACTCCGGGGTAAGGGGTATTGTGTGTACAGTGATCAATGTGATAATGTAGTAATAGTATTCGAGAATTGATAAAGTGTCATTACTTAAGGGGGCGGTTCATCAGGAATTTGTTTGCGTTGGACTTGAAGACATACAGGTTGAAGTCGGGAGGGAAACAGGTAAGCGGAACAGTTTCACATGCGTGCAGTTCTAAGAAAGAAGCTTTGTTCTTGGAATCTGCGTTTTTGATTTAGGCACAGATAAGGAGTGGGGGAAATTGTTGACGGTGGTTTCAGCTAGTCGGGTGTTTTTTTTTAACAAGATTGGCGACGGGGACCAGAGAATGGAGCTCAGACGAGCATTTGCCATGAAAATAAGATAAAACGAAGATAGGCTCGCTATGTCTCTTTTGTGGGAAAGAGGGTGCAGGGAAGAGACGATGTCATTTCCCACCAAGACACGAAGTCCATTTTGTACTCTGTTAAGGCAGGATAGGCTGTTTTTAGAAGCTTCAGCCCAGATGTGGCAGCAGTACTCCATCCTTGGACGTACTTGGCTTTTATATATATATATAGAATTGCATAATTAGTGAGATATCTTCTGGAACGGTAGAAGGATCCCACCATTTTCACAGCGAGCTTGGCCACATACTTGATGTATGTGTGCCATTTAAGATAAGGAGTAAAGGTCAAACCCAGAAGCGTATCAAAACATGGGGTCTCCCCTAGACGAGGGCCATCCATTTCAATTGATGCCAGCTGGGGATCAGAGCGTTCATGATGTAGAGATAGGGGCTTGGTCTTAGATGCACTAAAGGTAACTAGCCACCTCTCCCCCCACTGTACCACACGCTCAAGATCAGGGGAGAGAGAATCAGAGAGAACATCATCATTTACGGCCTTTGATGTGTTGCCATAGGTATTCGTGTCATCAGCATTGATGTCAACAGATGATTTTAGTATGTGTTTTGGGAGATCATTGATGTAGATTAGGAAGAGAGTGGGGCCCAGTATGGACTCCTGATGGTCTCCAGCATAAATACTGTTGGCCTCTGATTTCTGCCCATCAACCACTACTTTTATGGGCCTATCAGAGAGAAATGATTTAATGATCGAGAAAACATTTCCAGTTATACCGTAACTGGAAATATTGTGTAGTATGCCTTTATGCCAAACCTTATCGAAGGCCTTTGATATGTCAAGAGCAATTGCCCTAGAAATGGAGCCTTTGTCAAGAGATTCGCTAATGCTAGGAGATATAACCGTTAGCACATCTGCGGTAGATCTAGCAGAACGGAAACCATATTGCGTGTCGTTAAGAAGGTTATTTTTGCTGATGTGGTTGACTACTTCTCTATTTATTGTGGATTCCAGCAACTTACCCATGACACACAGGAGACTTATTGGTCTGTACTGAGAGGGAGATGACTTATCACTTGAATTTTTTAAATACTGATAAGGTTTTCCATGTGGTTGGGGAGCATTTCTCCTTAAGGCACCGCTTAAACAGTTTGTTAAGTATGGGGGCAAGTTCTGGTTGTAATTTTTTTAACACTATAATTGGAATACCGTCAGGACCAGTTGCTTTACTGGAGTCAAGGTTTTTCATTAGCTTGGCGACCTCAGCCACATATATGTGTATGTTGCATAGCGTGTTGTCTGTTATAGCAGGAAATACGGGGAGTTGATGACCTTCGTCGCACAAGGAGAATTTGCCGCAAAGTTCTTGGCAAATAGTTTGGCCTTGTCGGATGCTGTCGAGATGACCTATGGTCCATTGGTAATTGTTGGGTTAGAACGCACGTTTCTGTTCAGGATCCTATTTGCTATTTGCCAAAATGATCCAAAGATAAGAGACAATCATACGGAAGTAAAATTCGGATCCAAATTCAAAGGAGAAAAATGTGAACAAGCATAAACACAATCATCGGATCAGTAAAAACAAACTATGAAGGATTGAAGTGACGATCGTTAAAATAATGTCGTGCTAGCAGCAATCTGGACAGTCATGAAGAAGTGGTAAATACGATGAGAATAAACGAAGGAAAGAGAAGAAAAGTAATCCTTATGCAATGTAGTGTGCATGTACAGAACATCCAGGGAAAGTCTTTAGTTGTAAAGGGAAAATTATTTGGGAAGAGCATCTGTAATTGGGAAACAGCTATAATTTGTTTCCTGATAAAATGCACATACGATATGTCCAATCATAAATCTTTGTAATCAGAGTTCAGATAATATATGCAAATGTAGGCAGTAAAGCTCAGTAATAATCTATCCGCAACCACTTAGGATTAGACCAACGAAGCTGAAGACATGATCAGGGGCTCAAAGTTGTGAAGAACGGATTTTTAAAGAAGGGAAACGAAAAAAAATTGAAAGCTGAAAATGTTGAATAGCTGCAAAGGATTAATTTGGAGGAGAAGGGAAAGAATCTTCGGTAAATAACCGAAAGAGAATTGAAATTGACAAAAGATTGGACGGTTCGTGGAAATTAGCAGTTGAGCTGGATTCACCACTCGTGTTCACACAACAACCGCTCAAGCCTAAATATAGCGAAGTGAGAACAAAAATTATAAGCAAACGGTGATGATTGAGTTTACAGTAAGTTGGGAATAGACCATTAAGGATTGCCAAAAAAAGTCTCATAGTAAGATGCAAAGAAGTTAGCTTAGATGTAAAGTTTTTTTTTATATCAGAGGGACGGCCCTGGGTTCGTTCATCTACGGAAAAGTTGATTCGGGCACAAGCAGTCTGGAACAAGCAAACTTATAAAAAAAATTCAACAAGATCTGACAGACTTTTCGATGTGGATTTCGCTTAAGAGAAATGACGAAAATTAAACAGATAGTCCCACATCAAATTAAACATCACTTTCAAAAAGATGAGCGTCGCCGTTGCAGTGCAATTAGTCAAGGATAAGCTTACAAAAATGGCTGACACTTTATCTCCCTGATGGTGACATTATTCTAGGTTGTCTGGGATTGAGCACCGTAAGAAAATGTTCATCCTCACCATTAATTGTATATATTATTAATCCATTTTATAATATCTAATTTTTCATATTTTTATATTGTTATCTAATTTTCTATATTATTTTTATATTTCTACCTATGTACTTCATACAATTTTTAAAAAATCATTTTTTTATATTTGTAGCCCGTATTATATATTTGATTTTTATATAAAAACGTACCCGGCCACGCGTTTCTGTGGCTCAGTTTTGTTAAAGAAAATATTTAAGGGATTTGTATCGTACCTAAACACGCATGCGCACACACACGCACACGCGCGCGCATTTTCGCATGAAAAATAAAAGTAATTTAGTGTATTTGATATTCGTCATTCTATGACTACTGTTCGAATGAAAATATTTTATAGTTGAAGTTTTACCCGGTCACGCGTTGTTGTTGCTCAGATAGGTTAAGCAATTACTACAGTGATTTCTGTCGTGCGCACGCACACACACACACACACACACACACACACACACACACGCACACACGCACAAGCATAAACGCATACAACTGTAATAATCTAAGCATCTAATGAATATTATGCCGTGCGAATAAAACATGTCTTTTGCTGACATCATGTTTTATTTTTTGGAAAAGTTCGTTATTTTTATAAGGATCGAATTCTCGAATAACAGAAGTGTCAGACCTCAGCCAATCCGAAAGGGCAGACATTGGGCAAGAAGCCGTTATAATTTATGACTCGTAAATCGGAAAGATTATATTATGTCGATATGTCTATGAGCCAATTACGATGAGTGTAATCAAAGTATCTGTGAAAATTGTAGAATTGGTCCTGGTGACAATTGGTAGAGTGTTAAGACAATATAGTTAGATAGAAAAGGCTTCCTCTAAAAATATGCGACTGCGATTGTGTTGCACGTTGGATGCAGCACAGCGTTTTATTTTCACGATGGAACATGTCTAAAATGGTGGTCGAAAGCTGCATAAGATATTGGCTCTTAAGCTAGATCTATTACATTTTTATGTGGCATCTGTTGTTGAAAACCTATGATACTTTGATCCAGAAGGGAATTCCGCAGTCCTTTAGAGATAAAAATAGGCGATAATATGAATTTTTTATAAGATGCCAAATTCATATATATATATATATATATATATATATATATATATATATATATATTTATATACTTGTAATAATCACTCTGACAATTCAGCTTTCATCAGATCACCGAAGCAAAGCAAATTTGAGCCTGTCTAGTACAAGATAAGTGAACATTTAGGAATTCCAGGCGCTACATGTGCCCTCCACTTATCACGGCATTGTTTCTAGTCCTTCCTCTGAATCTTCATTTTCCACTTGTATTTTACAACGCCGATTAAGGAAAGGTGTGCGTAAGAATTGCGCCGCTCTTACCACCAAATATTCCACATGCGGGTACCCTAATAATAAGTATCCATATTATCTCAAGACCGAGGGAACAACTATATCCCTATATATAATAGAAAAGACACAGTTATTTCCATCTAGATCAAATACCGTAGGTTTACAACAACCGATAACATATACGCCTTATTATGTCTACACTCATAGCCAATATAATATGTAACTATAGAATGACATTTTACACACATTAGTTCGTTATAATAATATCTCTAGACATGTTCTTGCGTTATGATTGGCTGATTCGTGTCATACTCCAATTCAAGAATTACATTAATCCCGCCATTTTACGAACGATTCGATAACTTTACATTATTGGCCTTGCTTACCTCTAGATAAATAAAATTACATTTAAACCAACTAAAAAGCATTCTCAACTACATACCAATAGTAAAAAATAAGATCCACATTTCTGATTTTTTGTCTTTTTGGGACAGGGGGAATTAATTATAAATGTGCGATAACGAGTTTCCTTATTTTCGATTTTGAAATCACAAGGAATTCAGCGAGGGTCGCAAAAAATCGTTCCAGTTTAACTGAATTCGCTCGCCACGCATAGTCGTTTTACGTTATTTCTTGAATTGGTTTAAATAGATTAAACACATCGCTGTATCGATTACGCCCTAGTACAGCAGTGTATATGTGGTCCGTGTCGTAACCTACGGCTTTGTAATGCAACGAAAAACCTTCATTTGTTTTAGGATTGATTACTTTTGTTGTACTTGGGGTTTATTTTAATTTTAATTTTGGTTTTATATTTTTTTATCAAGATGATAATGAAGTAATTACAATCATGCAGCGCAGTAATTAATAAAAAAAATAATAATAATGAATAAAAATACACGAAGTTTCGTTTTCTTTCATTTCCTTACGATAGGAGTCCATGTTTTAATTCTCATATAAAGTTCTGCTTCTTAATACAACTTTTAGACGAACTATTTTTAGTCGCGGAGGCTGGAAAGTAAGCAGTCAACATTACCACAGCTTTAACGGCTAAATGGATATGTTCCTCACTTTTCCCAACACGGGCTGCCTATTTCGTCTATTTTCTTCTTTTTGCCCTTCGCTGCTATATATATATATATATATATATATATATATATATATATATATATATATATATATATATTAGAAATTAAGAGCAGATAGATATACATAAAAATACCCGTTCATATGAAATATATATACACACACACACACGCGCGCGCGCACACACACACACACACACATATATATATATATATATATATATATATATATATATATATATATATATATATATATGTATATATAACTTTGGTACCCTCTTCTTTTCTTATTAGAATTATTAAGTATTTAAATACCATAGTAAAAAGGAGGTTTCTATATTATACAAGCTTTCCTTATGAAATTGAAGATCAAACAAATCATATATGAGGTACATCATTTATAAATTAATATGATGAGGAACTACGTATTTGTTTGCAATTGAGATAATAAAATCTGAAAATGTATATATTTAATTAGAAGTTCATTCCTTAAAATTCTTTTGAGATTAATTTTTTAATTGAATAATAATTCATTTTCTGGAGATATGCATAGTTATGAATATGAAACGTGTAAAAATATATACGAAGGTGTTGGATGAATTTAAAATAGCTTTTAGCGTATGTGCTTTCTTCTATTTAATTAACTTCGCGTTTAAGTTATGATTGCTTTCGGCGTATTAATATCCTTCTCTATATTAGACATATTATTACGAAACACAAAATGCTGCTTTTTATAAACAAATATCTCAGGCGATATTGTGTAAGATGCTGAGTTATGAAATGTTGAAGGAGCGTTTGATTGTTTGATCCCCGTCACGTGTGAATTTAGAGGCTAATTTGGATCTTACAGAGTCTTCAATAATGTTGTCGCTTTTGTAATTGTGTCCTTAAGAAGCCAAGGAAAACGATGTATTCCCTGCGGTTCATTTGAAAAAAAAAAACAACAAAAGGAATTGTAATTGAAATTCCGAAGATATTTTTCTATTTAAAACCATCTCGACAGGAATACATTGTTGGAAAAACTCAGAATTTAAATGATAATGCGATAGTCATTAATTTAGGTATTCTGCAAAATAATGTTTTTTTAACAAAATAAGAAAAATTCGACATTGAAGACGTACGTGAAGTTTCTGGATGATGTAATTCTTCGGCAAATTCAAAATCTTTATGCTTAATGCGTTTATATAAAATATACAATGCGAGTTAATTGCTTCTAAAAAAACACTTAGTTATGTGTGTGTATAAGTAAACTATTCTGTGTGATCTAAGCCGTTTCTACGAAAATACTCTATATATACTATAATCTTTATACACTCTATATGAACTAAAAACTAACTATATAAAAGATTTTAACCTGTGGAAGAAATTAGATTAGTTTTTTGCCGGTAAATAGAAATAATAACGGGTAAAAATACAAGAAAAACGTTACATGAGTAAATGTAGGTATCTCTCGCATTGAATACTTCGCAAAAAGTTACTTAATCTTGAGACTTTTGATTTCTATTTGTCACTAGCTTACAAAATTATGAATAATACGCTTAATGTTTTAGTTGCAGTTATAGCTGATGGATCCAAACAATATTTTACAAGGTAGTCACAACTTATCAAGGCCTAGACGAAACTCGGGGATACGGATTATTGCGTGTACAGTAATCAATGGGATAGTATCATAGTAATCGTTATTATTGGAGATTTGATTAAGTGTTTTACTTTACGGGGCGGTTCATAAGGAATTTGCTTATGCTGGACTTGAAGATATCCAGCTAGTTTCAGGTGGGAAACAGGCAAACGGAACAGAGTTCCAGAGCCGTTCACTTCTAAGAAAGAAGGTGTGTTCATGGAATTTTGGTTTTGGCACAGATAAAGAGTGGGGAAAATGTTTGACAGTGGTTTCAGCTAGACTATTTTCAAATGGACCAAACTGTATGAAACACATTCTGGAAATGTTTTACTTTAAACGTATATGTATGATTATACAAACTATTAAATTAATTAATATCAATTGCAAAATTATATATATATATATATATATATATATATATATATATATATATATATACATATATAAGAGGCAATAGGAGTGTAATGTAACGAAAAACCTTCATTTGTTTTAGGATTGATTACTTTTGTTGTACTTGGGGTTTATTTTAATTTTAATTTTGGTTTTATATTTTTTATCAAGATGATAATGAAGTAATTACAATCATGCAGCGCAGTAATTAATAAAAAAAATAATAATAATGAATAAAAATACACGAAGTTTCGTTTTCTTTCATTTCCTTACGATAGGAGTCCATGTTTTAATTCTCATATAAAGTTCTGCTTCTTAATACAACTTTTAGACGAACTATTTTTAGTCGCGGAGGCTGGAAAGTAACCAGTCAACATTACCACAGCTTTAACGGCTAAATGGATATGTTCCTCACTTTTCCCAACACGGGCTGCCTATTTCGTCTATTTTCTTCTTTTTGCCCTTCGCTGCTATATATATATATATATATATATATATATATATATATATATATTAGAAATTAAGAGCAGATAGATATACATAAAAATACCCGTTCATATGAAATATATACACACACACACACACGCGCGCACACACCCACACCCACACACCCACACACACACACACATATATATATATATATATATATATATATATATATATATATATATATATATGTATATATAACTTTGGTACCCTCTTCTTTTCAAACTATTAAATTAATTAATCTTATACAAACTATTAAATTAATTAATATCAATTGCAAAATTATATATATATATATATATATATATATATATATATATATACATATATAAGAGGCAATAGGAGTGGAAAATGAATTCACAAATGCTATATATTGGAATCCTATATTAATGATCTTCCAAATCAAATCGTTACATCATTCTTATACATCTATGCTGATGCCACTACTATCAAGGGTAGCACACCTAAGATCGTAAACTACCAAGTTCTCCCTGATTCTCTCTCCTCTGACCTTGACCAAGTGGTACAATGGGGGAAGAGGTGGCTTGTTACTTTTAATGCATCTAAAACTAAGCTTTTATCTTTATATCATCAACGCTCTGATCCCCATCTGGCATTACATGAAATGAATGGCCCTCGTCTTGGGGAGGCCCCCTGTTTTGACAAGCTTCTGGGCTTGACCTTTTCTCCTGATCTTAAATGGAGTACGTACAACAAATCTGTTGTCAAGACCGCTGGAAAGATGGTGAGATCCTTCTAACGATCCAGTAGATATGTCACTGCTGATGTAATTCTCTATCTATATAAGAATCAGGTATGCCCAAGGAAGGAGTACTGTTGCCACACCTGGGCAGAATCTGCTAGAAAGGACTTATCCTGCCTTGATAGAGTTCAAAATAGACTTCGTAGCCTTGTGGGGGATGTCCTTTTCTCTTCCATGCAACCTCTTTCTCACAGAAGAGATATTGTGAGTTTGTCTCTGCTTTATCGTCATTTTCATGGCAAGTACATATATATATTTGGACGAACGACCCTGGTGTCTAACTCTGTCCCGTGGGGAGGCATAGTAAATCGGTACAGAGGAGTCGTTATACCAAGTTATTTGGAAGCCAAATGCTTCTCCTTAGAAGAGTAGAGAAGGTGCTAGGTAACAGTATGGGGATGTACTGTCTAGCCGGGGAATCATCAGGAACAGAATAAATAAATAAAATCATTGATGTTCTTAGGGGATCTATATAGAATTCTAAAATAAAGGAGGAGCGTCCTATATGAAGTGTAGTCTAAAAACGAGTATATGTTTCTATCATAATTTTAAATAATGTAAGTATTTTATGTATTAAAGATTAAGGGAGGTATAGGGGTAGTTTGGTTGTAGTTCTATTGTATCCGTATGTAAGGTGTATAGTGTCCATGCCGTTGATTTATGTTAAAGGTTTTTTTTTATCGACAGTGGTAACCGAAAGAAGAACAGTACTTAGAGCTGGTGTATGTTTTCAGGCGCAATATTATAATGAATATTTGAAGCTATGGTATATATATATATATATATATATATATATATATATATATATATATATATATATATATATATATATATATATATATATACTAATCAGGATTAATCAAAGTAACTTATATCACAACATTACTTATATGGGGAATATGGCTGTATCGTGATGTTATGAGATTAATGACAGTTAGATTGTGGATTACATGGAGAGTTCACTAGGGTTTTAATTCAGTAGAGTGGGGGTAAGCTCCGAAGGTGAAAATTAAAGGGGTAAATAATGAAGTGGGTATGGGTGAGAGTTTTTAAGATTACAATATTAATTTTCACAAGATAACATATGGCGGATAATATGTAGTGATAATCGTAGGGGTTCCTTGTTGTTAGGTGTAGAGGGTGCGTGTGAAATAGAAGGCAAGTCATTAAAACGGAGGAGTAAATTCATAGAAGTGGATTAAGGGGCGAGCACGTAATTGAGGTTTTGGCGAATGGGTCGGCATGATAATAGGGGAAGGATATACAAATGAAAATAATAATTTTAGATCGATGAAAAAAACTAAATTTTGTTAATTGGGCGAAATGGTTGGGGCGGTAGGGTACATGTATACAAAAGTGAGGCATAAAGGTGTAATATATATATATATATATATATATAGGTTTATTCAGCAAAGCTTAGAGTTTGGTGAATGAGATACTATCTCTTCATATATAAAGCTCTAAGCCAGAAAAATATTCGCAGATGTCCATATTATAACTCAGAATTTTCTTGGATCAATGGGCCAACTGCATAAGTTATTTATGAACAAGTAAATATATATAAACAGCAACTTACATTTAGGCTCGTGTTTTACGACAGTAATTTTCCCCATATAGATATTCGATGAAGTAATTAATGGTAGTGAGATAGATTTGCCAATTCAAATTGAAAATTGAAAGTTCGTCTTATCAGAAGATATGAACGACGATGACATTACCTCTGTCCTAAAAGAAAAGGATAATGAATATTGCGAAGTCGGTATTTCCAAGGCTGGAGTTAGAGTTTCGTTATAATATGTGGCCGTAAGAGTTCCTTTATGTAATTCTGTTATATATGATTCTTTGTTCATTCTTGGCGCATGAAGAATGCGAAATGATTGACGTAGTAGTTTCAAGCCTGGTTAATGTGCAGGGAACTGGGTCAGAATCGGCTAGTTCGAGACGAGTTCAGGAGTTTACAATGAGTACGAAGGTCAGAGTCAGGTGAAGAGTAGAGGTGAAATTGTTGGGTTGAAGTTGGGTTGATGGTATAGGCTAGGGCGAGTGGGGAACTGGGGTGATAGACCTTAACTGGTAGCGCTGACTTTTAGACAGTGGATGGGGGTAAGTTGGTGCGTGTTGGGGGCGATCTTTTTGGAGATTAGCGTCAATTGCCATTATTTCTGGTTTGAATGATTTAGGGATAGTTTTTCTTATTGCATAATTTTATATTCGTCTAAGTAAATATTGTAGAGATGTTTAAAATTAGTTTTATTGTTTGAGAGTTTTTTTAGGAGGAGGGCGGGAGAAAAAATTGTTTTCTAATCTTCAGTTTGAAGGTTGAGGTCCGGGACAGGGGATCTGATAGTTTTAAGTTACTTATTTATTAAGATTTTGCTTTAAATTAAGGAGAACACAAGTTTGGTTATAATTAGTGCGAATTGCTTATTAGGGTGCTATTAAATATGTGGTGTTATATGTTAGGCGTGGCTTTGAATTGAAATTTGGTTAGAGATAGCTGTCTGCAATATTACGAATAAGAAGTATAGTGTACGTTTAAACTTGCATGGGGTATAATAATTTAACGTATATATATATATATATATATATATATATATATATATATATATATATATATATATATATATATGCACAGTATATCACAAAAGTTATTATACTCCTCACATTTCTTTTCAAATATTTAAGTACATTTCTTCATGGGATATTATTAAGAAAATATATTTTGACACAAAAATGAGTCTGTGTGCAGCATATATACTATAACAGTTTATTTTCCCATCAAACTTAATATATATAGCCAATCAACGATTAATCCCTTTCAATAAAAGTGAGTACACCCCAAAAAACAGTTGTATATATATATATATATATATATATATATATATATATATATATATATATATATATATATATATATATACAACATATCAACTTTCAATATCGGAGTGTAAAGACAAGGACCAAATGGCCTTTGTCTTTGACTTTCATGCAAGAGGAGAAAATGGTACGCCCTCCCCAATTAACAAGCCGGTACTGATGAAATAGGAAGATCAGGATGACCTTATTCCTTATCGGCGTGGAAATTAGTACCGTCCTTCCCGGTGGTCGGTCCTTTCTTACATCTGGTATTGTGAGTATCGGTGCAGTTACTGAACCGAAACTACTTGCTGGACCTTGTTTCATGGTTCCGGGTTGAAGAGTGTTCAACCAGGAAAATATTTAAAAAACAATATTGGATACTTTTGTCCTATATATTTATCAGGTTCACAAATTTCTATCTGCAAAACAAACCGAGAATCTATAAATACCAAAACAGGAAATTCTGATTATATTTGCACCATTTGTGGTGACCATTTATGTGAAACTGTAACCGAGGAAACATAGACCCAATGCACAGAATACTAAACTGTCATGAAGAATACGTTGACAATGGTATGAATTAGGTCTTCATTTTTGAAAATGACCTCCACACAAAATAAGTGTTTCTTCAATTGACAACTGCATAGAACTCAAGTCAATTATTTCCTGTGCTATATGCACTAATTCTATTTTTTTCTTTTTGTAAATGAAATTATTTCATAGTTTACTTTTAAATTTATGTTAATATTTTCAGAAAAATACATATTAATACGCTTTGATTTAACATCTCGAGTACAATGGCTGCAGCAGAGTTATTCTATTTCAGTTATTTATTTGTTTGTATAAACCTACCCAAAACTGTATCACCTGCTCCACCTTGTATATAAATCTGGCCAGTCTGTATCAACCTGCCCTAGAATATTTTTTTTTTAAATTGATTGATGCCAGGAAAAATAGTCTGATACTATTTTAAAAGGGTTTAACAATTAAATATATTGTTAAATTTTATTTGAAACAAATATTGATTTTCTCCTTAAATCTTGTTAGGAGTAATGACAAATAAGTATTTCCTGTGTCAATTTGCCCCCGTCTCCTCTCCTTTTTTCACCTATCTCTATCTGTCCATATATATATATATATATATATATATATATATATATATATATATATATATATATATATATATATATATAATATGTTACGAGTCAACGTTGCTTAACTTCGGTGATCTGACGAGAACCGGTGTGTAAACGCGATTATGCCGTAACATACATATTTATATATATATATATATATATATATATATATATATATATATATATATATATATATATATATAATTTCAGAGGAACTCTTCAGGATATTAAAAGGAAAAATGCAGAAGAATAAAACGATCATAGACCACTCGTAAATGAAAAGGAAACAGTGTAAGAATCCTATCCATATCGGGAAAGAAATTATGTGTGCGTATATTTTCCTTCTCGATATGGGTAGGATTCTAACATTGTTTCCTTTTCATTTACGTATGATCTATGATCGTTTTCTTATTCTGCATTTTTCCTTTTAATATGCTGAAGATATCCTCTGCAATACGGACGAAACCTTGATCATTTCATAAATTCATTCGGGTTTTCTTTTTTTCAAAACAACACACACACACACACACACACATATATATATATATATACATATTTCATTTTTTTTTTCAAAACAACATATATATATATATATATATATATATATATATTCGTATCTAATTCCATCAGATCAGTCTCCCTTATGTTTTAGAGACTATACCAAAATGACGACTACTTATATATTCTAGCATGGATACCCTGCGTTTTCCGAGTGGAGCTGAAGTTGGGTTATTTCACAACTGCTAACTCGAAAATAAAAGAACGGATAACAACAGAAAAATGAAAACTAGTTAAAGCGAACTCAATCTAGAAAGATTTTTCGTTAGGGTGTGTTGCAAAGAAAAAAAAATGAAAATACTTTAGTTTTATAAAATTACATTTTTACAGCGAAATAACCGTTAACAACTGAGAAATGATAGAAAAAAGTCACTATATAAAGCTCAATTCACACATCGCTACCCAAATGTCAACCCTTTCTTTTTAAGTCACTCATAAAAAGATGAAATAATGAAATTGTTTTTTTAAATTACAAACCACCGTTGTTTGAAACAGACCACCGGTTCGGCGTGTTTCAACGAAAAAAAATGTAAATAATTCAGTAAAAAAAAACCCAAAAAACTAGAATATTTTTTAGTGAAATACTGTTATAAAAATGATTATTCCCACAAAGAACTCACATTACGAAACCCTTGAAATAGGACAAGTGTTGTGGCAAAAAAAATAATTCTGATAAAATGTTACAACTTTCTTTTAAAAACTGTAATTAAAAAATCGAAAAAAGAAACAAAGTACTATTCAAAATTACAAAACAACGATGTTTAAATACATATACTCGAACATGAGAACTACCACTTGCGATGCAACCTCCTAATACACTGCCCCACAACGCTGAGAGGAAATACCTCTGGAAATTTTGTTATTTAAATGAATGAAAAAAAAAACGCTTGACTTCGCATGATCAGTTTTCGAAGTCGTTTAGAAATGGAAGATTATTCCGAACCTCCCTTGCTTTAAACGTGTATTTCTTTACGGAATTATTGACGGTTATTTTTTTCGACTCAATGCTAAACGCTGAGCTTTTATATTTACACACTCACTATATAAAGTCCAACTCGAACATCGCCACTAACACAAATAATATAAACAATATTGAAAAAAGTAAATCTTGTATTCTCCTAATAAAATAATATAAACTTCATTTCAAATAAATTAGAATTTGATGTAAAAATAATGATACTAACTGTATAAAGAAACAACTGATGATTTACTCAATGCAATATGAAGTGTCGAGGGCAATCCTTCTCTATGTTGCAATTAAATATAAATGGACCTGATTGTCAGTAATTTAGTTTCGCATAGACAGCCAGAAATATGAATTACGGTTTATATTTTGGAAGTGTAACGCAAAGACAATACAATTAATGTATTATTAACACACAGTAACTTCTTGGTATTACAACCTTTAAAATTCTTCTTTTGTTCAAACCGTGTATAGAAAGGATGTTCCTCTTTTCTCATTAACAATTATACATTAATATCGGAACATATTCTTTCAAGAAACATCCGGCGATTTCGGTGCATAAAACAAACACCCGGCACATAAACTTTTATATTGCTTGATAATGTCTGATTACAGTTTTTCTATCGAATTTTATCATTCTTTTTAATTGTTTTTATGTTAAGCTTTTTCTCTTACCGGTTTTTTTTTCTCACCGGTTTCATCAAATTTTCGTATTTTCGCACGTGCCGACTTATTTTTACAAACAGTAACTTACCTGATGAAAATATTTTGTTGTTTCTACTTTTTCCTTCGTTTTCAACATTTGAAAATAGTTATATATCTTAGCTTTTTCGGAAATGCTTCTTTGATCAATACGTTACAGGTAAATCATTCGTTTGATAATTTCGCCTGTGTTTAATTATTTTTGTTTTTTTGTCTCACATTGTATTTCTTTTGTATAGTATAGCGTGTAATTTCTAATGAAACACACACGCAAGATCTTACTTCATAAAGATATACCAGTCATCATAAATATGTATATATATATATATAAATATGTATATATACATATATATATATATGTATATATATATATATATATATATTTATATATGTCAATGTTATTAACAAAATCGCACACACTAACGCACCATATATATATATATATATATATATATATATATATATATATATATATATACATTTACAAGATTTATACTTTTTAGACGCTACTTCGGTGTTGAAACTACATAATAGTGAGGAATTTAGAATAAGTTTTTCAATCGGAACTCCTGTGCCACAGTGGTAAGATTACTTGGAAAATCAATTTTAAAAAGTGAAATGTTTCGGAAGATTTATGTATCAATTCTCAGTGAAGGCGAACGAAAATTCACTTGCGAATTACTTAGGATCTCTATGAATGAGATCAAATGTTACATCTACCGAATCGTGTGAAATGACACTTTCGATGAAACAATAGTGAATATGAATATAAATAGTATAGAAAAATTAAGTAGATTTAATCTCAATAATATTAATGGAAAGCATCTTACATAATTTGGGGACCTGACATCCTGAAGAAACCTTGAAATACGAATATATTTTTGAAACTGAAACCCTTAGATTTTAAAATAAACGTATGAATATCTGCCATACTTTGGGGTAATTACTCCAGCTAAAAAATGCTTTTCCTATGCGTGGTTAACAAAAGTGTACGTTTAGCTAGTTGGGGCAATTACCCCGGACTGAGCGCAATTACTCCAAAGTACGGTACATTTTTCTTCTGTATTTTTCTGAATGCGCCTGATTTTTAATATAAACCAGTGAAGTAGCACTGTTATACGGTAGCAAAGCGAATCTATCACCTTCGTCATCTCTTGAACCAACGACGACTGTTAGAGAAAGAATAAAAAAGAGCAAATGAAGCCTACAGTTACAAAGGAGAAGAAAAAAAGAATCTGATATTGCAGCACTCGTTGTAACTTTGCATCATCTTCTGCCCTTTTGTCGTCGCGGGAATCGTTGAGTACAAACTGTTATTCATTGTTTCTATTAATTTAAACCACAACACGAGAAAAGATATTTAGCAAAAACGATGGAAAATAGTAAAAAATAACGGAATCGTCAAAAATAAATCCAACAATATTTAATAAAAATCAACAAAAATAGAAAACAAAATATGAATTGCAAAGAACGAAAATTGAATCAGGAAACAAAATATTAAGCAAATAAAAACCAAACAAAATGACACCCTATGGCTAGAAGGAACTGACGGTTGCACGCGCGAGATTTCGCGAATTCTAACGAGATTATAGGAGAAGTGTTGAAGTGAAGTTTCCATTTTGATGAGCCGCTTCGGAAGGACAATTGGCTAGAAGCGTTCAGATTCACACAGAACGATCGATCCGTTTTGTTTCCTCATTGTACTGTTTGTAGCATTCCTTGTTTAAATTTAGTCTTCGTATAGGCGCTTGTTTATTATTTTTTTCCTTTCAATGCGACCACGCATACCGGAAAAAAAGAGTTGTCGGCCTGTTCGTTGGTTTATCACATTTTATATTGAAATACCATTTTTATCGCATCTCGCACAATTAGAAACGAAAAATACGTATGAGCAACTTCAGAAGTAATTTTGCGTGTTGGTTAAAATGTCACCTGCCTATTTGAAGTATCATTTTTTTTCGCAAATACTTTTTTTATTTCTATGTTATTTTTTTTAATTCATCGCCAGGGGACAAATATTTGAGATTGAATATTTACGTATTGCTTTATTATCTTCCAACACCTGTGCCAGAGCTTGTTACTGGCTTCGTCCGTCAGGCTAACATTTGTAATATTATTTTGTTTATGTATTATTCTTATAACTATCAAATATAACTTGTAGATGTATGTACACATATAGACATGGTCGTCTTTTAGATGGGTTTTCTTATGAAAATCGTGTAATCCACATCGTTTCCGTTATTCTATTTTGTGTAAATAAACCTTAATCAACACATTTCAATTTTGAAGCGCGATCTGTTATTCTTTTTTACTCCTGTTAAATAATAATGGGCTACATTAGTACTAGTATTGTCGGTTGGAGATGCTACTTGGTTATTATACTCATCAGGTCAAAATTGTTACGATTCTAAATGTGTGGATATCTCAAAACAGAGTCTATTAACACAACTGAATACTATCCATTTAATTTCAATGGCCTATCAACGACTAAATACTGCCCATGTCAATAGATTTATATGCCACCTATCGTTGATTATTTTGTACTAAATATTCACATTTGCTTGACATTAAACGAAAGAGGATGTTTAAAAAAACAGCTTTAAACCTACTTGTATCCGTATTTAATACGGTTGATTGCACAAATGATTTGTGAATTTTATCAATCAAGCATGGGTGACATGCGTAAGAATACTTCCGTGAGAATACTTTAGTATACTGCCATACTTATGTCGGTGAATGCTTTTTCATGGCTGTTGGTGCAAATTAAATTGAACAGTATGGGAAATATTCCTGTTATTTTTTACTATCGGTTACGGCTTAAAAGTGCCCGGGGGCCATTTATAGAGAAAGTGTAAAAATAATGTTACTTAGATCGCAGGTGGGTTAGGATGTAAACCGATTTGGAAAATGGGCAAACTACATGACTATTCCGTACAAGAAAAGACGACTACTTTGCAGTCGTATTGCAAACGATTTAGCGAGGTTTTGTTCCAAATATGGGTTGTTCTATAATATTCAAAGTGTGTCGGTTGATTTTTGGTGACAAGGAAGGAAAATGAGGATGTTTTTGTTATTGTTAGAAACAACAATTAGCTGTGAATGTAATACAAAATATAGTAAGCATACAGTAAATAAGCAATTATTTAAGCCATTACGGTTTATCTAACTTTAATGTGATGCATTTTGGACTTGCGAACTCTTCCGGATTCTTCTAGAAATTAATGTTCATAGTTCTACAGGCACAAGAAAAAATTGAGTTACCATTTTCTACTTAAAAAATAATATTCTTCAATACGAAGAAAAACAATTTAAAACACATATATATGATACTAGCATGGGCGTCTGGCGTTTCCCAGATGTTTGGATGTCTATGTTGAGCGAAATAAAAAAGTGGTAGTAGGAAGGCAGGATCGAACCCGTACCGCAAAGGAGGAAAAGAACGGGGTAAAACCTAACGTTTATGCTGTTAAGACCACCGCCAACCCGAAAAAAATTATTAATTAAAAATTAAGGCTAGACAAGGAGAGGATGACTTTCAAAAATATCGGCGAAAAAAGTGATCCCCCTAAAGAAAAGTGCCTAGTTGAAGAGGAAGATATTAGTGTTTGTAGCCAATTTTTCGATATTTGTCGTATGAAAGGTCGAACTTTAAAACGATACTGACCTTGGTAAAATCCGTCGCCTCTATTGAAGCTTTAAGGCAGACATGAAAACAGACATACATACATACATTTATATATTGTTAGCTAACAATTTTCAGCCCAAACTGATGAAACTGCTTGCCCTATCTCTGAATACACGTTATGTAAAATTACAAATATTTAGACCAGAAATTGTCTGAGTAATTTGAAAGAGACCGCAGAGGTTAATTTTTTTTTAAATTTAATCCCTATTATGACCTCTTAAAATGTATTGTTTTGGGCTCAAATCAATTCATTAAGTTAGATCCATGTCCAAGGAACCTATATCTAAAATTTCAAGTGCGTAGACGCAAAATTGTCGGAGGAGTTTGGAAGAGTTCTCAAATGTCAAATCGTTGACGTTTGACACTGTAATCTCCAAATTTCTAACCAAAACCGATCATCTCCATTTTCTCAAATCTCAGTATCCTGCATATCAAATTCCGAGTATGTACACTAAAAATTGACAGAGTTATTGTGTAGGGAAATGTACACAGACACACAGACACACAGATACACATACACGTTCACTCTTATAGATATATACATTAGTGGGTTCCCGTATGCCAAACACTCAGGTTAAACACCGCAACGAATGAGTTCTTAAGAAAAAAATAAAGTATCTGGGATTCGAGGTATACCAAGTGAACTCTATAAAATCGATTTCCACCCACACCACTTTGATAGAAGAAAGAGTTTCCTGGGTATGACTTCATACGAACAACGATTTATAAATAAATCTGATATCGCCTAGCTGCTAGTTAGCTTGACGAGGTAACATTCAATAGGATAACGCATGAAAGTCTTCCCTGGACAGCTTAAAAAGGAAGCTCGCATGTATACAGATGCCTTCAGTTGAGACATTTTTGTCCAGAGGGATGAGAAAGCGGTAGAAAAGCCGATCCGATGTATTGTTTATCTCACAAGCTAAGTAACACCCATACAAGATGGTGAACGATATAAAATAAAAGAATTTTCGATACGCTGTGCCCTACATAAATTAAAGCAAAGAATAAAAATAGACCAAGAAATAAAATAAAATAAAACAAATAAATAAAAGCATTACCCCCCCCCAAACATACACACACAACGTCTACCATATCTTTATGTAGCTAGAATGAAAGTCTGCCAGCTTCCCACTTTCGATATGACCTTCAGAGGAGTAGATTGCTGTTTCCAGACTCTTAATCTAAGGTTAAAAATGTTTCTATCTAACTTTTGAACCTAATTGGTGCTAATTAACGCTTACTGTTTTCTTATTACAGCTTTGACTTGAAAACTCGTAACTAAATTTTACCTATCTTGTCTTGTATTTTTTTCTTTGTTCTGAAATCTTTGTCAAATATGCTATTAACCAAAATTGTCTTGTTACATGTAGAACGGAAAGAAAAAAATGTCACCTATCAAAACAAGAACCTCCCAATACCTCCTTGGATACCTATCTAAACTCATATGTAAATTAGTAGTATACCGACTTCACAACTTTGATAAAAAGTTCATTAATGGATTTTAATTATAAGGTGAAGCTCGAATGATTTCAACCCGGTAGATAAAACAAAGAATAAAAATAGACAAAGAAATAAAATAAAATAAAAAATAAATAAATAAAAGCATTACCCACCCAACATACATACACAACGTTCACCATATCTTTATGTAGCTAGTATAACAGTCTGCCAGTTTCCCACTTTCGCTATGACGTTAAGAAGAGTAGGTCGCTGTTTCCAAACTCTTAAGCAAAGGTTTAAAATGTTTCTATCTAACTTTTGAACTTAATTGGTGCTAATTACCGCTGTTTTGAATAACTATCTAAACTCCAATGTAAATTACAATTAAGCCAACGTCATAACTTGATAAAAGTTCATTATTGGAGTTTGATTATAAGGTAAAGGCCGAATGATTCAAACTCGATATAGATAACGCCAAAAACATCCACCCGTTAATATGGATGGGGAGATTTTCTTCAAAACCGTCCTGAATTGATAATTGAACACCGGACTTATACTAAGCAGATATTAAACAGCCACTTGTACCCATTCCCCCTATTTTTTAATGGAGAGTAGATAATACAGTGGATGTGTTATCGGCAGCTCCAGTAAGTCTCGCTTCCCCTTTTTTGTCCCTCAATCCTCATTCAAATGAGTGATTTTTCTGAAAAAGGGTGAAGAAAAAGCTGCTTTAAAGTTCGGTAGTGCTTTGTGAACAGTAGTCTGAGAAGTTGGATTTTTTCTGTCTCTACGTCTATCCTTGTAGTCATATCACAAGTAAGGGTGATGGAGGTAAACGTTTCGTCTGGGCTGATGTTACCCGCCTGATAGTCAGGGACCCGAACCTTGGATTAACCACTAAGGAGGCTGTCCTATCAGCAGGTGCAAAATAATGGGATTGCTGTATTGTCATTTAGTGAATGGATTCTGGGCCATGCAGTAGTCTCTGGTGGGGCCTCTCGGTGCCATACTAGTGGGTAATTGTTACGGCTTTACTTTTCATGCACTACAAAAAATAATTTCCTGTCTTTTTCTCTCTTACTTTCCCTTTCCTGCTCTAACCAATTATACCGACCTGTTCCACAAATCCGAAAACCTCAACATGAAACATCGCCAGAAAAAAAACTCGAATAAGCCTAGAACCCCATTTTCCACAGTAGACCCCTATTACCATGTCTCTTCTCCAACATCAAGGTTCTGCGTTCCAACCTTCCAGAGGTTGAAACTCAATTACAGAAGACGAAACCGGGTATATTCTTTCTAAGCAAAACTGGAATAGAGCCGAACACTTCCCTAGAGGAGTTCATAATTAACGGATACTCTAACTTAACATCAATATCTGACCCCAAGATCGCCATGGGCATGGAATATGTGCCTACATTAAAGATGACTTCCCATGTGGCAGGGATATCTCTAGAGAAGATACTGATTTACTTTATATGTGCTTCCGGGTTGCACTTGCTTACACCACTGCATTTATATTTGCCCTTATCGGCCCCTCAACAGCAGAGTTACTATCTTTAAGAACCCGTCTGAGAAAATAGACCACATCGTGTCTGCACATCCCTCGGTTAACATCCACATCTGTCGTGACTTCAACGTCCATAAGGTGGAAGGGCTGACCCACTCAAATAAGACGGACAATTAGGGGAAGTTCTGTCATAAGTTTGCCATTGCATATGACCTTACTCAGATTGTTCGCGAGCCCACCCGTATACCCGATACTACAGGTCAATATGCAAGCCTCCTATACCTTTTTCTCTCAACATCCCTTTAACTATGTTTATGCTCCGTTATTTCTCCTCTAGGATCCTCCGACCACTCCGTCGTATGAGTTAAGATAAAAATGAAATGTAATCAGTCCCCAGACGTACCCCTCCATCGCACTGTATACCGATACTCCATGGCTGACTGGGATAGCGTTCGTACATTTACACCTGATCTACCTCTGCATTCCATGTTTAAAAAAGAAGTGTCCTCTATAGTATCAGATCTCACCGAGTGGTTAATAGTAGGCATATACCGATTCATACCATCTAAAAAATTCCGACAAAAACCTACTAGACAGCCATGGTTCTCCCCAGAATGTTCTGCTGCCATCGCGCACAGAAATCACCTTTTTCCATAGCTACCAACGTAATAGATGCACTGAGACTAAAGATGTTTTCAATAAGCCAGCAACCAATGTAAAAGAGTAATAAAAAAAGTCAAGAGAAATATATGCTCAGTCTGTTAAATCAAAAGTAGCTGATCAGCAGCTTGGTTCCCACCAGTTTTGGCAAATAAAAAATAGGATCCTTAACAGAAGTGTGCGTACTATCCCAACCATAATCAATGGGCCAGAGGTCATCTTCAGACAAGGTAAAACTATTTACAAAGAACTTAGCAGCTAATTCTACCTATGTGACAAGGCCATCAACTCCCCATATTTCCCCATATACCACAGAACACGCTAGGTAGCATACAAATATATGTGCATGAGGTCGCCAACTAATCCAAAACCTTGATTCGAATAAAGCAACTGGCCCTGACGGTATCCCAATTATAGTGTTAATAAAGCTCCAACCAGAACTTGCTCCCATACTTGCGAAATTGTATAAGCGTTGCCTTAAGGAGAAGTGCTTTCCAACACCTTTGGAAACCTCATCAGTATGCCCTGTATTTAAGAATTCAGGTGATAAGTCATCTCCCTCTCAGTACAGACCAATAGGTCTCCTGTGTGTCACGATTAAGTTGTTGGAATCCATATTAAATAGAGAAATAGTAAACCACCTCAGCAGAAATAACCTTCCTGGTGACACGCAATATGGTTTCCGTTCTGCAAGATCTACCGCAGATGTGCTAACGGTTACATCCCATAGAATTAGAGAATCTCTTGACAAAGGCTTAATTTCTAGTGCAATTACTCTTGACATATCAAAGGCCTTCGGCAAGGTATGGCATAAGGGCCTACTTCACAAGATTTCCAGCTACGGTATAACTGTAAATATTCTCTCTATCATTAAATCACTTCTCTCTGATAGGCTTATAAGAGTAGTGGTTGATGGACAAACATCAGAGGCACACAGTATTAATAATAAAGGTCTATCCTGGGCCTAACTCACTTACTGATCTGCATTAATTATCTCCCTAAACACATACTTAAATCATTCGTTGACATCTATGCTGATGACACGACCATCTACGGCAACACATCAAAGGATGTAAATTACAAAGCTCTCTCTGATTCTCTCTCCTCTGATCTCGAGCGCGTGGTTCAGTGGGGGGAGACGTGGCTGGTTACCTTTGATGCATCTAAAACCAAACTCCTATATTTACATCATCAACGCTCTGATCCCCATCTGGCATCAATTGAAATGGATGGCTCTCGTCTAGGAGAAGCCCCATGTTTTGACAAGCTTCTGGGTTTGACCTTTACTCCTGATCTGAAATGGAACACGTACATCGCCTGTTGCCAAGGTCGCTGGAAAGATGGTGGGATCCTTCTACCGCTCCAGAATATATCTCACTACTGATGCAATTCTCTATCTATATAAAAGCCAAGTACGTTCAAGGATGGAATACTGCTGCCATATTTGGGCAGGGGCTGCTAAAAGCAGCCTATCCGCCTTGACAGAGTACAAAATGGACTTCGTGGCTTGGTGGGGCATGCGCGTTTCTCTTCCCTGAAACCTCTCTCCCACAGCAAGACTTTGCAAGCCTATCCTTGTTTTATCGTTATTTCCATGGCAGGTGCTCCTCGACCTCCAATCTCTGCCCCCCCACAAATCTTTAACGAAAAACACTCATCTAACTGAATCCACTGTCAAAAACTTTATCCACTCTTTATCTATGCCTTAATCAAAACATAGATTCCATGAACAAAGCTTCTTTCTTTGAACTGAACGTCAGTGGAACTCTGTTCCGTCTGCCTGCTTCCCTCATTTTTACAACCTGGATGTCTTCAAGTGTAACGTAAACAAATTTCTGATGAACTGCCTCCTTAAGTATACACTTTATTAAATCTCCACAATAACGTACTGTACTTACAATAACCCTTACCCCTGATTGGCTTCCGGGTTTGATAAGTGATGAACACCTTGTAAAAAAATTTAAAAAAAACACTGCTTGTATAGTGCAACGTTCACCATCTATACTAATTCTAGAATACTTAAACTCATCGATATAGATATAAAAATACAGACGTGGTCTTTAAGTATGACTGGTTATGATTGCACCATACACTACGTTAAAGGTAAGACAACGTTTCTGTGGATCTCTTGTAACGCCTTGTGAATTCGGGTCGAGATAATGATGATCCCCCGATAGAAATAGAGTGTAGGAACTATCTACTAAGAGCAATAAACTCGAATATCTAAGAGACGAAAGAGTTTGTATCGTTTTCGAATGCTCGATATCCCCGTTTGCGTTATGTGCGGATTTAGTGGAAATGGAAAGTATCCGGCCGGAATTAAATAGGGTTATCACGGAGCTGGGGAGAGTGATAAAGAAACAGAAGAGATTTAATATTTTTCGATGGGTAAGGACTATCTTTTTTCTTCAAACTATTAAACTCCTAAAAATAAAACTGAAAATACTTTCTCCGTTGGTTCACGAATATTTGTAAAGATATAGCGTGCTGTCGTTTCAACATTTTATGCAGAATTGTAAGACGTTATGGTTTAAAGAATTAGCTCGAGCAGAATAATGCTTGGAGCTATCGAATATCATTTGCATGATACAAATTGAATAATTGCGACGCGGTTTCCGTTGATGTTTAATGAACATGCATCGCAGGGTCTTAAGGGAAAAATAGGATTCATTGTTGTTTTGTATGTTCGAAATTGATCTGTGTAAATTATATAAACGTAATGTAAATGAAAAAGTTAAATAAAACTTGACAGAAAAGTGTTCTAAGGACTGAAATGTACAGAAAAAAGATAAAAATAATAATTCATGAACATGCAATTGCTTACAGCGGACCAAGATAAATTATTTTCGTGGTAACTATTGTGTAACAGAGAAATATAAGTGCCTTTTTTTTGTTGTTAATTCAATTATACTATTTTGTTGTGTTACAATCCGTGATGTTAGGTGCGTGTGAAATAGAAAAAAATACATATAAAATATTTTGTACTAATAAGTAGAGATGCGTTGTATAACCTAAATCCTTGAGGATTCCATCAAAAGAAAAGTCGGCCACAAGCATCGTTGTGGATGCCCGGAAATGGCGTCAAAAATATCAAAATGTGAGACGGGGAAATCCTGAATAATGGGTTAACGATATTAAGCCACATTTCAAAACAAACAATGTATGTTGAATGTTTATGTCATCTGTTCCGCATCCTAATTCTCTATCTGTATAACGTTACGTGCCCCGCAGTTGTCGTGTCATGAAAATTGGTTAAATCGCACTTTTTTCAATCAAATCAAGTGATTATTTGTTCCAGTTAGTGAGAAAATTGAATGCCTACATTGCACTGTATAGAAACTACTGTTAGATTTGTAATAATTTTTATACATATCAGCTTGAATAAAACTTTAAATTGTAAAAGCCAAGTATCATGGCACATTCTACTTAAAGAATAGCATCTATTTTGACCGCGTCATGAAATATTAAGGAACCCACTGTTGATTTTATATGTCGGGTCTAGCAGCTTCTGTAGTAATATTATTTTTATTTAAATTTCACTTGCTATGTTAGGCTGTGTGAAGGGTCAGTGTGATCAAAATTTCTTGTTCGAACCTTTATAAACTAGTCGTTACTAAATTGAAAATATGCCGTCACTAATAGGCATATTACTAAGCACTACATCAAGTTTCTGCCGTGCTTACATCATTTCTGTCTTGTGTTTGTTTGCTAAAAACATTAACAAGTCTGAAAATATTGTGTACCAACAAGCAATGTAAACGCAAACAAAAATAAATCATGCGTCGCTAATGGTTTTTATTATAGTAAGTGCATGGGTGTGTTTGTGTGTTTGAGTGTCTGACCCAGCCCCCGATATTTTGTTGTTAAGACAATAATAAATGTATATAAATATATATATATATATATATGTATATATATATATATATATATATATATATATATATATATATATATATATATATATATATATATATATGTAGATGTTGTTTTGGTTTGGTTTTAGCGATATGTTTTGAATGAATTCAATTATTTACGAAAGTGCATTTTTACCTGAATTCGAGTTGGGAATAATTTTCCCTTGTAACCAATTTGGTACCCCCACATGGGGAGCGGTATATATATATATATATATATATATATATATATATATATATATATATATATATATATTATTTTATTTTATTTTATTGACATTTACATTTTATTTTGTTTTATTTACATTTCTATTTACATTTTAAAAATAATATATATATATATATATATATATATATATATATATATATATATATATATATATACATAGGATGCTATTAATTTTAGTCGGTAAAAAAAAGTTATAATTAATTAAATTAACATTGAAATAAATTAACCAATGAAAAAAAGAGACGAGGAAAAAACGTATATAAATTGTTCTAAAACGATTAATTTATCCTTAACGATATATCTCTAAAGATAGAAAAATACTAGGACATGATAAACATGGTAATTAAATCAGCCAGTTCCTGGTAGAAGTAAAGACTATTGTTCAGAGCTTGGAAAGGATCGAAAATAGAATTAATAGACAAAAACGTAACGTCCATGTTATTTAATGAAATATGCCTTAGAGAAAAAATGCTGCTTTAACACAAACACACACACACACACACACACACACACACACACACATATATATATATATATATATATATATATATATATATATATGTGTGTGTGTGTGTGTGTGTGTATGTGTGTGTTTGTGAGTGTGTTTGTGTTGGTGTGTGGGCGTGCGTGCGTGTTTGTGTTGTGATTAAAAGCTTAAAAATTAGTACGCATACGTCTGCAAAAAAGAAAAAAAATGGTTGCTACTACTTTTACCATTTTGTCACCTTATACGCAATTAAAAGGTTCGGTTTGAATAAACAGCCTGTTTTTTCTTAGACCTATAGATGTGTTGATGTAAATTTTATGGAATAAGTTTTGGATGCAGATTTAGGAGTTTTATAGAGGCGAGTTATTTTTTCACAGAGATACGAATTTTTGAGATACGAGTTTTAGAAATACGAGTTTGGGAAATGCGAGTTTACAACACTCTCCTGTCAAAGCTCGCATCTCCGAAACTCGTATTTCTTAAACTCGTATCTCAAAAATTCGTATCTCTGTGAAAAAAAAAAAATAACGCGCCTCTTTAAACCTCGTTAATCTGCTGCCAAAACTTACTCCATAAAATGTACATCCACACATCTATGGGTCTCATAAAAACACCCTGTTTATTCAAAACCGAACCCTTAGAAAAGACAGTTTTTTAATAGAAATTGCAGAGTTTTGGAATAACAAAGTTTTACAGCAGTTAAACGGATTCGGAGTTGTTAATAATTACTTTAGAAATTATTACTTGGAATGTGTAAATTAGTTTACTCCTTGATAATTTAATATTAAACACGCACACACACAGATATATATATATATATATATATATATATATATATATATATATATATATATATATACATACGTATGTGTGTGTGGGTATGTGTGTGTGGCTGTGTGTGTATGTGTGCGTGTGTGCGCGCGTGTGTGTATTACGTGTATATTATTTTTATTATTATTATTATTATTATTATTATTATTATTATTATTATTATTATTATTATTATTGTCATTATATACTGTGTATGTAAACATTAATCAGTACGTAAGAAAATATTGGTAGTAGTATTAAAAGATATTAATGTCATGAATCAAAATATAGAAGCAACCATTAACGCACAACGTCACCCTGTGATCTTGTATTACCTTTTCTGTTAAGCTTTATTATGCATTACACATTAATACAATATGTATGCGGGTGTATATAAATATATATGTGCGTATATACGTGTTTGTATATACTCTACAGATGTTATTAAATACTAAGTCTATACTAAGTGCATGGGTATAAATCTGCGCTTATTGATGCAAATGACAATTTCGTTGAGTAACATAAATCGACAGTATAATTTATTTTACTTTACATACCATGATGAACATATGATCTACTTGAATAATTGATCGTCTGCAATTGAACCTCTCCGCGAGAATATTTACTATTCTAGAAGTTTTTACTTGTTTTTTTTATGGTGTCCTTCTTTTTAAAAGACTTAAACATCTGAAAAGATTTCATTTCATTCTTTTTATTATTGCTCACATCAATCAGTATGAAGGCGAACATATGAATCTCAGACATGCACAGTGTGAGGTGACTAGACCTCGTAGCGTGTGAGCGTGTTATTGACATAGTGTGACAAGGCGGCCATTAAAAGAAACGCCAGATGATCGATGATATATGTGGTGCTGTTTAACAGTCTGTCGGATTCATTTGATTTTGTATTCACCCGACAAAATATTAGAGTGGACTATTTTCTTTTTATACTTGTGTGACCTAGTGTGTTCTCTTCGAATTACATTAGAATATAAATTAAATGAGGCATTATCACGGATTCAAAAACAAGACACATGCACACACACATATATATATATATATATATATATATATATATATATATATATATATATATATATATACATATATATTATTTATAAAACATAATTATACACTGACACGTGTTTCGTCGTCCACGGCCGATCAGAGAGGCTCAATCTTGCGAGATTCGAATCGAACTCCCATGGTAAGAAGTCTGAACTCTTACCAGTGTACAATCTCGCACAACTGTTTGGCTATATCGCGATTTATATAGATGCTATTTGTTATATTTTATTTTTTTAGATATATTCAAGCACGGCTTTTGAACACGACAGAGTTATATTTTTTTCTGATTTTTCTGGATATCTTTTTCATTCGACGGGCGATCTTTTGTGTTTCAGCTGGCACGTTGTATAAAATTACGCTCATAAGTCGTGGTTCAGCCATATTTATATAAAAAAGAAACGACAGCTTTTTTTAACTGGATCTCATTTAACACCGGGACAAATATACTAACAGTATTTCATAACTATCTGGAAACTAGATGAATAAAATATAAAATAGATAAATCGAAATTACAAATAAAAATAATTCGCCCTAACCATGCTGTACTCAACTTTTAAACCAATTATATAAAGCTATAAATACACTAAGCCTCAAGGGAAAAGAAAAGAAAACGATAACAAAAACAGTTGCTCCTGATGATAATGGTATGCACCAACGAAAACCGCTTGAGTAGAATATGGCGGAACAATAACTTTTGGATAAGATATCTAGAAAAATAAGAATAGAGAATAACTCTGTCCTGTATAATCAGGCGTGCTTGAATAATCACTTACCGTAATAATAATAATAATAATAATAATAATAATAATAATAATAATAATAATAATAATGATAATAATAATAATAATAATAAACGTTACATTAAGACACTCAACGGATGAAAAAATGTGCATGCGAGTATTATGCTTTTCCAACCAGTTCATAGCTTGTAAGTAAAAAAAAAAAATACTCGAGCTGACATAGAAACCAATATCTAAAAACAATTAGTTAAGTACTATAACGATTAGACAAGCTTGACAGAATGTTTACATTTATTTTCGTACCTACTTATCCTTAACTTAATGGAACTGTCGTGTTTCTTGACCATGTACACGCATTCGTGAAACAGTTGACATGGGAATAAAAATTCGACCACCCTCACATAGAAATTTGCTTATTACGATCCTTTAGCAACCTCTTATTTTGGATAAAACCAGTTCTAAAATTTCCACATGTGTGAATATGCTATATACCATATTTCAATCTATAGATCAAATATTCGTTGAGTATATAGGTTGAGAAATGTCCTCACACACATTCACACATTTATAGACACACATACATAAACACGCGCGCACACCCATACTCACATACATACACACAAACACACACACACACAAACACACCCACACACACACACACACACACACACACATATATATATATATATATATATATATATATATATATATATATATATATATACCGCGTCTAGTGTATCAGATGCCTATGGCCCTGGATATGACCTTAAACTATATCCGTTGGTGAGGCCTCAGCTCGCGGGCTTTGGGGAGTGTAAAGCCACCCTTTAATTAATATTGCTCCCAGGCCCACACTGACCCGGATTGGTAGTACCTATAAGTGCCCTAACTATGGGTTAAATAGAAACCGACTTGAAAAAAACAAAACAAAGACGAATATATTCTATTAAAAAACTTTTCTTCAAAATCACTGGCATTACATAACCCGAAAAGGGTTTATATGCAGTAAAACAAACACAACCAACCAACCAATCAGATGCCTATCAACTACTATGGTAGATTAATTATACGGTAAATATATAATATACTACCGAACTCTACTCATAAATCGTATTACTTCAAACACAAATCACAAAGATATTATTAATCTGATTATTGAAAATCATTCAGATATTCTAATAGACGTGCCTCCTGTTTTCACAGTTTAACAGTAATAAAGCAAGCAGATAGGTGACCATACACCTTAAATATGTGGGGTGTTGGCGCAAAACAATAGAATTATTTTTGTAATAAGTCATCAAATTACAAAATAAAATATGTCATACATAGATGTACAACTTTGTAATGTGCTGGTTTTTCACGCACTTCCCGCATTTTTCTATCATCGCTGTTTCGTCTAGTAGCCGCTTTTTGTCTCATCCGTTGTCTTAAGTCAAATATTTTTTTTTATTCATGTAAAAAAAATAAACAAGTAAACATGCGCTTGAAAATTGGCATATTTTGTTTTATTTTGGAAAAGAAAAACGGGATTTAGAAGTGAGGGACTAATCTATTCGTAGCTAGTTATGACTACGTAAACTAATGTGTCTAACTAATGAAATCAGATATGTAAACAGACCGCCAACGATAATATGCATCTATGATTATTCTATATTAAAAAGATGACTTGTTCGCATGGCTTCGGGAGATACACATCCTCATATCGCTGGATAATTTAAACGTCACTGTCGTGAGTTCAGCAATATTTAATAGTTCATTCAGTCTTCGAGTTATTATTTATACTAGCATGCTACCCGGCGTTTCCCAGGGAATCTTCTTTCATCCCAACCCTACACAGTAGAGATCCCTAGATGTAAAAGAGCTTTCTACTCCAGTAGTTTCTTCCCCAGAACTGCTAGAGTTTTGAATCTTCGTCCGGGTACCAGCTTCCCCAACTGTACTGACATGCAGAAGTTCAAATGTAACGTGCACCGACATTTTGCTGCCCAACTCTTTACATAGCACCCATGTCGCTTCGACCATTGATAGTAGCCACCTATATCAAATTTGTAATGTGCTTGTTAGGGGTGAAAATATAAAAAAATAATGAATACAGGACGCCATACGTGACGACATACATGACGTCATAGAGTATAATATCGTACATAACATTTATCCAATTCCGTCATTGTGAAAAAAAAAACAGACAGAGAGTAATACGGATTTATTATATTAGATGAGTAATACTCACATTAATCACCAAACGATTATCTATATAATAAACAAACTAGTATACGAAAAATATAAGTGCTACCAATAGAGTATTAGTTAGTCGACTATATAATACAATGAATCAAATTATTAATGTATAAGTTAAACGTTGAAACTCGGGTTATTGCTTGTTTCTAGATTTTGATGTTATGAAAAGTATGTGTAAGTAATAAGTATTTAAACATTTTTTACACTTGTACGATTATTTAATATACGTTTTCTTTTCAAAATATATCAAGAGTGCCGTATTAAAAAGAAAAGCAAAACTAGGGTGAAAGTAAACATGTAGACTATTCCAAAATACCTTCCTATTAGCAAACATATTGATATAGTAACTCATTTTAATCAAATAAATACATAAATAAATTTCCTGCATTCTCTGTTATAAGATAAAAAATCACAGTGCAAGGGATTAAAAAAATTATATATATATATATATATATATATATATATATATATATATATATATATATATATATCATCAGTGGTGAAAAACCGGACTAGAGGTCTAAATGTGTAGCCAGAGCAGTATAGAGGACGTTGGAATTTAAAATACTGACATTGCAACTAGTTACCATGGTGATCTGTTCAATTAACTGCTAACTCCTACTTAAACTTAAACCGTTATAAACTACAACAACGTCTATAAACATAAACACATAATCAATATTTAATAATAACCACCCTCTCATTATATACGCTCCTACTACTTTAAATTCCAACGTCCTCTCCCTTCCACACCCCCTTCTTGTCTAACTCCCCTTCATCTGCTACGATTTTTTTCCATTCTTATTTGGTATTAAAACTCAGTCCATCTATAAATTTTAACGAAGCTGATCGGATAATTCCTCATCTTCTCGGGATACCTTCCTCGCGGAAACAATATGTAAATTCATTATGGACTCAGCAATACATTTCCTTTATATATATACATATATATATATATATATATATATATATATATATATATATATACATATATATGTATATATATATATATATATATAACTGTTGAATTTTTATGTATTTTTAAATATCAATTCATTTTTTTCTTTCTTTTTTCGCTCCCTGAGCGTTTTTATTATGAGAAAGGAGTTATTTGCCCTTTGCTTACATTTTTCATCGCCCACATTTTAGGACGTATTTACTTTAAAAAAAAATGTATATTAAATGTTATTTATTAATTATTAATTAATAATTACTACGTCCAAACAATAATAATTAATAATATATATGCATATATATAAATATATATATATATACACATATATATATATACATATACACACACACACACACATATATATATATATATATATATATATATATATATTAAATACATGAAAAGAAACAAATCTAAACGCAAGCGGTGATTCAAAAGACACGACAGAAATAATGACGAGGGAGGACAACGTTAACCGCATGAGAAATTACTTTTTTATCGTTTACTGTTCTCTCATTTCTCTCTGCTTCTCATACTTTTAATATCCAATATTTTTCTTCTTATCATATATATGTAAGTTAATGTATGTTTTATTCTGTCAGGTCATTATTATTCGTCTTGTTTTTATGTCTTACTTTGAAGTGATGTCCGTATTTATTAACTAGGTATATATTTACCTCTACGTCATTCTAGTCTTTTATAGATATAGTTGTATTTCGGTTTTGTTATGTAAGGTGTTAGCCTTCTTTGTTATTCTTTCTGTGTTGCAGTGGTTCACATTGTCTTGTTCCATTTAAATACTTTTTTATTTGCTATTTCATGTTACTCTCCTCATTCAGTCTTGAGTCTATTCTTTCATTTTCTATTTTCCGGGGTTCGATTTACTCTATTTATTAATTCTAGAAATATGCTGTATACTCTTAATAGTCCGCCATTAGTTATTTCACGCAATATGTCAGTCAACGTGATATCTGTAAAAATCACACGATACACCAATAAATAAACTGCCTATAAAGTCAATAGAAAAAAAAACTTAAACAGGAAGACACGCTCTACCATTTCCTAAATACAAATAACGACAAAAATAAGTTTGATGAAACATAGAGTTATTTTTGATAATACGATCGGTATCGATAATTCATATAATCAAAATATCACATAATAAAAAACATCAATAGAAACAATTGAAATACATATTGTATGAATTTCAAAGCTGAAAGTTATTTTGTCAGCATACATTAGTATATGATTTATTGCCAAAAATAATAGCCACTTTTGTATGTTTTATGCTATAGCTTATATAATTTGTGTGTATCCTGTGTAATATATTTATTATTACTTGGAAAATATGAGGCAATTTTAAATAAAAAAATGAAATTAGAAAGAGTATAGAAAACATGTTCAGTTACGCACCCACAAACACACACACATATACACACACACACGAACATCTATATATATATATATATATATATATATATATATATATATATATATATATATATATATATATATATATACCATGCATTTTATATGTTTTAGTAGTCAATGTATTAGTGATTTCTTTCCTGAAAGTAATACACGGAGAGTTTAAAGCTTTCTATGACAATAAAATATTGGAACTCATTTTTTATTCTATTACGATTAATGTCAGATATCCGTGTCAGAATCTATCTATCTATCTATCTATCTATCTATCTTTCTCTTTCTCCCTCTCTCTATCTCTCTTTCTCTCTCTCTATAAATATATATATATATATATATATATATATATTTAAAATATGTATAGATATGTGTGTGAGTGTGCGTGCCGTAATTGCAACTGTTTATTATTGATTTTCTTTTAATTATTTTATTTACTTTTTCATATTTATTCATGTATTTTACTTTTTCAATATATAGAAATATAAGCATATCTGAAGATGTGCTAGAGAGCAGTTTCTATCTTCTGTGAAAATGAATGAGACTATTCAGACTAACATTTTGTTTACACATTTTTTTGCACAGATTTTACCTATGGTGAAGTGCATGAAGCCGCATGTGTACGGTCTCACTGTAAACATTCAGATGGCGTTTTTACGCCGATATTTGATTTGTTGACCGTAGAGAAACTAAGATATCCTTATACATCGGAAAATCCCTGATTATAAAATGCTGTATTTGTATATGATCATTTATGACTATCTAAACTATCGAAAGTTATTTTATCGCATACATCACAAACATTCATCAACTAAAATTATCTTATTGCTGGACATCACGTTTGATATTCGGGTAGTCGTTTTTTCTTCTTTCTCAAATTCATCACAGTCATGGTAAATAATAGATCTCCAATTTTCACGGTAACTCGTAGCACACTGTCAGGTAGACACTTCAATATTAAGAACTTCTTAATACACTTTATTTTGTCCTTTTTTACAAAGAGACCCCATTATCAAGGTACAGATACCACTCAAGGATAAGGGTTTATGGGTGTACATTAGTCAATTTGATTATAAGGTAGTAGCCATAAATAGTGGAAATTTTGTAAATTGGATTGCTTAGAGGACGGTTCGACAAGAACTTGTTTCTGTTGGCTTTTAAAGCAATCTAATTGTAATCAGCTAAAATGCAGGCTAACGGAAAAGAGTTCCACAGGCGTACAATTCTAATAATAAGCTTTGTTCATGGAATCTATGTTTGATTTAAGACATAGATAAAACATGTGGGAAATTATTGATACTGGTTTTGGCTAAACGAGTTTTTTTCGTGAAAATTTGACGAGAAGGGACCATAGATTAAAGCTCAGACGAGAACTTGCCATGAAAATAACGAGAAAGCAAAGACCTTAACGCACCGTCTCCTTGCTGGGAAAGAGGTTGCAGGGAAGAAAAATGGCATTCCCCACTAAGCTACGAAGTCTATTCTGAACAGGATAAGCTGCTATTAGCAGTCCCAGTCCAGATGTAGTAGCAGTACTCCATCATTGGTTGTACCTGGCTTTTATATAGGTGAAGAATTGTATCAGGAGTGAGATATTTACTTGAGCGGTAGAAAGATCCTCACATTTTTCCAGTGGATTTAGCAACGGATTGTATGCACGTGTTTCATTTGAGATCAGGAGTAAAGATCAAGTCCAGAAGCTTGTTAAAACATGGAGCCTCCTCAAGACGAGAGCAATTCATTTCAATTGATGCCAAATGAGGATCAGAGCGTTCACGATGTAAAGATAGAAGATTGGTTTAGATGCACTAAAAGTAACAGACAACATTTTTCCCTATTGGACCACATGCTCAAAAGTAGAAGCGAAAGTGGCAGAGAGAACTTTGTCATGTGCAGCTTTTAATATGTTGCAATAGGTGGTAGTGTAATAAACATAAATGTCAACGAATGATCTTAGGATGTGGTTTGGAAGATCATTGATGTGAGGGACTCCAGCATTAATATTGTAAGCTTCTGATTTCTGCCCATCCATTAATACTCTTATGAACCTATCCGACACAAATGATTTCGTTGATTTTTGTTGTCGTAAACATTTCCCATGTGTAATTGACTCACACAAAATACTCTTGATTAGTCTCTTATCATCTACCATTGTTTAGATGTTTAGTCCACCTTGACTTGTTACGTGTAATCAACTTTTCAATGCAAATTACATTAGCTTGCATAACGAGATCCGTGTTAGAAGCAGAGACATCCGCTTGATGTCTAAGAAGTGTGTCTAAGAATATTCTATGGCTTTTTACTGGCTACCAAAAATTGCCTGTATTTTCAGGAGTAAATAAGTAAAATGATAATCATAGTACTAATGGTTTTATTGTAGACAATAATCTTAGTACTAACGGTTGTTATATTTGTCAGACCATACTCGTCTGTCTAAACAAGATGACGTGTGTATTTGAACCCAGCAGTCAGGGTCCCGCACCTAAGAAAATACTATCTAATTATAAAAATGTGCCAACCACAACTAGCCTTCCGTTGTGGGACATGGTGATTTTGTTGAACTTATAAGCCAGTCGCTGAAAATGGGATGATGACCGTATTCTTTTAAGATTAATCGTAAACCCAATGATTTATGGTCTTCCATACTAGGGACCACAGGCTAAGCGGCATCTACATAGAACAATCCACGGACAAGATGCTTAAAGACCCTTGAAGAAGTATGAAAGCGACAAAAATCAAATATCTTTTTCGTGGTTCTAAAAAGCAAATGAACAGCTAGAACACAATCTTTTAAGGCGTGGGAAAGCATACTTGAGGAATAAATAGAAAAAAAAGCTCTAGAAAGACACGACGACATACCAGCTACCAATTGGCAAAAAGACGGCGGACGGGACATTATGGCAAACACGTTAAGTATTTTTTAAACTATCCTAAATGTTTCTTTTTATGTTACCTTGTTTTTGAACTTGTTTTCTTGTTTTATTTATGTATTTGTCTGTATTCTCCTGTCTTACCCGTCACCCACCATGCTACAAAGTGAACGATTAAAACAAACAAAATGCCGGCAACTAACGATACAAAAACAAGAAAAATTCCGGGAATTATTCTCTATTACAGTAGATAAACTTAGGACTTTATAAAAAAAAAGTTAGAACTTTTTAAACAATAAAAAATGTAAATTAAATATTGTACACATCTGAACGTGACGACTTTAATTCTATAAATAGATAGGCACTCGTCCAGGTTATGCGGAAATAGAAATCTTCTGACGCTCTAGAAAGACACGACGACATGTCAGCTACCAGTTGGCAAAAAGACGGCGGACGGAACATTATGGCAAACACGTAAAGAATTTTTTAAAAAAATCATCCTAAATGTTTGTTTATGTTACCTTGTTTTTAAACTTGTTTTTCCTGTTTTATTTATGTATTTGTCTGCATTCTCCTGTCTTATTCGTCACCCCCATGCTACAAAGTAAACGATAAAAACAAACAAAATTCAGGAAACTAACGATAAAAAATGCCGGGAATTATTCTCTAATTGAGTAGATAAATTAGGACTTTATTTAAGTAGCATACTTAATATATACTATTACTGCAAGCTTGCCCATATTGAAACTGCTTGCTTCCTGGGTATCCAATCAACCTATCTAATATAGTTAGTCTTATTTTCAATTACATTCGAAATATAATACAGTGCCATTAGCAAAGAAAAAGTTACCTATGAAAATGAACCTCCCAAAGTAAAACCTGAACAATTATCTAAACTCGAATGAAAATTAATATTAAGCCAACTTTACAAATAGATCTAAGTTAATTACTGGATATTAATAAATTATGAGGTGAAACTTCAATGATTAAAACTCGATAAATAACGACGAACTTCCACCCATTAATATGGGAGGGGAGATTGTCATCAAAAGTGTCCTGAATTGTTAACTTAGCACCGGACGTACTACTTAGATATAAATAAGTTACTTGTATCAATTCCCCCCCCCCTTTTTAATGGAGAGTAGATAATACAGTGGATGTGTTATCGGCAGCTCTAGTAACTCTCGCTTCTCCTTTTTTGTCCCTTAGTCCTCATTCAATGAGCGATGTTTCTGACAAAGGGTGAAGAAAAAGCTGCTTAAAGGTCGGTAGTACTTGGTGACCAGTAGTCTGAGATGTCGGAAATTTTTCCGTCTCTGTCTGTCCTTGTGGGCATGTCACTAGTAAGGGTGCTGGAGGTAAACGTTTTGTCTGGGCTTACGTAATCCGCCTGATAGTCAGGGACTCGAACCATGGATTAACCACTATGGAGGCTGTCCTCTCAGCAGGCACAACGTACTGGGACTGCTGTATTGCCATTTGGTGAGTGGATCTGGACCATGCAGTAGTCTCTGGTGGGGCCTCTCGATGCCACACTAGTGGGTAATTGTTACGGCTTTACCTTTTCGTGTGCTACAAAAAATCCTTTCTTTTTCTCTCTTTCTTTCCCTCTCCGTACTGCTCTTACCAACTATGCCGACCTATTCCACAAATCCCAAAACCTCAACATTAAATATCTCCAGAATAAAAACTTGAATAAACCAAGACCCCCATCTTCCAACGTAGACCCCTACTATCAGGTCTCCTTCTCCAACATCAGGGGTCAACGTTCAAACCTTTCAAGAGGTTGAACCCCAATTACAGGAGACGAAACCGAACATATTCTTTCAAAGCGAAACTAGAATAGGGCCTACCACTCCCCTAGATGATTTCATAATTAACGGATACTCTTACTTTACAGCTAAATCTGACCCCCAAGATCGCCATGTTCATGAAATATGTACCTACGTATCATATGGCTTCCCATGTGGCAGGGGCATCTCTAGAGAAGATACTAATTTACCCTATATGTGCTTAAGGGTTGGACTTGCTTACACCACAGCATTTATATTTGCTCTCTATCGGCCCCACTACAGATGAGTTACTATCTTTAAGAGCATATCTTAGAAAATAGACCACATCCGGTCTGCACATCCCTCGGCTAACATCCACATATGTGGTGACTTCAGCGTCAACAACGTGGAATGGCTGACACATTCAAATAAGACAAACAATGAGGAGAGGTTTTATCATTATTTTGCCATAGCTTATGACCTCACTCAGATTGTTCGCGAACCAACCTCTGTGCCCGATACACCCGGTCAATATGCAAGCCTCCTAGACCTTTTTCTCTCAACTTCTCCTGAGCTATGTTCATGTTCCATTCATTTTCCTCTCGGATCTTCCGACCACTCCGCTGTATCAGATAAGATAAAAACGAAATGAAATAAGTCCCCAGACGTACCCCTCCTACGTACTGTATACCGATACTCTATGACTTACCGGGATAGCTTCTGTACATCCATATCTGATTTACCTCTGCACTCCATGTTTAAAAAGGAAGTGTCCTCCATAGTATCAGATCTGACCGAATGGTTTATTGTAGGCATAGACCAATTCATACCATAAAAAATTCCAACAAAAACCTAACAGCCAGCCATGGTTCTCACCAGAAGGTGCTGCTACTATCGCGCACAGAAATCACCTCTTTCCATAGCTATCAACGTAATAAATGCACTGAGACTAAAGCTGCTTTCAGGACTACCACCAACTACTGTAAAAGAGTAATAAATAAATGCAAGAGAGCTATATGCACAGTATGTACAATCCAAGGTAGCTGATCAGCGGCTTGGTTCCCACCAGTTTTGGAAAATAAAACAAATAGTATCCTGAACAGTAGTATGCGTTCTATCCCAACCATTATCAATGGACCAGCGGTCATCTCGTCAGCGTCAGATAAGGCCAAACTATTTGCAAAGAACTTTGCAGCTAATTATACCCTATGCGACGAAGGCCATCAACTCCCCATATTTTCTCCTATAACACAGAACAAGCTAGGTAACATACAAATATCCGTGCATGAGGTCGCCAAGCTAATCAAGAACCTAGATTCCAGTAAAGCAACTGGCCCTGATGGATCCCAATTATAGTGTTAAAAATGCTTCAACCAGAACTTGCTCCCATACTTACGAAACTTTTTAAGCGCTGCCTTAAGGAGAAGTGCTTTCCTACTTCCCTGGAAGACCTCATCAGTTTGCCCTGTATTAAAGAATTCAGGTGATAAGTAATCTCCCTCTCAGTACAGACCAATAAGTTTCTTGTGTGTTATAAGTAAGTTGCTGGAACCCATATTAAATAGAGAAATGGTCAACCGGCTCAGCAGGAAGAACCGTCGTAGTGACACACAATATAGTTTCCGCTCTGCCAGATCTACCGCAGATGTGCTGACGGTTATATCCCACAGGATTAGTGAATCTCTTGACAAAAGCTTCTTTTCTAGTGCAATTGCTCCCGACCTATCAAAGGCCTTCGAAAAGGTATGGCATAAGGGTCTACTTCACAAGATTTCCAGCTACGGTATAACTGGAAATGTTTTCTCAATCATAAAATCACTTCTCTCCGATAGGCTCAAAGAGTAGTGGTAGATGGACAAAAATCGGAGGCCTGCAATATAAATGCTGGAGTCCCTCAGGGGTCAATCCTGGGCCCAACTCTCTTTCTGATCTACATCAATGACCTCCCTAAACACATACTTAAATCATTCGTTGACATCTATGCTGATGACACGACCATCTACGGCAACACATCAAAGGCTGTAAATGACAAAGCTCTCTCTGATTCTCTCTCCTCTGATCTCGAGCGCGTGGTTCAGTGGGGGAAGATGTGGCTGGTTACCTTTAATGCATTCAAAACCAAACTCTTATGTTTAATTCATCAACGCTCTGATTCCCATCTGGCATCAATTGTGATGGATGGCTCTCGTCTGGGTGAGGCCCCGTGTTTTGACAAGCTTCTGGGTTTGACCTTTACTCCTGATCTGAAATGGAACACGTACATCAATCTGTTGCCAAGGTCGCTGGAAAGATGGTGGGGTCCTTCTACCGCTCCAGAAGATATATCTCTACTGATGCAATTCTCTATCTATATAAAAGCCAAGTACGTCCAAGGGTGGACTACTGTTGCCGTATCTGGGCAGAAGCTGCTAAAAACAGCCTATCCTGCCTTGACAGAGTACAAAATAGACTCAGTGGCCTGTTTCATTACCCTGCAACGTCTCTCCCACAGGAGAGAGATTGCGGGCCTATCCTTATTTTATTGTTATTTCCATGGCAAGTGCTCGTCTGAACTCCAATCCCTGGTCCCCCCTCGCCAATCTTTCACGAAAAACACCCGTCTAGCTGAATCCACTGTGAAAATTTCCCCACTCTATATCTATGCCTTAATCAAAACGCAGATTCCATGAACAAATCTTCTTTCTTAGAACTGCACGCCTGTGGAACTCTGTTCCGTCTGCCTGCGTTCCACCGGACTACAACTTGGATGTCTTCAAGTCCAACGTTAACAAATTCCTAATGAACCGCCCCTTAAGTAAACACTTCATCAAATCTCCACACTAACGTAATGTACTTGCAATAACCCTTATCCCTTAGTTGCTTCCGGGTCTTGATAAGTGGTGATCACTGTGTAAATAAAGCATTGATGTTTGTGTATCATCCTGCTTTACTCCATTGTAAACTTAGATTATTTCAGATTAGCAGCATTTCAAGTTATGACGAGCTTTTATATTAGTATTAATCTCCATGAGTAACCGCAGGAACTGAGGCGGCCATCCTAATGTTTCTTCAATTGCTAATAGTGCGTTTTTATTTTCCGTAAGAATAACATTAGTCGAATCACCAGAACATGATAAATTAGAGTATCATGTCCAGTTCACTTAAACTTGAAATATATAGCAGATGATATTGCCTCTCGTCCTTCTACCCAGATGGAAACGTAATTTTCTTTCTCTAAGTAGAGACGAACAAGTATATTTGACAGTATTAAGTGAAATTTTGAAAGATACCTTACATAGTGCTTATAACAATCTAATTACACGATAGTTTCCACAATAAATTTTGGATCCGGTTTTTTTACAACGATATGAGAATTGGATCGATGAATGCACAGTTACACGGTCTCGAACATCAATAATAATCTGAGGAATATCACAAACATGTTTTGTGCCCTTATGTAAGAAGACTTCCACAAGACTACCATCAATCCATGTTGCCCTCCCTGTATTTACTAATTTTAATGTGAATCAGCCAACATTTTTAGATGCAACTCACTGTTTGCACTAAGGTGTTTATTATTATTATTATTATTATTATTATTATTATTATTATTATTATTACAGAATCATTATCATCGAACCGATCCTGATATTTGTATTCGCAGAAACCTAGAACACTTACGTGTATATAATAGAATGTATATTTAAAATGCACTCATGATTCTTCGAAAACAGTAAAATTGACTACTGATATAAATTTGTTACATAACATTTGATAACCTAGTTTGGATATATAATCACACCTATTATCTTAAATCCTGAACTAAATTTACTCCTATTACACATTTTCTTTTTTCCGCATACCAAAACGTGATTAGTGCTGCATTCAGCTACACACATGAGACACGCACTGTAAACCACTTGCAATACTGCCTTTCTAGAAATAAAGAAATCAATCACGTGAACCTGTTTTAAGCGACGATGGTGCAAGTATATAAATGGACTTCTTTGTTATTGAAATAGTAGTTACAATGTCACCCAGCACATAGCCAGCGAAAATACTGATCATATTGTTAACCATACCCACACTAAGCTTACCAACGTGTATTAAGCTTTATGCAACATTGCTCATCTTATTGGATAAGAGAATATAATGAACTCGTATTAAACGGAACGGCTGTTAGTGACACCTTTAAGTGGTGTATTTGTCAACAGGGATGATAGTGGAATATACAGAAAAGCGACGTCTACGTTAAATGGAGACGCGTATTGACACGCCACGCAGTTTTGTTATTTAGTCAACTTTACCAATTCAGACCACACTGCAAATCCAATTCCACGGTCTCACTTAAGACTTTATGGCTTACTTTAAAAAGATGCATCCATGACCCAATTCCACAATTGGATCTTTGTTACTTAATCGGTTACCCATTCTAAAAGAATCAAGGTTTATAAGAATAATAGCTGTTCTGTGCTTAGTTTTTTACTAGGCAGTACATCATATAGAGTTATCACGTACGTCTAATAGAGTTATCACGTTCGTTTCTGAAATGAATCTTTTTTATTGTATTTGTTTCATATGTTTTCAACTTTTAAATTTTATGTATTCAAAGGTTGGCCACATTTAGATGATATTAATTAGATCCTTCCCAAATTACCGACTGGGCAATGTATGAATTGAGAAGGCTGCTCAAACACCAGATCATTCACCGAAGATTGCTTAATTCTGGATATGTTAGATAAAGAACGTGCGATCGATTTACAATTTATAGCTATGTACTTCCAGCACGGTACTTTATAGCACATCACCACTCATGCATCTCTTTATGACTTTCGGAACGATATCTGCACATGATGATTGCGAACACACGCGTGCAACACATATTTACTCTTTGAACCATTTCACTGAATTAACAACGATAAACCGTGATAATGTTTGAGTTAGATTAGGTGTTCATATTTATTGTTACGGGGATTAATCTCTCTGACAGATGCACAGATATACAGATACACACACACACACACTTACACACACACTTACACCCCCCCACACACATATATATATATATATATATATATATATATATATTCTTCTTTTTTTCATGCTGATTCTGTCCAGCACTCTAGGCACAATGGGGTTGAAGTTTGAGCGTTCTTTTAGCTAGTTGTATAGTCGATCACAGTTGACCAGTTCCATCTACCCTTGCTAGTAAACCCATAGCTAGGGGCCGCTTTGTTGGCACAAAACGTGTCCACACGTCAGCGATCATGCATATTGAACGTTTGAATGGTAAGTCTTTTCTAACTCTCATGTACCAAGTTTCCTTTAGCCACCAGGTGGAGGCAGCACATAGGGTTTGCTGACTGAGAGCTTATGTGCATAAGGAAGCATACAGAAACATCCAGGCTCATTTTTGTAATGATGTAAGACATATGTGTGTGTGTGTGTGTGTGTACTTACAGAGTGACCCGACGATTCCAAAGATTGAAGGATGATAAACGAATGACTAACACTCTCATAATGATGAACCCGAAGGAAGATTCAGAAGCCTCTCACACTGACTATCCATAATATATTGTAGTCTACATCGAAGTGTAGAGAACCTACTGTTGATTTTTATAAAACTTATTTAGATATATTGCTTGTATTAAAGTTTTAAATGCAAAAACCAAGTATCATGCTTCAATTTTGCACTAAACAGATACATGTATTTCGAATGTGCACCTGTCATATTCGAAACGCATTGTTGATTTTTTATGCCTGGCATATATATATATATATATATATATATATATATATATATATATATATATATATATATATATATATATATATATATATATATATTTTTTTTTGTGAAAATGGCTTGAATTAAAGTTTTAAATGAAAAAGGCAAGTGGCATTTTTAAATGGTGCTTTAAACAGAAACATTCATTTTGAATGCGCCTTGCATATAAAAAACAAGTGTTGATTTTATATTTTGGTCCATTCGGCTAGTTTGGTAATAAACTTCCTAAATGCATTCGTTATATAAGGTTGTGTCAGACGTTAATTTTAGCGCAAATCGCTTGTTCATTTTTTTATCAAATGTTTTCCATTTTCGATTATCGATACTTATCGACGATATTCTGACACTAAACCTATTTAAGGAAATTGCCAGCCAAAAATATACCTTCGTGTGAAATTTCATAAAAACAACTCAGGCGTTTTCGAGTTCACATATACACAGACACACATATACACCGACACACTATGCTGCTTTTTTATAATGACTAGCGGGGGGTACTCGGCGTTGCCCGGGTATTTGTAGGTGTGTGTGGTTTGGGTAAATGAAAAGAAAAATCGTTGGTTGTTTAAAAAACACGCAGTGTTGACGCGTAGGTGGAAAATAGTAAAGTGTGAAAAAAAACGTGCGACCTGTTTTGATTTAGGCACAGATATAGAGTGGGGACATTTTTCACAGTGGATTCAGCTAGACGGGTGTTTTTCGTGAAAGATTGGCGAGGGGGGACCAGGGATTGGAGTTCAGACGAGCACCTGCCATGGAAATAACGATAAAACACGGATAGGCTCGCAACGTCTCTTCTGTGGAGAGAGAGGTTGCAGGGTAGAGAAAAGGGCATCCCCCACTAAGCCACAGAGTCTATTTTGTACTATGTCAAAGCAGGATAGGCTGTTTTTAGCAGCTCCTGCCCAGATATGGCAACAGGATTCCATCCTTGGACGTACTTGGCGTTTATATAGATAGAGAATTGCATCAGTAGTGAGATATCTTTTAGAGCGGTAGAAGGATCCCACCATCTTTCCAGCGACCTTGGCAACAGATTGATGTACGTGTTCCATTTCAGATCAGGAGTAAAGGTCAAACCCAGAAGCTTGTCAAAACACGGGGCCTTACCCAGACGAGAGCTATCCATCACAATTGATGCCAGATATGGATCAGAGCGTTGATGATGTAAGGATAGGAGTTTGGTTTTGGATGCATTAAAGGTAACCAGTCACATATTCCCACACTGAACCACGCGCTCGAGATCAGAGGAGAAAGAATCAGAGAGAACGTTGTCATTCACAGCCTTTTATGTGTTGCCGTAGATGGTCGTGTCATCAGCATAGATGTCAACGAATGATTTAAGTATGTGTTTAGGGAGGGCATTGATGTAGATCAAGAAGAGAGTTGGGCCCAGGATTGACCCCTGAGGAACTCCAGCATTTATATTGCAGCCCTCCGATTTTTGTCCATCTACCACTACTCTTTGAGCCTATCGGAGAGAAGTGATTTAATGATTGAGAAAACATTTCCAGTCATACCGTAGCTGTAAATCTTGTGAAGTAGACCCTTATGCCATACCTAGTTTTAACTAACTTTGGGGAAAACCAGCTTCGTGTTTATTAGTGGGAGGCTCTCGTCTCGGAATGAAAGCAACCGTGTGCTGTGATGAAGCCGACATTGACCAAACGTTATATAGCTTTCTAGGGACCACTGGCCCTGGGCCAGTAATTCAAATCGCGTTTCGCTTTTTTTATACCGAAAAACCAATGCAACACGTGCCAATCCGAAAATGTTGAATAATTAACGTTTCAAAGTCGGGCTAATTAAATAGCGAAGCAACCACCGTTGTTGTCGTAGATATTATCATTTATACGATTTATATGTGATACAAAAAGTTTTAAGAATGAGCGACGGCCTCGACAATCCGTCGGAAATAAAGCCTTTTGAAGAAATACACAAAACGCGAACAAACATACATACACACATTTTCGCTTTTATATGTATAGATCTAGATATATGTGTGCATGAATATATATATATATATATATATACACACACACACACACACACACACACACACATATATATATATATATATATATATATATATATATACATATATATTCACTTACTAGTTTAGCTTATACGTTTAACTAAATAAACAACAAGAGTCTTGGTATGGTTGATACATTTTTTTATAAATAACTAGAGAGTTCTGAATGTGTATATATATGTACTCATATTACAGATTTAGAAGAGATGATGTATGTATTTGTTGTTCGTGTTAGAGTGTTCATGTTGGTGTGCAGATATATCGCGTATATATAAAGAGAGAGAGACAGATCTGTATATATAAAGAGACAGGGTTCATGTTAATACAGAAGAGCCGACGGTGTGTAATACACAATGAGAGGAGATTTGATATATAGACAGATAGACTGAGAGATAGTGCGTTTGACATTCATTGCTTGACATTTCTGTGAATGGGAATGTTTCTATAACATTTACACGTATATTTTTTATCTATTTTTGAGATGATGATTTTCACAAAGTTCTTATAATATAAATTCACAATATCTTTCTGTTGAATAACATAAAACAAAGACGCAGTTAAAAAAAAATTGCAGTAGTTCGTTTATTCTATTTCGACCGGTCAATGGTTTTACATCAAGGAATTCAAGTCTCTACATGAATCCTTCTTCTCCCCTTCGCTTCGAAGGTTCGATGTCAGCTCTATCTCTGACTCCTGACTTCTCGCGTCTCCCCTGACTGACTGACTGACTCACTCACTCACCAAATTACCCTCTGCCAAGCTCTTACTATATTGAAAACTCATGACGTCACTGCATGACCAACACGGGCATATAGGCTCGTGACCGGACACGCCTCATGTTTTAAAGCATGCATCGCGCTTCCCATGTTTACAACCCGATTTCTCTAACCTATTTTCCTAACCCACTTTACAAATAACATTTTCCATAGTTCGTTTTTAAATTCCTCATCATAACATACCTTTTTCAATAAACAGATATCTAACTATTTTATGTGACCTAAACAATGGTAATTCTACATTTCGTATTATTCATTTTAACTTATGATCGGAATATCGAATTCCAAATCTTGCTTCGCAATTTCGAATCCTTGGCTATCCCATCGCATATTTACTCACCCACCAGAACAGGCGGTTTGTTCTTGTAACAATTAGTCTTGCACTTCTAACGCTGGTGTATAGAAAACGAAAAATTCAGTAAGATATTTGGATTTTAGTAGAGATTTGGTTGATATTAAAAATGAGTGAGAATAGTTATGTTGTAGATACATTTCAAAATGATTACACTTCGATGCTAAAATGTTGGACATGAGGAAGTATTATTAATATTATTTTGATAATTTTTACATTACATTTCGCCTAAGATAAACGCTGGCTGAGCGAGAATGTACTATTTCTGTATTTTGAATAAAAAGATAAATTACCGAGTTGAACGGATAGATTTCTGTGTTTAACAGGATACACTAGAAGAAGCTCGGAGATAATTCGCTTGAAATGGTGTACAAATAACATTCAGTATCAGAACAGTATTAAGGATAATTTAAATTACGTTTTCATATCGTAAGGCATCAACTCCATCATTCATCAATGACAGTTATTTTCATTTCATATGTCGGAATTTATGTTTATTGTTATACTCATAATTTTATATGAGTTTCTCTATTTCCTGACTGTTTCAGAACAACATATGGGAGGGAAATGTGTAATATTTTGTGGCCTAGCCATTATTATGTTTTAGAAATTTTCTATGGTGAGACATCATGATATATATTCTTGATAACTAATCCGAAGTGTGGGAATATATATAGATACGTGACCAAAATACCGTCACTCCTTCAAAATAAACTTTCCATACGCTTGCCACCTCAAAGATCTAGACGGTCTTATATTAAATTAGATTTGCTCTCTCTCTCTCTCTCTTAATGAACCTACATAGAGACAATATCAAGAATGAGGGGGTTCTTTTGTGAAATTCCCATAGCAACACACCCCAACCGCGAAAACCCCATATCCTCTCTATACTTTCCCCTACCTTACAACAGTAGAATCCATACCCCAAGAAAAATAACCAGAATTCACCAAAACATATACCTATATAGGTTAAACCCTCACTTTAATTAAGCTGAGCCCCTGTAACCACATATCATCATGCAACGATATGAACGCAGAAGTGAACAGGGAATACCCCTAACAACGCTAATAAAATATGAAATCTAAGAACACTCCTGTCTCAATTAAATAAGCCATCATGGGTGATTCCAAACTTTTTACCACTTACACCAAAAATTCTGTGGCCAATGCATGTCTGAGTCAGTTATAATAATAACGTATCCACAAAATAATAATTTAGTTAATACTAGAAGTGAATTGATATTCCCATGGAACCATATAATTAAATACAAATATAATGTAAAAATGGTAGGATCCTTTTACCGCTCTAGAAGGTATCGCACTGCTAATGCAGTTTTCTATCTATATAAAAGCAAAGTACTGCAAGGATGGAATACTGCTGCCACATCTGGGCAAGAGCTGCTAGAAACAGCCTATCCTGCCTTGACAGAGTACAAAATAGGCTTAGTGATTTTGTGGGGATTCCCCTTTTCTCTTCCCTGCGACCTCTCTCCCACAGAATATTTGCGAGCCTGCCTTCGTTTTATTGTTATTTCCATGGCAAGTGCTCGTCTGAGCTCCAATCTCTGGTCCCGCCTCGCCAATCGTTCAGGAAAACCACCCATCTCGCTGACACCACTGTCAATAAATTTCCCCACTCTTTATATGTGCCTAAATCAAAACGTAGATTACATGAACAAAGCTTCTTTCTTAGAAGTACACGCCTGTGGAACTCTCTTCCGTTTGCCTGTTTCCCACCTGACTACAACTTGGATGTCTTCAAGTCCAACATAAACAAGTTCCTGATAAATCGCCCCCTTAAGTAAGACACTATATCAAATCTCCATTACTAACGATTACTATGATATTATCCCATTGATTACTGTACACGCAAGTACACTTATCCCCAAGTAGCTTCAGGGACTTGATAAATGGTGACTACAATGTAAAAAAAAACTTATTCACAACTTATTCCCCACTCATCTTTAATGCATTTTAAATGCTACACGGGTCTTTCGTTACTTTATTTTTTCAATTAACTCTACCTCCACAAAATAATTAACAGTATCAGTAGCTACCAATGAGATTATATATCATGTAATTTTTTACTCTCCATAATTATATTTCAAATGAATTTATATATATATATATATATATATATATATATATATATATCATAACCGCAACGAACTACTTAAGCCCACTCCAAAATTATTCTACTATGCTCAATGTTGCCACCCCAGTTCTCGCCAGCAACGGTGACCCTGCCCAGTACTAATGGCGGTATCATTTGGGAGGGCTGGACGTGGTATGTACCGCACTGATCCGTAGAAATTTCCAGGTTGATATTTGCAGGCGGTTTAAAGCAGATATATAATATGTGCTGTAAATGATGCTCAAAAGTAGTTGTTATGCTGTTTGATGTATTCCTTTGAGATTTCTCAACAACTGGGAGTATGTTTACAAATGTAGGCACATAGTTTATGCCAACGTCGATGTTGGTGGTGCGTATTGGTGGTGAAGTAAGAAGAGCCTTTTGATGTACAGCTTGGCAATGGAAAAATTTGATTTGAAGCCAATATTACATAAAACAGGTCAGAATTGGAAATATTTTAGTGAATTCAGAATTGGAAATATTTTAGTGAGGACCTAGTTCTCTACGCAAGCAAGCGCGCTAACACAAAGGGATCATTTAAAGACCATCACAATTATAGCCCTTAAAACCTGGTAATATAAGTATTTGCCACAAGGAGGCGATACAGCGTAACTTCACTCTCGGTTTGCGTTATAGAAAAGCAAGCGACTAATAACCTTTTCATAGCTCTACTTCACAAATACTTTATATGTGCAGTCTCTTTATGTTCGCATATATTGTAAGCGTGCTCATATTTTTATTTATGCATAATTACTGAATACGTCATAGCTATTATTTACTTCCACTTATACTTGTACTGGATTGTACTTCAAACCAAGGGCATGTCATTAATTTGATCTATACTTAATAGATACATTTCATTATCCCTCCTATCGTCTTAATATCCAGAGCTCAGGCATGAAATAAATGTTATTTTAATTCCTAATATAAATTTAATTATACTTTATGATTATATTTCAAAACCAATACTTTAACATAAAATTAACTCCCTATCTTAAACCAACACGCTACTGCATGGATTTTTAGTAACACTGAAATGACCAGCATATTAATGTCCTTTATATTCTGAGGAGTGTAACTTTTCAGTAAAAATGTAACAGTTTATTACTAACTCATTAACATTAACTGCCCATGCTTCATCGCAGAAATTCCTAGTTTAGGACCCAGGCCCGAGGTTGAACCCTTTCAGTGTTAACGGATCCATAGAGAGGTTCATGTCATTTATCTAGAAGAAAGAAAACTCTGAAGAAAAACGGAGGGGAGCGGGCCTGTTCAGTCCTGGACGACGACCTTCTAAAATCTACTGATTCAAAAAATCACCGGTTTGCAAACCTGAACTGCTTAAGAAGAAGATATGTTCTGTCTATCACCCGAATTTCATACTCATTCTTTGCTGATTAGCGATGCGCAAGGGACAATCACAGGGACTCGACAGAAATATCAAGTGGTTGAACTTATTTCCCGACTAAAGAAAATTTCTTACTAGGGAATGCAAAGCCGTTCCTCGCTCCCGAATCATCTCACCCCTAAAGCTGGAAACTTTGGGGGTTCCTGAGTGAGAGATGCGCCAATGCAATTCGATTGGGCTGATTGTTTGTCTGATCGGTTTATGGTACCCGATTGACAGCTCCTAGCTGCTGTTTCCGACTTATAGTACGGGAGCCTTAATTCTTTGTTAGCGCTTACAACGCTGCTCCATCACCGATTGCATAATATCCAGATGGCTGTACTGCCATGTCCGGTGGGCTTTCCCGAGACTACAATCTTGTAGATGAGGATTTAGCTGAGGTTTATCTGTGGTGCATGTTTGGTATTCTGCGCAACCACTTTGCGCAACACTTCTCATAATAGAGACTGAAACTTATAAATAAAATAAAATGGCAATTCAATCCAATTGTTTACTTCTACTTGTCCAGCGTCCATTGCTCAAACGAAGCATGCAAATCGCAGAATTTACCGACATAAGTCCAGTACAAACAGACAAAATTTGATAGAATCTAGTAGTAATTGTAAGAAAGAACTAGTGGCTGCTAAGAGAGAATATAGTAAAACGCATCGAAACACAGAAATTTGGAACCCGTGAGTTCTGAAAAATATACAACAGTGTAGTAAATAATGGGCAATTTACAATTCCCCCACTAGCCAATGTACACGAAGTTGTTTGCACAGCAACGAGAAGACTAAAATACTTGCCAGTCGGGTCGCCTGCAACTTAATATTGGACCCAGCAAACCACTCCCTTTCCTGACTTTCATTTGCCGATAGACGCCACACTAGATGCTCTTAAAATCACCCCTTCTGAAGTGCATGCTATCATACAAAAGCTAGACATGTAAAAAAAAACATGTGGACCTGATCTCATCCCAACTGTGCTATTAAAAAATGCTAAGCTGAGGTTGCTCAATTCTTCTCCAAACTATACAAAAAATGCCTTTATGACTCTTGCTTTTCTGACTGTTAAAAAACTGCTTCTCTGGTATCAGTTTACAAGAATTTTGTTGAAAGACCTGACCCATTAGATTATCACCCCATTAATCCCCTCCCTGTCTTCGCAAAATATGTGGGTGCATAATTAATTAAGCTATAGTTCATCACCTTACATTTCCTTTACTTCTGGCTGACAAACTATATGGATTAAAGCAAACCCGTTCCACAGAATATATCCTAACTATAATTTTCTGAAAATATATAACGTATAGTGCACAAAGCATGTGAGCGTATAGCGCTAGCCCTCGATATATCTATGTCTTTTAACAGGCTATGGCAGGATGGTGTTCTCAGGAAAATCAGTCTTACGATATTACTGGACGAATACTTAACATAATTTAATATTTCTTAAATAAGGGAAGAATTAATGTCGTCATTGACGGTCGTACATCTAAACAATATGATATACGCGGGTGTACCTGTAGGATCTATCCTTGGACCTTTATTTTTTCTAATATTCATAAGTGACCTCCCTGTTAATTTTTTTCTGAGATGGGTACAATTACTGATGCCACCACGTTTATAATGGACACGAGGGGAAAACAAATGAATACATATCTAAGAAAATGGACAAAACACGAGGGGAAGACCTCGAATCTTTAGTAAAATGGGGGCACAACTTGACGGTTGCATGCAATGCTGCCAAGACTAAGTATTTTTCCTTAAATGATTACCTTCTGAAACACTAACAGCTATGACTAAAATACATTGCCTGAAAGTAAGTCTTTCAAATTGTTCTGTTTAATGTTCCCAGGGAACAGTAGCTAGGCAGATCCATCGAAAGCTTACCAAAGCTGCTGCGAAGAATGTGGGCTCTTTCTACCGCGCTAGAAACATATCTTTTTCTTAAAGTATCCTTTATATTTACAAGATCAACATTCACCTGTGTAGGGAGTATTGTTGTCACATTTTCTACTATCTCTAACTCCTACACAGGGTTCAAAGGCAAGTTGTCTAACTTATAGATCCTTAACTGTCATCAAAGCTTCAACCGTTTATCCTCTCGACGAACTTTTGCATAACTCAGCCTGTTCTACAAATATTTTACTGGTGAATGTTCTGACAAACTACGAGCCCTTGTACCCCATCGAATTAAATATCATTTGTATAACCCGACATACAAGAAAATCCTTCCCCTACACAAAGAAAGAAAGTCTTCTACTCTAAAGTTTTCTTGCCACGGCCTGTAAAATTCTGGAAATCCCTTTAGGTTTCCTGCTTCTTCATCTGTACTGACATATAATAGTGCAAGTATAATGTGACCATACACATTGGTGTTCAACTCATTGCATAGTATATCTGCAACTTATATCCCATTTAGTAACTCCATACATCTCTTGTTGAAAATGGAATAAACAAAAAAATTATGTCGACAACTACATTGTAGGTCTGTCTTAACTTTTTGGTCCCAGGTTCCATTTTTATTTGTTAGATTTATTCAGAATCATGTGCTGCTTTATTTCTTGAAAGAAATTGGGTCATTAGGAGAAAGAGAAAATTAAGGTTACCAACAATCCTAAGTAAAAATATCTACGTAGAAATAAGAGGATTCGAAATTACAACACCCCTGGTTTTCAATTTGTATCGGTAACCATTCAGCAATTATCTATGTCGCTGTTGTTTATGAAGAGAAGGAAAAAACAACTACGAGTGCTAGGACTAAAAGCGAATACACAACTACCACTGCTTATATCCAACGCGAAAATGTCCCCCGTAGTCAAAGCCAGAAAACAATTTAGCAATGGAGTTTATCGTTAAATAATTTTCTTGGGCGTGACAGAAATTAATTATTTAATCATAAATTTCGGTGCTAATGTACTAACTGATCCGCAGTATTTTAAAATCTTATTTTCAAGTGTATTTAAAGTGTTATGATATGACATTTTGCGACGAAATAATAGCACATGTAACGTACTGAAAAACAAATTAAAATGTTGGCATTTTTTTTAATATTCATAGTTTTAAAACATATAAATCAATGCAAAATCCACTATTAATTTACAGCTATAAGAATACCAATTTAAAATTACTGTTATACATGCGCCTAATTTTTTTCTAGCTCTCTCTAGCTCGCTTTTTCTACACATATACATGCATAAGTTAATGCACATACACACAGACATATATATATATATATATATATATATAAATGTAAATGTTGGTTCGTTCTAAAATAATAAAACCCTATTTCTACGTTACCAATTTATTTGAAATTTTCAGACACCCTATCTTTAGAGTCGAGGTATGTTTTTATGTTATTGAAATAAATTTACCTCGCAAATTATTAAAATATTAAATAAAATAAATATATTTTTAACCGTTACTGCGAATCTGTTCTGTTGTAAAATTGAACTTCCGGTTCGATTCATTTCACAGCCACGAATTGACGAAAGATTTCATATTCTGTTAACTCGATAAGTAATAAAAACAAAAAAAAACTTACTCATGCAGAGAGTGATCCGTGCTGAAATACTGTTATTATTTAAAAAGCCATTCTTAACATGGGGAATGGAGGGTGTTTTGTACCTATTCTGTACTTTAACCTTACAATTGAATAAAAACATATCATAAACTTTAATTAAACGTGGAAAACGATTTTAAAAAAATAGCGCGGATCACTCTCTGCATTAGCACACACACACACACAAACACACACACAAAATCCCATATTATAAAAAAATAAATTCATTTATGTACTTACCAATTTTTAAATTTTATTTATGTTAAGGCTTTTCACTCATGAAACATTACGTTTTATTTGTTTCGTTTCTTTTCACGGCATTGCTTACATAAAAAAAATTGTTTTAACTTTTTCTAAACTATTTCATTTTTACGACATGCCTCAACATATTATAAAAACCCTAACCCCCACCCATTGTTAAAAAAACGCCCTTCCATAAAGCTCGAACTCCGTTCTTAATATGGGTAGGTTGTTGATTCCGAAAACCGTTTTAACATGGGGATGTTAGGGTGTTTATAATATGCTGGGGCGAGTCGTAAAATTAACGAAGTTGCTATCTATTATTTATTGTAAAAATTGCTTGAAATTTATTTATTTGACAAAAAATTACATTTTGGTACTTCTTGGGCGTTGAGTTCCATGACGACCAGTAGAAAAAAATAATAGTCGCTCTCTTAGTCTCCCACCCCGCCCCGCACGTAACATATGTTATTTACTGACGTTGCCGTAATTAAACGATTATTTGTCACATTTACAAACATTTATTTATTTATTTATTTGGAAAAAAGTTTTACTTTATATGAATATTAAAAGAAAAATGGGTACTCATGCAGAGAGTGATCCATGCTGAAATAATAACGTTATTATTTAAAAAGGCCATTCTTAACATGGGGAGGGGAGGGTGTTTTGTACCTATTCTGTACTTTAACCTTGCAATTGAATAAAAAAAAAAGATTTAAAAAATAGCGCGGATCACTCCTGCATTAGCACCGAAAAATTTTACTAAACATTTATTAATAATTTCTCACTTTTACAAACATTTAATTTTAAATTTCTTTTTAAATGACGACTTTTATCGACTTCAATAAAGTGCCCAGTTGTAAACTTAAGGAGAAAAAAACCCGTTGCAATAATTAGAATTTTTATTTTTAATTTTAAGCAGTTCAAATAATTAGAAGTTAAAAAAATAAACAGTTCAAATTTTTGATAATTCAACAGTTCAAATAATTGGAATTTTACAAAATAAACAGTTCAAATAATTAGAATTAAAAAAAAACAAAAAAAAAACAGTCCACATGATTAGAATAGTTCCACGTGGTTAGTTAACCCTGTAAAATTATGGGATTTGTTTCAAAATATTTGTAAAAGCATCTGTCTGTGACATATCGCACATTTTAGGGTTAAACGGCCTCTCCCGGAACTCAGAACAAGGCGGACGTCGGGACCATTTCCGTAAAGGATAACCCCCTTTTTTAATAGTATTTTCGGGTGAGTATGCTGACAACAAATATCAGTTAAATTTGGCAAATAGCGCCCCCTCACTAAGTGGTGTTTATTCCGGAAGCTGTTCTTAAGATGAGGAGGTTGGCGGGGGGGGTGATTATAAGGTGGACCTAATCTAAAAAAACAAAAACAAAAAAAAACAAGTTTTTATGCGCACATAAGCAACTATTTTTATTAACTTTTTTTAAAACTTTTTTATTTAAAAATTAGTAAATTTCAATGAATAGAATAACAAATCATTTATCATTAATGTGTTTATGGTTTTGTGTTGAATGAAACTTTTTTTTTCATTACAACAATAATGAACCAATTTAAATCTTCCGGCATGCGTTTAAGGGTTACGAAATTATCAATAAATCGTTTAGTTACTAAGCCAACGTCAGTAAATAAAAAAATGTTACGTGCGCACGCCTTAGCCTTGACTGGGGGGGGGCTCAGGGAGCGACCATTAAATAATTATGCTGGTCGCCATGGAACTCAACGCCCAAGGAGTACATAAAGTGGCACTTATGCACTTATGTGATCGTGCTATTTTTAAAAATAGTATTTTCCTGTTAAATTCAAATTTTACAATATGTTTTTCTTTTATTAATTTGTTAAGTGAAAGTACAGATAACTCGTTCGGTTTCTAATGCGAGGAAAATCTACCCCCCCCAAAAAAAAGGGGTACTCTGGATAATAACAAAACATTAAAATTGCCTCAGTCTCGAAAGATGTCTTCTCTACTGAACGAGGAAAAAACGGTGAAGTGTAGTTCACCTTCTGTTTCTCCCCCTCTCTCTTTCTCTCTTAATATCTCTCTGTATCCATCTCTCCTTTTCCCTCTCTCAATCAATCTTTCTCTATATATCACCCTCTCCATCTCTCTTTGAGCCCCTTTCTCTCTCTCCCTCTATCTCTCTCCTTTCCTCTGTCTCATCCCTCTCTGTTTCTAACTATCCCCCCTCTCTGTTTATCTATCAATCCCTTTATCTCTCTATCTCCTTCTCTTTGTCTATTTTCCTCTCACTGTCTCTTTTCTATCTATATATATTCCTCTATATCTGTCCATCTCTAATCCCTCATCCTATTTTAGTTTCCTAAATTAATTACAGTGAATAAGGCATTGTCAAAAAATGGATAAATCCTATTTTAGTCACCTAATTTACTGACTGTGAGAATAGAAGTTATTTGGAAATTACTGCTACTTTGAACAGCACCAGAAGTAACTGGTAAAACCTTTCTAATTAAATTGATTTTGGTAGCCATTTGGTAACAAAATGACATAGCCTTAGCCCTTGCTGCATGAGGAATACCCGCGACCTTGCTGCCAAGTAGAAGAATTATTTATTCTACTTTAAAACATTCAATTTTTCAAAAATCTTATGTTCGACATCTTCAAAACATCCAATATGGGGAAAAATATTGCAGAAATGCAAACTTATTGTTTAGGATGAATGCACAATGGTACGCAAAAAATCACTTGAGACTCTTGGTCGATCCTTGCAAGATTTGCGTGGCAATGTCAGACCATTTGGGAATGCAGTAATATTGCTTGCATGAGATTTCAGACAAATGTTACCTGTTATTCTTCAATCAACACCAGCAGATAAAATAAATGCTTGCCTCAAATACTCTACTTTTTTGTTCCATGTGAAGACATTAAACTTAACTCAAAATATGCATGTAAAGTTGCAGACTGTTCGATCCGCACAAAAACTTTTGCATAACTTGTGGGAAATTGGGTACGAAAAAGTGCCAGCTGATCAGAGTTAAGGGCAAAATTCTTTGTCTTTTAACTTCTGTAATTTCTGTTTATTTCATCAAAAGAATAGTTAGTTTAAAAGGTTTTTGCAGATATTCAAGTTCTAAGAATTCCATTTGACTGGGTGAATGAGCTATTCTTGCAGGTCAATACAAAGATGTCCATGAACTTAACGCTATTATTCAATGTAAAATTCCAAGTGAAGTAGTCAAATACAAATCCATCGACACTGTTGTGAAAGCAGATAAAGTGGTTAATTATCCAACATGAATATTTGCCAGGGATGCCACCGCATGTATTGCAACTGAAATTTGGTGTACTAATTATCATGTTGTGAAATATAAACCAATCCAATCTTTGCAATGGCACATAGCTTGCAGTAAAAAAAAATTAACAAACAATATCATAGAAACAACAATCTTAACAGGACCTTTCACAGATGAATACATCTTAATTCCATGCATTCCTATGATTCCACCGGATACATCATTACACTTTAGCAAATTGTACTTTCCAATTTTATTGTCGTTTGCAATAACCATCAACAAAGCACAGGGAACAATCTTTACAATTGTGGGCCTTACAGTTACACACTGACTGTTTTTTCACATGGACAATTTATGTTACATATTCAAGAGTCACCAAACCGGAAAATCTCTATATCAGCTAAAATGGAACAGCAAAAACTGTACCCATGCAAAATGGGAATTTAAACCTATAAGAAACATGCTTTTTCTCATTTTGGAACTTTTTCCATTGCGCCAATTTGAGCCACAGCAACGCGTGGCATGGTACAGCTAGTATATATATATATATATATATATATATATATATATATATATATATATATATATATATGATAAATAAAGAAATATAAACCTTATTTGGAACCAACCTCGTATATATTGTGCTTGCTTTCGTGTGTTCACATATACATGCATACATAAATACACATATATAAATATACACACTCCCCAATCCCCCAGACACACACACACACACATATATATATATATATATATATATATATATATATATATATATATATATATATATATATATATGTGTATATACATGTACATACATATAAAGATGCATAAGTTTATATAAACAAATAAATTATGAAATTCTAAAGAAACGGTATGATAAAAATAATTATTTGATATTGTTTTATTTACAAAATGTAAACATTTCAATGCAGTTTTAATAGTTTTCTATTTTTGTTTTGTATGGATGTAATGAAATTTTTAATGTTTATCAGCATATCATGTACGCTAGCATGTACTTCTAAACACGATAAAGAATATATATATATATATATATATATGCATATATATATATACATATATATATGTATGTATATATATATATGTTTAATAAAATAATATATAAGAAAAATTAGTGTACACAAAGTATTATTCAAATATAATTGCTTATGAGTTGAATTATGAACAACGTAATTATACGTATATATCTGCACGCACACTCACCCACATACACACACACACACACACACACACATATATATATATATATATATATATATATATATATATATATACATATATACGAGACAGAGAGACTGAAAAAGATTAAGATTGAGGCCGGTTCTTTAAGAGAAGTATTATCGGCATAGTTCAAAGCTTGTCATTATCAATCGCTAAACGCAATTCTTAATAACCGTTTGAATTGGACGTAAACTGAAATTCGTACAGCGAAGGTTTTGTTCGTTAACAATTTAAAAAGGTATTTCCATGCTACTTTAATCTCATCTTGGACCTAAGAACTTTCATAACATCAGTACTCTTTGGCTACTAACTAATATTTCCGTCCTTTTAATTTTTGTTTTATTCTAGTATTTTCATTTTATTTTTATTTCAGTTACTTAAACTGCCCTTTTACATTCTTTTTTTTTTCTATTTACTTCACGCGTATTTGTTATATTTTACCTTTTATAAGCTTTATTTCCCCCTTACTCATTTTATTATATCAATTATTTCTTTAAATTTCTACTGCATTTTGATACGGAATTGGAATATCGATACTTTACTTTATATATACGAAGCTGTACAAAATCCGCTTTTTCTAATAATCTACTTACATAATTGTAAGACATAAATAATATTATTACATAAACATCTTCTTTTAATCACTATCATGCATTCTTCCCGCGAGTATGGACGCGCATAAGTTCACATATATTGAACCCATTATGACACACGTGGTGTACAGTTACTTTCATTTCATACTGACTTTTATATTCCTCCAATGTCACAGAGATCATCTCAGTTCTCACATCCCCTCCCCAAAAAGTTTCAATATTCTTCAATGCTCCTCCACTGCAAAATTACTCTCCTAATGTAGCTATGGCTTGAAGTTAAGTTTCTATTGTGTTACGGATCATATTTTTCGTTCTTCAAATGGTACGCGTTAGGCTTCGAAATACCACGGTATAAAAAAGTTTTACGTATGCTATTCTCCTCATTGATGTATCGTCCTTATTAAATAAATGAATAAGTTTATATACATTAGTAAATAGTTTTATATTGCTATTTTGTTATTTGATACTTTCTCTCTCTCCCTCTCTCTCTCTCTCTCTGTATCATTCTCTCCCTCTATTTCTCTTTATATATATATGTAATATATATATATAAATATATATATATATATATATATGTAATCAAATGCATACTGAAGAATGTATTATATGTGTGTTATTGTTCATCATATATATATATATATATATATATATACATACATTCTTTATCTTGTTTAGAACTACATGCTAGCGTACATGATCGATGCTGATAAACATTAGACATTCTATTACGCCCATACAAAACAAAAATAGAATACTATTAAAACTGTATCGAAATGTTTATATTAATAAAATAAAATAATATTCAAATAATTATATTTATGTATTTTAACGGTTTCATTTTTATCATAATGTTCCTTTAAATTTTCATATTTTATATTTTTATATGAACTAATGTATCTGTATAAGTATGCACATATATATACATATATATATATATACAAATACCTATATATTTATATATATATATATATATATATACATATATATGCATTCATGTGTGTATGTATATCTGAGCGATTGTATGTAAGAGAGTGATTCTCTTCAAATGTATAAATATAAAGATACGTTGCCAGATTTGATCAACTTTATTACTTGATTCCCTATAAATAAGCATAAAAAGTAATAAGATCTAATAGACTCGGTTAGATATGCAATATGGCTGGCAACCTAAATATGCTGGTGAACAGAGTATGTCCTATTTTCAAATAATTCATATTTTATCCTAGTTTTTGTCAACATTTTAGCGGAACCATTAACTGCATCAACCTCCCGCAGCTGCATCAACATCGCCTCTTTATTATAGCTCTGCCCAACATCGTTTTCCGTCCATCGCTTTCTCATCGTCGTTCTGGTCCTACTTTCATTGAGTCCATATCCAGTGGCGTAAAAAATGGGAAAATAAACGAGAGCCAGGAACATCTAACTGTGGCAATATATGGAAATTAATGACGAAGGAAATACAGATCCGAAATATGATGATTGGCTCCCGCTGTTGGCTGATACTATTTCCGCTCGCAGAACAAGAGAGTACACTGCTGACCAAGGATGTGCAGCAGACAGTGAATGCCACTGACCGATCAGCGGAAAAAGAAGTTATAATCGACCATATTTTTACTTTTAAAAGCCACAAAAATAAATAAATTACAAACTCTAAGGTAACCAACTAAGTATATGACTAGCATGCAATTACAACACATTTTAAATTACTTCTATGTCGTCTTTTCAAAAGAAATAAGTAAGGCCTAAATAAACGCAACTATGAGAAAAACACGGTTTCAAGTACAGTATTGAACAGTTTAAGTGTAATTTGTTTTATTTTCTCCTGTTTCGTATTTAATTCGTTTAATGTTGAGTATTTCTTATTTTCTTATAAATATAATTTGTTTTCTTAAAATCTAGTTTTCATTTCATTTCCGTGTTTTTTTTTTGTATTATGTTAGGATATCTTACTTGTGTGTATATATTGTCTTCTTTTTAGATTTATTTCTTTTTCTTCTCTCTTTTTATATTAATATTCTGACGTTCCGTATTTGTCTTCTTACCGTTATATGTTTTAGTTCTTCTACCTTACGTTATCCTACATTTAAATGTTTTTATATATGCGAACCATTTGTTTTCTCCTAATTTTAAAGTAAGAAAACTTTCCTTTGTTCTGTTTTCTTTAAGCTTGTTTTGTCTCTCCGCTTTTATATTTTCGTAGAGTATACATGTTTCAATAATTCTCTCTGTTTGTGCAACTGCCTGGTCTGGTTGTTAGCCTTCTTTTTCGTTCCCCCGCTAAGTCGTGTCAGTGATATTGGTCACATATTTTTAAATATACAGTTGATAACTAGAAATTATTATTTGTACTTCTATTTTGTATAAATAAAATATCTATTTAAACATTTACTCTAGCATATCAGCTCCTACCATACATCTGTTCAGTTTATGTCCTATCATACCATGAAAAATTATAGTTTAAAACACTATACATATAATCTGCTTAACGTTTTGCTATTTTACTAAGGAGCTGTCAATCATTTCGTTTGTTTCAACTTACATAAATTTAAGACCATTATTCATTGCTAGCGTAACTGAAATTAAAATATTTTTTACTTGTTCGCTGTTTCTGCCACTAGAGGGCATTATTCAATCTCTTATACTTGGAAAAAATAATGTTCCTTATATTGAGATGTCTTATTAGATACCAACATTTTTGAAATTATTTGTATTCATCGCATTATTTTTGTGCAACGAGTTCATGTACAATTTACCTGTTATCCTACAAAAGGCACCGGGTTTATCTATTTCTGTGGGTTTGAATTGCTATCCCAACAGAGGGAGAGCCTTACCGATACATAAATGAAATAACAAAAATACCATTTTTTTTTATTATTAATGTAATTCTTCATATTCCAAATGTGTAATCCATTTATCATACATTCCCGTAGTTGGGTTGCGTTTTACTAGGAGCTAAAAAAAAACATATATGAAATATAGATAAAAAATACCTGATCATAAAAAAAAAATATAATACTTTTCTTTCATCATGTTATACGCGTCAGATTCTGCGTTTAGTATGGTGTGCACAGCAACGTTACCATCTACACATGCGTCATGAAAAAGAAGTGAGTTAAGAACAGTGGATGATATTTATATTGTTATCTATATGTTTTTTTTTATTTTCAAAGAGTTTCATCTTTCATGCGTTTAATTCTTTATATATTTATTATGAATATTTGAAATTACTACTCAATATAATGCAAATAGCAGAAAAAATGAGGAATAAAAATACTTAGTATAATGTTAGGTCTAATTTTTAGTGGTCTTTTATGTTATAATTACTTATTTATATTACTTCATTGAATGATCTTAAACGAATTCGTTTTCAGTAAATACTTTATCTGAAGCTATAAATTTAACTCATCGAAAATAATCTCAAGCAAAATATAGTGTTTGTATCGCACTCCTGCAATGTACATATTTCTAAATCAGTCCAAGAAAACGGAATTATAAACTGACTATATACACTCTTGCATCATGAAAGTCATGTCTATTGCCACGTGCATTTTTTGTCTTCCAAATTATCTTAGTCTTCTTTATAATGTTTTCGTATTTTTCTAGTTTTCCAATTATTAGTATAATATAAACTTTATTCATCTTTAATATCCCGTTTTATCTCTGGTTTAAACTTAGTATTTTTAGTCGCGTGCAAGCGACTCTATAAGTCACTCCGTCGGTCCGTTGATCGGTCGGTCAGTCTGTTCGTAACACTTTTGTGCTTGGCCTTTTTAATTAAGATCACAGGTCTGTTGTAAATATATGCTGTTCTTAGCTTTTTAAGTTTTCCTTGGTCTTCGTGTCGGGATCACCGTGTAGTATCTGTCCGGCAGATACTGCAAGCAAAGACCGTATGTGGGGTAAACCCCACATATAAGACCTTGGTGAATGTAGTGGAAACCCATCATACCAATTGTCACTATCCAGCTCCCCTACTCCCCGGGGAGTTGGTCCCCATTTCCCCTTTACTCCTCACATTAAAAATCGGCCTTGTGCCTAATTTGCTCGGTGGGGGAAAAATACACACATTTATTCTTGGCTTTTTAGCCTTGCTCAAAGTGTAGTATATGTTCCGGCAGATACTACAAGCAAAGACCATATGTGGAGGCAGTCCTACATATAAGACCTTGTTCAATGTAGAGGTAACCCTTCATACAATTGTCAATATCCAGCTCCCCTACTCCCCGGGGAGTTGGTTCCCATTTCCCCTTCACTCCTCACATTCAAATCGGCCTTGTGCCTATTTTGCTCCGTGGGGAAATAAATACTCTTTCCTTGGCCTTTTGTCCAAGATCAAAATGTAGTATCTGTTCTAACTACATGTTGTACTTATTGTGTTTTAAAGTGGGGGATCACTTTTCTGTATTAATTTAATGTACAATTATCACCCACTTTACAATCAGTCAATCTCAAAGCACTTCAAGTCCTTCTCCAGATCTTTCAAGTTGTTTTTTGAAGGATTCCAGTTATTTTTAAGCATTCAAGTCACCCTTAATGTCATTCAATTTTTCCTTAAGTTCTTAAAGTTATTCTAATCATTTACTTTTTATTTATTTAAGTCATTTCAGCCCATTTTTCGTTCAATTTAGTGCATCTTCAAGAATGTAATGGCAATCCTACATTCACGCATTCATTCATTACACGAGAGCACGCGACTAATGGCTATCGGCCTTGTTCTCTCGTAGACTTGTGTATTGAAGTAACAACAAATCGATATCTAAAATACTCTTCTTTATTAAATCATAACACAACGTGTTATTGTTCATACAATCGTGACCAGAGCAAGGTACAAAGTTAATACGAAGACAAAAATCCACCTGTCGATAGATGAAAGTAAGTTCAACAAAGAAGGTAAATTCAATACCTTTACCTAATTCCGTTGCAGTCCCTAATGAGTGTATATATAAATAATTATCTATTACAAATAATGTATCAATAAAAGAACGGCTGGGTTGAACAACAACAGCAACACGTGTTATTTAATCTCTGATATGCATATTGCAAACAACATCTCAGAGAAATACAAGTGTATGTTTATTCATAAACGATTGTTATTTGTATTTTATGCAAAGAAGAAATACCCTATTGCAAAAAAGTGTAAAGTCTATGTTAGGAAATACATAATTATAAAAGTTTAGTAAGCTGTTTTTGTGCTATTATCTATTAATACACATGACAGATTCTTTACTTCTTTACTCAAGGAGTTAGGAAGAAATAAATAATATTTCTAATATTAAGATAACCAAATCTTTCAATCGATATCAGTAGTTTTCTGAAGGCTGTCCTAGTAAAGCAAGCAGTAAATGTCTATTGGATTTCTTTGGTATGATTATTTGAGTATTATTGGCTATAATCCTGTGATGTATTTCGTGACAAAGATTGGCTCATTTAGGTAGTGAAGCAAAACTCAAGCGCATCTTACATGACAACTGAAATGAACAGGAAAATGATATATATTGTCAAACTTTACCGTGTTGTGGTGTATGATTACCTTGTTTTCATTAGTTTACATCATTGCCAGAACATACCTCCAATAAGCAGAGAATGCTTGCATAAAACTCGTATTTGATACATGGCATATGTATACAAAATATTTAACAATAAATCTAAAGGATGATATGATTTATACTATGTATCATTTATCATTATCCTTTCCCACTATATATATATATATATATATATATATATATATATATATATATATATAATTTATGTATGTATGTATGTATGTATGTATGTATGTATGCATGTAATAACTTTTTCTGTATGTAGAGGGAACAGTCTTTATCAAACCTCTGTCAATTTAGTCGAGGGCATTACATTCATTATATTTTAGATTTGCATCTTTGGAGGATTAAAAGAACAAATATATCTAAAGTAACATTTCATATTCATTAAAATAACATAGGTTATATTACGTTGAATAGAAATATCGTATTTAAGCATATTTTAGGACCAGGTACCGCCGGGTGCCTTGCTAATATATCTATATTATATACCGTTCATGATTATATATATATATATATATATGTTTATATATATATATATATATATATATATATATATATATATACTAGCTGTACCCGGCCACGCGTTGCTGTGGCTCAGTTTGTTAAAATGGAACACATGTGAAAGTAGAGAAAAGTTTTATACTTTTTTTCAAGAGAATGTACACATTATTTATTTTTTTAACAGATGTTAAGAAAATAAACAGAAAAATACTTCCATCATTAATTATGCAAAAAATAAATAAATATTGATTTAGTGTTTCAATATGCTTATAAATTACGATAAAACTTGCTGAGTATGCACTGTTTTACGGTTGTTGTAAAAATGGAACGGAAACTTAAATTTCGCTCCATTTTAATCTTTTTTAATTTTTTAATTGTCCCCCCAAACGAATATAATCAAAACAGTAACATTCAACAATTGTACTTTATGTATATAAAACACAAAATTGGTGTTTGTATTACTGTACACATAGATTCGAAAAAGTTGTCAAAAAACAAATATATCACAAATAAATGTTATCAAAGGCAAGATAAGTTACTTTTCTGCAAAACTGGATAATTTTTGTGTGTTTTTATTCAATGTAACATATTTATCCAGCTCGAAAAACATACAGTGTTTACCGATGTATTCGAAAATTCAAGATGGCGTCTCACACCCTCTTTAACACCGTAAGTATGGAAAAAAGTGTTATGAATAAAAAACTATACAAAATACTATTAAGAACCCGCCGAATATATGTCAACCTATGTCACGGTAACATATATTGAGCGAGTTTTTAATAGTATTTTATCCGGTTTTTTATTTATAACATCTTTTCCCACACTTACCGTGTTAAAGAGAGAATCAGACGCCATCTTGAATGTTCCAATACACCGGTAAACACTGTATGGTTTTCGAGCTGAATAAACATGTTACATTGAATAAAAACACGAAAAATATATCTAGTTTGGTAGAAAAGTAACTTATCTTGCCTTTGATAACATTTATTTGTTATATATTTTTTTTTGGACAACTTTTTCGAATCTATGTGTACAGTAATACAAACCCCACAAAATATTTATTAAAAAAATTGTTTTTAAGTTAATAACGAAAGGGAAATAATTCCATTTTAATCGAAAAAGTCAGTTTACCTTATTTACTGTATTAATGCTATTTTTTAAGCAAGAAAAAAAAAGGTAAATATCCAGATAATCTACTACAGAACACCGACCAGTCTAATTTGTTTTTTTATAGGTAATTGAGGTCGCTGACAACGAATCTGATAGTCAAACTTGGGGCAAATTTACCGTTTGCATGGTATTTACCCCTGAACCCACGAACTTCTTTCCACCATTTTGCAGCATCCGTTTATGCTACGCTCATGCACGCTGTAGCATAAACGACGGCTTCACCAAGCAAACTATGTTGGGGGGAGGGGATTTTTTTTCCAGGACATAGAATTTTCTAATTTTCCAAAATACATTATAGCGCTTTTTGGGTGGAAAATTTAAAATTAGCTGAAAAAGAAATAAAATAAGAAAAGGAAAGCACACCAAGTTGGAGTAGGGGGGTAATTTTTCTGTTTTTTTTTTACCTGGAACATCGAATTTTCAAATTTTCCGTAAGTAGCGCACCGACATTTACCAATTAGAACACCATTTAACATTTTCCGAAGATTTTACTTTGTACATTGGGGCGCGAGTGTGATGTTGGCGCGCGCATCCCCCCAAACAAATTAGAGTGGTCGGTGTTCTGTAGTAGCGTATCTGGATATTTACCAAAAAAAATATATATTTAGGTTTGGCTATAAATTCCTAAACTCATTTCACCCTAAATAATTTAGGTTACTGAAATAGGAATCTAATTGAATCTTTAATTTCCTGAATAGTATCCGATAATTCATTTTTCTTGGAGTTATATCGAATACATTATTACGGACTTTAGGGGCTTTTTTCGTAATGTTAATGTAAAAATTATTTTTTATTGTTACAAATTACGATGCCTTAAAAAAAGCAAAAATAAATTCTTGCGTTTTTTATTTACTACTGAAAACCATAACTTTAGTAAATGTATTTTTTGTTTAAACAAAATAAAACATTTTCACCAAGAGTTAAGTAAAAATAATTAGTTCATTATATTCTGCGATCATTATTTGAAAAATACTGCAATTCTCATTAAAATTCGTTAATCTCCTAATTTTTGGTGAATTTTTAAGTAAAGGAAGGAATCAAAATTTGTATACACTTTGAGCGTCGGCATTCATTGTTCGACCACGTGTGGTTAATTTAAATTAAAGTTCAATCACATGGTTACATTATCAATAAACCCTTGAAAATTTACCGATATTGTAAACACATTCTGTTTACATTAAGCCTCTGGTGTTTTTTTAGTAATGCAATGTTGTCAACTGAGATTTAAAAAAACCCGCGAGATCAGGAGAAAGAAATGTCCAGAAAATCGCTAGCCAGTTTAGCAGAAAAGTAACTTATCTTGCCTTTGATAACATTTATTTGTTATATATTTGTTTTTTGACAACTTTTTCGAATCTATGTGTACAGTAATACAAACCCGTGTACAGTAATACAAACCCCGTCGGGGAGATTGGAATGCCCCCCACCTAAAATGTAATGGAAAAATCGATTTTATAGTGAGATTTAAGAATGGTTAGTCGAAAAAAAGGTGAAAAACAAAACAAATAATCAATAAATAATTGTTACCAAAGGCAATAAATGCTACTTTTTTTTTACTTACATGAATAATTTTATTTTATGTTTTAAAGTATTTTCAAGCAATCTAATGCGGGTGTCTGGGTGCCAAATACCTCCAGATTTTCTAGAATTTCCCGCTAGATTGTAAACGAAATCTCCAGATCTAGCAGGAAAACCGCTAAATTGTAACACTGGTCACGTGACAGGAAGCGGTAATAAATAATTGTCCCTAAATAAAAAAATGGGCTCTCCGTAAAAAGAAATCCACCTATTTATCATAGAAAAATTAAGTATAATGTTATAATTAAAAAGGAATATATAAAAAACACACATGGATATAGTAAACATATTATACCAAAACATGGAAGCCATCCGTCCAGTGGTTTTTTACACAATTAACTCCGAACGAACCAACATTTACATTTATATATATATATATATATATATATATATATATATATATATATATATAATAAATTCCAAAGCCAAACAACGTCGCAGCCCACAAGAGCCATGACAGTCAAAGAACCGGAAGTCCAAGACTCCAGTTTCGCCCTCATTTGGGCTCATCAGTTAGACACATACGAACTCAGGATTCGAAACCCGAGCTTCTTGCATGCAAGACAAGCACTCTACCAAATATACCTATATATATATATATATATATATATATATATATATATATACATATATATATATATATATATATATATATATATATAAACACACAAAACCACGCACACACACACACACCCATATATATATATATATATATATATATATATATATATATATATATATATATATGTATATGTATATATATATTGAAAGCCATTTTAGACGTGTGGATATATGATAAGACTCAAACATAAACACACATTTATACGTCTTGGGATTTGATTTTTTTGTGTGTGTCTATGGATATTCAAATTAAACACACCT